>NC_141540.1:37147500-37447500 GCF_021556685.1 Rattus norvegicus
CCTCTTCGCATTACTACAGAGTTTTATAATTTAACAATTTATATCCATGGCAATAAGTATTTTTTTAACATAAGAAGGGAGTTGAATTCAGAAGAACAAGTATACATCTCTGCGTGTGTGTGTGTGTGTGTGTGTGTGTGTGTGTGTAGACAGACAGACAGCATTGACAGACATATAGACATAGATATGAAAGTTGTGTGAAGAATCAGAAAATGAGAAAGAATTGTTACCAGAAGAAAATGTGATGGGGTGGGGGGGTATAGATAATTTTTAAAATGGACAGAAGCAATACAACAAAGGAGAGATGAGAGATGAGAGAGAAAGAGAGAGAGAGAGAGAGAGAGAGAGAGAGAGAGACCTAGCTAGTGTCTACAGCATTGTAATTTATTTTTAAGTTCAGCCAACTTCAGGTTTGTGGTATATACTTTGATTTCTTTCCCCCAAAGGGAGAAGTGAGCTATATTTGGATGCTGGGTGTTCTGGAGGCATCGAGACATGTCTGTCTGCCTTTCATATCACAGTTAGGATTTGTTGGTCTTAGATGACTCTGTGACAGAGAAGACATAGGACATGGTACACGGTAAACTTATCTCAGAGTTTGGCTATTGACAAGAACTACGGGTAAACCCTATGAGTCTTAAATACCCTCAATTTCTGTTTGACAGCAATGATGCCTTCAAGTCGTTTCACCAAATGTCCTGGGGGAAAGAAGAGTGATGTAAGAGAGTACGAAAAAGCACAAAATCAGACACGTGACACAAACAGGACTAGCAGAGACTGTGGAAATACAGTCTTAGGAGTACAGGTAAGAATCCGAAGTAAGTATGATTTTACAAGTTGTAGCCAGATGCACCTTAGCAAAACGCACAACGTAGAAGGTAAGTTAGGGAACGTATCGCGGTAAACCAAGAGGCTTTATAAGTGGTGGAAGGAGCAGAACAGGCGTGTATGAAAGACTCACAGTGAGGAGGTGGGAGGTGAAGAGGTTTAGGACCAGGAAGGAGAACCAGGACCCAGGGAATGTGAGGAGGAAGCTCAAGTAAAACTGAGATTGCGTGGAAAATCCATAAGAAAAGAGGACGCTTGGTAAACTAATGAAAACTAGTAATAGTCAAAGAGTTGTAAAGGAGGTACCTTCGTGGGCAGGTCAAGCTGTCCTGGAAGTCACAGGTTCCCAATGAGAATCCTAATGCCGGGGAAGGGCAGCTCCAGAGGGCACCCGAGGCCCCCACAAACAAAGCAGGCAATTTCCACTGCATGTGCTGCTCACCAACTAGATGCTGAGACTCTATTGGTTAAGATACCGTATGCCGTGGTCATCAGCACATAGAGAAATCAAGCAGGAAGTAAAATGAAAGCGTCCTCTTGGCTGGTTAGCCCTTGGAGTACCAGAAGTTGCTAGGCCAGCGGCTGGGGTCGAAGTGTCAGTGACGGCTTTACTCAGCTACAGGCTGTGCTACACCACTGACCTGATGCACTAACCTGAGGTACTGGTGCTGTAATAATGGCAACTCCGTCACAGGGGTGACCAATCCTTCTCTACTCAGAAATGAGACCTGTTAGACCAGAGGAATTCATAGCCGGCACTCAAATCCTGGTAAAAAGCCTGTGGCGGTAGTCATAGGCTTGAGTGGGGAAGCTGCTGTTGTTTTGCTAAATGGACATGGTACACCCATCTAGTTGCCTTCTAAATAATTACATTTATCCTTCTACGTGAGTGCTGCTGTCAACTCTGCTCAGGGAATCCTTTTTATGCAGGGGGCAGAGGTAACTGCAGAGACAGGACGGGTCAAAGTCTTGAGAATAAATGACAGTTTAATGTTTAAGCATGGATGGGATGTCTATCAGTTTCAGCGTTCAGAGGATGCTACGGAGGACAGACAGGAAGAATGTAGGAGTCAGAGGATGGGACAGTGTCCTGGAATGCTGTCCGGGCATGAGGTGGCCTCGGCACCCCTGGTACACAGCAGCCGTGAGTACTTGTATAAAACCTGCATGTGACTGAATCCAGCAACGTCCTGTCACGGCAAGGGAAGAGAGTCATGAGGCCACACTTCTCCCTGAGGATTCACGGGCAGTTAGGGGTTGTAGGATGATGTCACAGGTGAGGCAGGTACAGGATAGAAGGAGGCCTGACATTGGAGGAGAAGGAAGGATGGGCGGGAGAGAAGTTTGAAGAGGAGGAGACTAGGGGAGAGAGGAGGAGACAGGGCGGAGGAGAGGGGCTGAGAAGCGGTGGCAGGACAAGATGACAGGTGATGTTAAGATTCTGTTCTGTGTATTTACAGGTTGTTATTAATGTTCTCAAGGGATGGATAGTACCGGGCTTTGTATGTTAAGTGGGCGATTATATCTTACCAATTGGATCTAAGATTATTGTGTTGTGTGCTCTTTTATGTGAGGGTTTGTGTGTAGGAAAGTGTGCGGCTGGGCTGTGTTTCCACCAAGATATCTAGCAGATATCTTGGGGCACCGCGGTGCAGGACCTAGCGGGATAAAAGACATCCATACTTTTTTATTATTTTTATATTTTTACAACAACAAGGGGTAGGTAGGACAGGAGAGTCTGACAAGCTCTAAGGATCAAATGATGGTTGGAGTAGGGTGTGGACATTTTCTTCAGTGGTGTAGACACTGCTAAGGTTCCCACAGTCCTGGAAGTAACCTCTCGCCACTGCTCCTGTTGCTAAGCAACCCTAATGAAATGCATTGAGTCATCAAAATAAAAAAAAAAAAAGAAAAGAAAAGAAAAAGAAAAAACCCTACGGAGTCAGAAAAATATGATTCGAAGACATTTTAAAATTTTTATAATAAAAAAACAGGATCCCATCACTGCACATATGTAATTCATGATAGTAATATTTTAAAAACGAGCTGTCGCCCTTACACACACACACATCACTTACTATGAGGTTGTACTTGGCATAGTGCAGCTCGCGGATGACGTAGTACAGGCTTGCAACGACAATGCAGATGTCAGCCCTGAATTTGTCCGAGAAGAGCTCGATGCCGGGGAGGAGCTGAGTGATTTCATACTGAGCATAGCTACGTTCGGCTTTGGGATGTGGGAGCGTAGTCCGGAGCAGACTCTGAGAGATGAGAGAAGGAGCCACAGTACCTCACCTGCACCAACAAGCAAACCAAGACAGGCACACAGCGCCCCTTCCTTTGTGTGGTATGCATCACAGTAAACAGGGCTTATTAATATCATCACTATGGAGTCCTAATGCTGTTCTCACTCCAGGTGGGCTGTATAAGTCCCATTATAATAGTACACTTACTGTTTTCAAACAAAATATCACTGTATTATCATTTGGTGAGGCACTACTGTGTGCTGCTGCTGAATTCTGCGTAAATAGTATCTCATTTAATCCTCTCCCACCCTACTCTTAGAACAAAGGTTTGCTATTTCACAAATGAAGGACTAAAAATTAATCTATATAAGTTTACACAGTTAATGATGGAATAAAAGGGTCCCTAGCCATGTCCATTTAACACAAAACACCGTGGTATTTGACTACAGGGCAGATGGTAATTGAAGTCTATACCAGTCAAAGGAGATTCTAATCTAGTGTCTCTTATGTAACTCACCTGAACAGTATGCAACATTCTAGGTAGGCAAGATATATTGATAAAACCAAATTGTGTATTTGGAAGTATTTCTTTGATTACTTTAGAGCTTAACCATTAGGCGAAGACCAAACATTATGAAATCATTTTAATGCATATTATCAAGGAAATGTTCCAACTTGATTACTTATTAACATTATAAGGTATCCAGTTTTCAAAGAGGAATGCAGCTGTTGGGAATCTTAATATCTCTAATTTGCTTTGTGAAACCACTGTTAAATTGAAAAGGCTTTGCTTCCTCCCCGAGAACTAGCTGCAGTCATACTGGAAGGTGTTGTGCAAGCTTCCAAGGGAAGAAAACAATGAATATTCCTGACTAGCTACAACATTCACAAGCTACAACAATTACCAACATGGCACAACATAGTTAAGGCTGGAATGGTGACATTTATAGCTCAGTGGTAAACCACTCCGTTGGACTTAAGGCCTGCTCGACAAGAAGAAAATCAAAAATCACGCCTGATACTGGAAACCATGTCAAACCCCCATTGCTGGTGAGGTCACGGACCTTAGGGGAACACCTGCTATTGTCACTTCACTGGATCAGCTTAGTTCCCAACTGTGTTTCTTCTCATACCCAGGAGAAGCACAGCTCCCATTCCTCATCAAAAGACAGAGACCATTACATAAAACTGCACTTTGTCAAAATTCAGAGAACAGCTGACTGTGGAGTAGCCCAGTCCAAATGGATATATCTACAACAGCCTACGCCCAAGGAACTTGAGAACACTGAGGAAGAGAGGGGAAGAGACGTTGTAGGAATCAGAGGACCAGGAGGTCTGTGGTGAGATTGTATCCTTAAAAATGAGAGGGAGGCAACACCCGTGATCCCTGAACAGGGTGCCAGATAGGACCAGAGCAAGAACACCACCAACATGCTGACGTGGGAGAGGGAAACCCCATAGACAAAGAAGTAAGTGAGGAATACCGAGTGGGAGAAACACTCTTCCCCGGGGAAGAGTCCCCTACTTTGTTATCCAATCCTAAGAGGTCAGTCTTGAAACCACATAGATACACACAACAGGAAAAGGACTTAGTAGGATATGGTGTACTTTGGGAGAAAATGGAATTAAGAAAGGGATGAAGGAAAATGATACAATTTTTACTTTAAATTTTTAATTAAAAAAAAATTAACCAGCTTCTAAGATAAACCTCGCAGGCTCTGGCTCATTTTAGACATGGCATTATGAATGTAGCAATTTTTAATATTACATTAAACAAAAAGCTAGCCCTTTTTAATCGTGCGCTTTGTAGAACATAAAGAGTAAGAAACAGAGGATCTAAACAACTAAGACACGTCATGGGGGTTAGAGCCAGGCCACAGCTCCCTCTGCCCTTCCTGCCTTGTGCTTCCCCTGCAAACAAACACACATATTGGAATGTGAGGAAACTGTAAAGTCTGCCCTTAAATTTGAAGGAGCCTTTCCCAAAGAATTTATCTATCCAGACTTTTAGAAGCCATCAGCCAACTACAGCACACAGCAAGGGCATCTTTCAGTCCATCAAAGGAAACAGGACCCTTGGCAAAGGCCCCCTGGTTACATCCTGGCTCTCTGATGTCGTGATTCAGATAAAAGCTCCTTTCTTCTTCAGCGAGAAATCTTGAGAGACACCAGCACTCCCTGGCCAGTTTATCTCTGGCCTTTACTTTATGATGCCCTCTCAGACAGCCCGGAACAACTTTATTTATTGAGATGAGGTAAGCCCTGGCAACTGTGTGGAGTCGAGGAGACTGGCTCTGTACTGATAACTAATAGAGCGCCTGCTAAGCATAGGAAACAGTTTTTCTCTAGGTAAAACTCTACCCATTCGAGGAGGAAAGGGATGGAAAAGGGACCGTTCTATGCTAATGACGAGGGAAAGCACCAGTCAATTGCAGCCCACCCAGGAAAGATGAGCATGTGGATTTCAGTGCCGCCCATGCTACCTCCTTATCTGCAATTTTTAGGCATTGGATGAACCACACCTGTTTACTAACGTCACTCAAAACAAAATAATAATAATAATAATAATAATACGTAAACTGTTACCTGAAAAAGTAACGCAGACAATATACAACAGTTGATTCTTTCCTTAACATTCGTGGTCTTAATAAACCTAAATAATAGTAAGAAAAAAAACAATTAGTAGACAACATTCCCAAGTTTCTATATGAATATATTTGGAGTTATGTCTAGGATTTAGAAAACATTACTGGGGGGAAAATGTATGCTGTGAAACTTAAGAAAAAGTATAGATGAAAATGAAAACTTAACCCAAATCTTACCACTGGCAACACTTTGATTTTCTTCTAGACTTTTTCTCTTATAGTTTCACACAAGGAAACAAGGGCTTGTTCATATTAAGATTAAAATTATACCATAGCTACTATTTATATATACATATATATGAATATGAATATATTACATAACCATTTTTTATTTGTGGATTTAATAAACTATGATTATTTAAAGAACTATAGTGTTTTATTGCATAGATGCATCATACATAAAAAAAACTCAGTCTCAGCTTATTTTTTTCTTCAAAGGCTAAGGTAAATGTTATAAGTTAAACTTTGAGTGCATATCTTATTAATTCTATTAGGCAAATCCCTAGCAGTGCAATTTTTGGGCCAAAGAAAAAAACTCACAAAACAGAGGGATGAGAAGGTTTTCCATGAATATGGTTGAATAATTGCCCCCAAAGGCTGTGGCCATATGGTATGTTGCCGCTGATAACATCAAGCCTTTCCAACCAAAATGAAAATCACATCTTTCTGCTATGATTGTCTCCTGTTAGGTACCTTGGACCAGTTTGCATTTCTTTTATGTGACTCTTGCAACCTGCCTTTGTGGCTATAAACCAAATTATCTTCTCTTAAATCTTGCTTAGATAAATAAAACCAGGCAGCTGGCTTGGCTCTAGTAACAACACCAACCATGTGAGTTCTGTGTGCGGGTCAAATATGGGACTCTGCAGTCAAGTGTGTCCTCTGCCCTGAGCATAGGAGAAAGGTAAAGACCCTGTGGATTCATGTCTCCCCCTGGAAGTCACACTTGCAGCTGGGAACAGCATTCTTGCTTGGAATCACTGGGAGATAATTTCTGAGAAATCCAAGCTGAGGTGTCCTCAGCAGTGACTGCTCCTTCCTGTGTGCCAATCCTCCATTCTCGATTTCTAGGTCTCACCCTGAACTCTACCAAGTCACGGGTCAGCTCTCTGGGTTCACGTGTAGGTGTGGTTGAATGTGTGTATGTATCTGTTTGACTTTCAGTCTGAGGGCGAGTTTCTTCCCAAGGACACAAAGTCAAAACTGATAGATGGGCACATTTATTACTGGTAGGGAAATTTATTACTTTCTCTGACTTCCGAAAGTACCAATTTTGTGAAAGGCAAAAAAGGTTTTATCATTTAATATGGTATATACCTCAGAATACAATGTAGAGGTTTCTTCACCACACCCTGTAGATGGACGAAAGAAGTGACTGCAGGAAAGACACCTCTCCTACTCTGGACTTTTGGAATTTCCTACAGTTATGACGTGAGTTGTTAGCGGCACACAAAGCATTGTGACAAACATGTGTAGAAGGCTGAATCATGGCCAGAGAGTCACGTGTACCATAACTCCAAGAATCTGGGAAAATATCACCATTTATGGCAGGAGAGATCATGCAGATACAGTTGTATTAAAGACCCCAAGGAGGGATAAATATCTGAAACTGTCTCGGCAGGTCCGGGGTGAAGAGGATGGTACTTGTAACAGAAAGACCAGAAGGTAGAAAGAGCAGAAGGACATGAGAGTATGGAAGTAAAGGTCAGAGAGGCTGGAGCTGGAACGAGGGGGAAAGGAGAGAGAGAGAGGGTGGAAAGAGAGCAAGACATTAGTAGACTGTTGATCTTAAAGCTTAAGGTAGGTCTGTAAGCCACGGGCTGTAAGAGAATCCTAAAGCGGGAAAGATCCAGAGAAGACTCTGCCCTGTAGCTTTCAGAGGAAGCGTTTTACTTTAGGATTTCTGAATTTCCAAAGGGGAAGGGTAAGCCTCGGCTGGGGCTGCAGCTCAGTGGTCGGTGTTCACCTAGCATGTGAAGAACAGTGGGTTGATCCTTGTCCTCAAGAAGCAACAGAAATGTGTAGGGAACAAATGCCACTGTGTCATAGGCAAGGAGGCTCGCTGTGTTATGACTCCCGGTGACCGTAGAACATGAGCACACTAAGTCTTTAGAGAGGTGCTCAAATGGAAATGATTTAACAGGTCACGGCTGGGCCCTCATCCCTGATGATTTTTGGTGATTTTTAGTAAGAAGATGAGATTTAAAATATGGACAGTTCCAGAGAGGAGCAGACCACCTACAAGCCACAGGGGAGGTCTCAGGAAGGCATCAGCCCAATGTCACTCTTCTGCATGGGGTCTCTAACACTGTACCATGACAAATGTCTGTAGTTTGAGGATTCCCACCTATCCTGCTGTTACGGCAAACCAAACAAGCTAGCACCCTGGGTGTCATGTGAATCTCATCACCACAGTCTACAGATGAGGGCACTGAAGCAACACACTGAGGACGGGGTTCTCGGGACTCTCTGAAACTCCAGCCTGCATGCTAAGACTCTTGCACCCACACCAATGATTCCAGCACTCATTGCTCCATTATTCAAGCGATAGGGAAAGTCAATGCCATACTTTCACTTGGGATGCTTCCATAAATCAAGTCCGGGCCCAGGCAGGACTCATCTTCTGGGGCCAGAGAAATGTCACAGGCGGAGAGTCATAAATAAAAATATCATGAGATGAAATTACATCGCCCTGCAGATGGATATAACCAGGGAGGAAGCAAAGGCGGCCAGGGGCTGGAGCAAGAATCACCCCATGCTCACACTCACTGCGCTATCTTTGCTGAGATCACTGCCCCTTGCAAACACCCCCAGATGCCAAACTTTGATAGAAATTCTTCACTGTAGTCTTTGAAACCAGGAGGTGAGGAACTGCTGGTGGCACTGGGGAGGGAGTTGCCAAATTCTTTCCAGTTGTGCAGCACGTCTGGTTTTCTAAAGATGTCATCAAGAGCTTGGCTCCAACATTTAAAAGCAGCCCTAAGACAGAGAGGAGAGCGCTGAGTGGGAAGTCCTCTGGGGCCAGGAATCAAACCAGCCTTCCTAGCGGAAAAGTGAGAGGACAAAGGAAGTACCCAATGCAAATGTCAGAGCATAAAACTACAGTGATTGTTTCTTGTGACAGCCATCTCAGGTCATGTGACAAATGAAGTAGAGTGACACCATGCTATGGTAGAACTCACATTAGGGTAGAAAAGGTTTTTCCTATTTTTTTTTTAATCAAACAAACAAAAGTGTGCACCTCTACAAACTTCTGGGACAGTACCTTTTCTTATCTGCAAAGATGAGGAGACTTCCAAGGGAATGCAGTGTCTGAACTTTAAGGCTCCTTTGATTGCTGGCTTGGAGAACATCTGTATTTTTAATCAAGTAAAAGAACAAATATCAGTTCAAAGGAAAATATTCCTTTTTTGTTTGCAAGAATATTCTTCAATTGCATTATTTCTTAACTGTGAAGATTGCAGTGGGAAAAAAAATCCTCAAGCTAATAGTGTTTTCAAATGCCACACACTATATATACCCAGAGCGAGAGTAAACAGGGCTGTGTTTGAACACTGAGGGACTTGAGATTGAGCCTAATGCCCCCTGAATTCCAGAGGCTCTGTGGCAGGCAGGCAGAGGTGGTTAACAGGCCTTATGGGGAGATTGGGGGTAAGGCCAGAAATATAAGAATGAAGCTGGAGTTTGGTTTTCTAAAGAGGGGAGACTGGGAGCTTCAAAAGGGATTAGTACCTAAATTCTAGAAGCCCCTGAATGCCACTTGGAGAGGTGGCAATGACACTGTAATGAACAGAAAGGTCCAAAGAGGTTGTTTTTACCAAAGGTCTGACAAGATCCCATTGGTAAGATTTTTTCTTTTACCTAAATGGGGTTGGAGGAGGGGGTAGGGAGAGTATTATATCAGCTTTCTAATAAAGGTGTATACACACACACACACACACACACACACACACACACACACACACAAGATCCTAGAGGGCATTTCTGAGACCTCAGGCAGGGGTTCCCTGCTCTGTCACATAGGAGTATCTGGTGGAACATGGCCGGTAACAACCAGAGATGCAGGATGCCTTGCAGAAACTTGCCCCACAGTGCCAAAAAAAAAAAAAAATCCTTGTTCATGAAGTCCCATATCTAATTTTGTTTTATAAGGGTTTCTTTTCTTTTTAAAGGTATTCTTGTTTGATTTCTAACTGCCCTAAATTTCCCAGAAATGTGATCATTGTGGTGCTTGGTTTTTGTTGAAAACCAAACTCATAGTGCTGATAGAACTTAATCCCCAGTACAACACACCTGTGTCAATCTACACCTGTTGTCATGGAGACCGTTCAGGCGGGATGGTAGTACTCTCACATTTATATATTAAACCATGGGCTCTAGCTACAGAGTCGTTCTGTGTTCACCCTTATTTTATCTTTACAGCTCCATAGTGAACTTTCAGAAATCATCTGTCACAAAGAACATATGAATTGCAGGTTTTACTTTAAGAAGTAAAGGGAGGACTGTGCAACGTCTGTAGCAGTGGGAGAGGGTGTCTAGAGGGTGTCATACAATACGGGTGAAGGATGCACCGTTAGATTTGCAAATGAGCTGCATCTGAGAGAAAGATGTGAAAAGGGTTGTCTGGGACAGAGGAGAAGTACATGCCACTGTCCTATAAGAATCTCTCAGTTCGAGCAAGAGAAGAACAGGGCCAGAGGGGTGACCTAGAGCCTTTCAGTGGCCAAGAGTAATAGCCAGGTGAATCACAGGAGGAGACTGGGGGCGGCTTCTGTCTCTAGAATGTTCTAGTGTAGCCTAAATGACTGGGATACTTTCAAGTTCCTCCATCATTATTAATTTTTTAATTCATTTATCATTAGTGTTTGTATACTTGTGAGTCTCTCTGTGTGGGTGAGAGAGAGAGAGAGAGAGAGAGAGAGAGAGAGAGAGAGAGAGAGAGAACATCCCATGGCACACAGCATTCATGTCAAGGGCAGAAGACAACTTTGTGGAGTTGGTTCTCTCCTTCCATGTTTACGTGGATTTGGAGGATTGAACAAAGGTCTCTACTCTTGCACAACAAGCACTCTTCCTGGCTGAACCATCTCATCTCTGTAGCCCTCACCCTATTCTTAAAGGTAACATTTCAGGACCAGACGCAATCTCACGTTAACACTGAAGGTCAGACCGACAACTCGTAAGGGTTAGCCTTACCAATAGTTTGGTAGAAGGAAGAAATGACCAGCCCCAGCTGTGAGGAGGGAAGTTTGGTTTTCTCCACCGAACTAAAAATTCGGAAGTTTTCTTGAGAAAGGTCGGGGGGTGTTGACATGTGCACCTCTTCTGTTCCCAGGCAAAACTCCACCTTCCCTGGGGTAAATTTCGGGCTGCTTATCCCTCCTCTTTCACCTAAAGGTATGGGTTTTTTTAAAAAAAAGGAGAATGTTAAAGGGGGAAGAAGGGGAGGACAGAAGTCGAGGAAATGTTGGGGAAGGATGGGCGTTTCAGGTGGACATTTCTACAGGCAGACAGATGCGTCCAGCATGAAGTCTGAAGTCTGCAGCTGTTCAAGAGGATGGGCTCTGTACCTAATTCAGGAAAAGCACTACAGGGGGGCTGCCAGCAAGGCTAAAGCTGAGCTAATATTCTGCTTCTCCTGCAAGCCAGGGAAAGTTTGAGTCTGCCTTAATAAAATGTTTCCTGTAGTTAAGTTTCTAGTTCACCTCTGGGACAGAAGCCTCTTGAAGAGAAGCAACATGTATGGAGCTCTGACCTAAAACAGGAGAAAGGGAATGGAGAAAATCCATCTTCTTAGAATATCAGAGAACACAGGGAAGGAAATGGGCCAGAAAAGCAGCACAAAGGAGCCTAAGGAGAAGCCGTGATGGCAACAGTGAGAGCTCTAGGCATGAACTATGAAGAATGCCTCAGTATCCAGTGAACTGCAGGGTGAGCTGGGAGAATGGTTCTAACGAGTTGTCCTTGATTCTGTAACTCATGTTTATGCATCAGTAATATATTTAGCAATTGGAGGCCGTAAATATGATATGGAGAATTAATTTAGCATAGCAATTGAGCTAGGCTGGCTGGCCAGTGAGCACTGGGAGCCGTTTGCTCAACTTTGGTGTGAGCAGCATGCTCGGTTTGACGTGGGTTCCGTTCTCACAGTCATCTGACAAACACTTTCCCTGCTGAACTGTCTCCCCAGTATCCACACTTGTCCTTAGTCGCCTGACTCCCTTGTTCATTTGCTGACCCCCTTTCTCCCCTCCAAACCCTCCCTTCTGCCTCCATACCACATACATTCCACCATTCTTTTTCCCTCTCCAGTCCCCATAGGGGACATTTTATGGCTACTTCTTTTAAAGTGAATCTATTTCTTTGAGACTGACAACCAGACTCTGGGGAAAGGCTCTGTGTAACCATCCTTTACTACTTTGTGGGTTCTTTTTCCACCTTTCTCCTAACACTAGATAGGAGAGAAAAGGGATAGAGGAGGAAAGGAGCAATTATCATAGACTACGTCCTGCTGGTTAGGTGCATCGAGTTCTTTGGGGCAAGTTTGATCTTTCTGTCAGGATAGCTAATCTCCTCTTCTTTGTGAACAACTCCTTAACAAACCACCACCAACAGCAACCAGCAACCAACCAATGAACGCACAGCAACCCTACCCTGCCTCTTGGGGCCCTTACATCCCCCTGAAGAGTCCCCACAACCCCAAACATTAGACAATCACAGAAACAATTTGCAGGTAACAAAAATCATGCCTCTGCTAGAGCACGAGGCAAATCACAGTCAGCTGCTGTGACGCGGGCCCCCGTATCCCACACCCAGGGTTAAAATGAAAACATACTCCCATTGCTGTGTTTTTAAAAGAAGCCAAAACTCTTGTTACGGTTCTTCTTAACTTGGTATGATTCAATCGTCTCCTAAAAGAAAATAATCATAGCACTACACCTGCAAAGAAAGTTCCAAGAACTCTGAAGCAAGGAATCAAAACTTTAATAGAGACAATTCTTGTCTATGTGTACTGTATCCCAGGAAGTTAGCTAGTTGAGCAAAAAGTTTAAAAGCAGGTCAAGTATCTGGTTGGAATATAGTGGGGAGGGAAGCAAGAGGGAGGGAGGGAGGAGAGAGAAATCTTCTAGACAAGATATAAAACAGTCGCCAGCAAAGAAGCATGTTGGGAAGAGAGGATTATGAGTGCAGAATACTCAGCAGAATGACACCCAACGTGAGTACAGATCAAGGGACAGAGAATGAACCTTTACCTTGTGTCTGTGCAAGAAATAAAGAAAGCAGTTTTCTGCTGTGTCGGACCGATCTGCTATGATGATTGGACTTTTCCAGGGTCTCTCTGAAGCATCTCAAAGTGTCGTTCACGTCTATGGGCACACAGACCAGCTGTTTGGCTAGTTTAATCTCTGAAAAAGAGGAGAACATTAGGGATGAGAGCAATGCCGAGCCAACAAGTCACAAGACAGTTCTAACTCAGAGACCTTCTTGGCCCAGATTCACAGTTGCTGAATTCGAAAGCCTCAATCTGTAGCAGGCATTTGACACATAGATGAATTTTTCTTAGCGTATTTCAAAGTTTTAAGATTTTTTATTCTTATGAAATGCAAATAACTTTAGATCTTGCCAATTTTCCTTATGAAGCCTCCTACTTTTTCATAAAAAATGAAATAATCCACTCTTTTTCAACAGCCTCTTCAAAGCCCAGGTGCCTTGGGAAACAGACGAAAGGAAGGAAAAAAAAATCCTGGAGCCTGGCAGCTGATCTCAGAAGGGAAGAAGGCAGGCCCTAAGAGGGGAAAGGCAGCCGCAGCCATATGTGGGTCTGGAGTTAATCAGGTGCTCTGACGAGACAGGGAGGGGAGCCCGTGGAGAGATGCAGATAGGTCTCTGGGCAGTGAGAATGGTCCTGGAATTGGACTGGGCTGTAGATGGGCTGCACACTGATGAGAGCTAGTGGGGAGTGAACTTACAGGATTCCAAATTGAATGCCCAAGGATTTACTTCTTCAGTAAGCCAGACAAGTAAAAATGGCCATTAAAATTTTAAGGTCTTGGTAATGATGACACTTCCTAACTAGCAGCACGCTAAGAGGTTAAAGGATGGGACCTTGTCTTTAAGAACCACCTCTGAGTAGATAAGGCTTCCCAACACAGGGGAATTAACATCATATCCACAAAGAGAATCTGATTAAATGATAAAACTGAAAGAAGTAAAGAAGACAGAAATAAACAGAAGCAGGAAAGGGTACGCTGATATCTCCCCAGCCCAAAGTCTAAAAAATTACTATAACTGATTGAATCATAAAAACAACCAGAAGAGATATTGGCCATTAGTAACCTTATTTTAAAATAAGGCATGGAAGGGCCTGGCAGATCAGCATCATATTCTGGAATTCAAGGAGATGATCCTAAGGACAAAGAAATATTTTGAGCCACTGTAAGGACAGACAGACAGTGGGGATAGTGTAGATTTCAAAGCACAGAAAGCAGACTTGGCTATCCTGTTGAGCAAAAGGGTCTAGCCCAGTGCTGAAGCCTTCATTAAAGGAGTTGCCTTTATTTTCTGCACTGGAGAATCAGGAACATGCTTCTTAGCAGGGCTCACATATACCATGGGTATTTTAGAAAGGTTAGGCACCAGCTTCATCCCTGTGGGCATAGCACAGAGAAGTGTGGTGGCTAAGAGACTTTCTACTACAACATGAGCACTGTGTTATTTCACTTGACTGAGATTTGTGACACGGCTACCAGGGAGAGCTGCTGGGAATAAGGGCAGATGACTTCATTGCTCATTTCAAGAATCAAAGCAAGCCACGGAGATTTGGGAAATAGTCATCCAGTCCCTGCAAACAGTGTCTATCTGCCCACAGAGACCCTTGCTCTAAAGAGCCTCAATTCCCCGCCTCCTTCAAGGCATTCATTCTCCCTCTCTGTGAAATCATTCCCAACAGCATTCTTGCCATCCTTTCTCCGTCTTTAAAAATTAAAATGCTCTCTCTGCTGACTCATTTCCCATCAGGGTATCATCCTAATTCTCTGTTCCATTTTATGCCAAAATTCCACCCCCGAAATAGTTGCCTGCACTCATTGCCTCATGAACTCACCTCAATCACATGTCTTCTCTTTAGAATGAAGTCCATCCCCAGACCAAAGGTTCACTCCTACTGGTTCTTTTGGCTCTCTCAACCCAACCTCTTGGCCTTGAGACCCCTAAGGTATCATTCTTAGATGCCTTTCTTCCCTTCTTAATTTATACTCACCCCCCAGAAAGATCACCCTTGGTCTTTTGTTTAAACAGAAATGTTCTGGTAGATCCTAAATACTTAAGTCTGGCCCCAGTCCCTCCTGAAACTCTCAGTCATCGATCTAAAGACCCACATGGCTGTAAGTACAAGAGACAAACTCAACCCCGACATGTGCCCAGCTGACATGATCCCAGCCCGACTTATGCACACACACGCACACACACACATACGCACACACACGCACACACACACGCACGCACACGCACACGCACGCACACACACACACACACACACACACACACACACACTCAAAACATCAACTCCTTCCAGTCTTTCCCATCTCAGTAGAGAATGGCTTCATCTTTATAGATGTCCAACCAAAAGCTAGAACCATCTTTAACTTTTCTGCTTTTGGGCCCCAAATCAACTCCACAACAAGTGATAGACTTGCTGCCCTTCAGAAAACACCTCAAGTCCCACCATCTCCCAAGGACTCGTTCCCACTTCCACTATGATGAGGACCTGCTGCTTCCTTTGAATTAAAACAATTGCCTTACAAATCGCCTCCCCCCATACCCCAGCTATGCCTACTATATGCCTCCAACACAGTTTCTAGATGATTCCGTTAAAAAAATGTAAACTCTCTTGAGTCACGCCTTGATCTAAACCACCCTTCTGCTCTATCACCTCCAGAAAACACAGATTCTTAGAACAACCGTATGGGAGCCAAGTCCCCAGACCGCGCTGCCTGCCTCCTCATATTTCTGCTCTTCACTGTCTTATCCATCACTCATGCTTCCAGCCCACAGGCTTAACACAACTGGGTTACTTTGTTCTAGAACAGTGGCTCTCAACTTATGGGTCGGGACCCTTTCCTAGCAGATGCATATCAGATATACTACATATCAGGTATTTAAATCACAACGCACAACACTAGCAAAAATTACAGTCATAAACTAGCAATAAAAATAATTTTAAGCTTGGGGGTCACCATAACATGAGGAACTGTACTAAAGGATTACACAATGGGAAGGTTAAGAACCGCCTGGTGTAGAATATTCTTCTCTCCGGTATCACATGTCTTGAGTTCTAAACTCCTTGAGGCTATCGCTTAGTTATTAATGTCTCAATGAGGCCTTCCTCCATCACCCTGCTTTCAAAGCATTTCTCATCCCAGACTCTCTCCAAGTCACTGTTGTGTTCTGACATACTGTGTCTTACTTGCTCGTTGGATGTCTGCACTTGGGTGAGGTTTACTGAAGACAAAGGCTTTGATTATTTTGTTGCTACTATTACCCCTATTACCTGCCATCTGCTACATGATAGGTGCTCAAAGGATTCTGTTAACAAGGTAATGACTGCAGGTCTTCAAAGCTGCATGGCTTGGGCATGTTTTATTAGTAGTCTCTTCTGTGCACTAATCTCAATGATCCTGCCTCAGTCTCCCACTTCTGTATTCTTAGCAAAGCACACTCTGTATTCCTCATACACAATCTTTCATGCCACTATCTACAACACCCTCAAGTTTGTAGAGTACTAGTGTTTTGCTCTTTATCTTGCAAGAATTCATTAGCTTCTAGTTTTATCTTCTACCTGGAGACTGAGACCAGAGAAAGAAGATAAGGAAATACCTCAGTCAGTTCTGGCTGTTATAACAAATTACCATAGACCGAGTGACTTAGAAGTGAAAGAAACTCATTTTTCACAGATGTGAAGGCTGAAAGTCTTAGACCAAGCTGCCATCATGTTCAGGTTCTGGTGATGGTACTCTCTCCTGATTGCTGACAGCTACCTTCAAAGGGTGTCCCTATCATGTCAAGAAAAGACCTAGAGCGCTCTCCAATGCTTATTTCAAAGGACACAATTCCAACCATGAGGGCTCTATCTTCACGACCTACTCACCTCATAAAGACCCCCACCTCCAATATCACATTAGCACTAGAATTTCAGCACATGGGTGTTGAAGAGACAGAAACATTTGGCCCATAACAACAAGCCAAGAGAAGTCTGAAAGCTTTCGCATATTAGTCAGAAGCACATCCATGAAATATCAACAGTAGGGCTGCCTAAACAATACCTGGATAATTCCACCACCAGTTAACATCCTAAATGCATGGGTCTCTTAGAGGAAGAGCTACAGAAAATGAACAACTATTGAGACTTGGCGTCTGAGTCTTCTCTAGGGCTAACCCCTTCCCATTTGGCTTTCCAATACCAGTTGTCAGCCCTATGAATTTATAATCCATACAAGAAACACTAAATGCCTCAATAGATTGTACTTACATATTTATATATGTATGTGTAACGATAATTTTAAAAAGGGATCATAAGCTTAAGGGAGGGGGTTGGAGGGAGGGGAAATAATGTAATGTTTTCATTTTTAAAATAAATAAAATAATATGAGAGTTGCTCTCTCCAAGCTTAGCTTTTAAATATTCATTACGTTTTGTTTATAACATTTACCTTGGAGGGTTACTGCTTTAGGTTTTGGATCAAGAATCTGGGAAAGTATCTGTTTCGAAACAAGCATCTGATATAGGGAGACTCGCATCACTATGGCTGCATACACATTTTTAAAACTGGTCGCGCATCACAACTCTCTGTGTTCAGCAAGATGGAAATCCCAGCAGCTTACATCACCTAATGGCATTGGGTGTCTTCGTTTATCGTTGGCACACCAATAAAACTGTCCAGCGACGCCCTTTTCATAATGTGTCCCTGTCGTGAAGTGCCACATGACTGTATAGAAGGAGCACTTCTGCGTAACTGAGCATTGTATCAGACAATGAAGAAAGACAACCGAACAGAACACGGGACTGGCTCTCAGACAACTGACAGGCTGAACCCTGAACGTGTAATTAAAATAGCGGTCTGAATGAGATCACCCTGTTGATCATCCGTCCTTATTCAGCCTCTATTGATAACTGACTACTCTCTGTATTTTCCTAAACTGTTTCACTTTCTTTTTTTTATTTCCTTTTTCTTTCCTTTAAAGAGCTTTAGCACACCTTTTCCCCTGTAACTTAATTAGAGTTCCGGTGGTGGTAGGAGTGGGAATGGTGTGGTTGTCTCTGTTTCCATGAGATCAAAGCAGAAAGAAACATCTCGAGTTCCAGGCTCACCCCCATGAGCCTCTCTCAAGGGGACTGCCCTCTGAAATTCCCCACACATCATTCCAGAAAGTATTTGAAAGCCCTTAATAGTGTTTCAGTAGCTTGACATGGAGAGGGAGGAAGAGAAAGGTAGGCAGTGGACTGTTACGATTTCACTGTACCCATATAGAAAGGAAATGCTAATCATACCTGAGTGTTGGGCCTACTAAGAAAGGAGCCACGAGAGGAAGGTGAAGTCGGCCTTCTCCACACTTGATCATAACCATCCCCGTGCCCGGAGACATTAATAAAACATAGCTGCCAAAGGCTGAAAATTGCCACACACCTAAGGACTTACTAGCCCTATCAGAGAACTTAAAATGTCAAATCCGATCAAGACTCAAGATGGAGGCCCTGGACAGAATGTTAAAAAAATTTTTTTTCAATAAAAAGCCACATCTAAGGTTATCTCCCAAGTGGAATTTAATGAGCAAGCAAGGTACTCATGCACCCAAGAATAACCTATAAAACAAGCTAGTCTCACTTCTTCAAATCCTGCTGAGATTATTCCAAATTACACATGCATTATTAAACAGTTGAAGGGAGAATAGGATGCTGTTAAATAATGAGAACACCAAATGTCTCGAGGCTCTGGGGCATCACAATATTTGTTGTGAAGAATTAAAATGTTTTTATGCCACAAGAAATTCTGAGTGCTAAAAGCAGTGATCTGATGTGGAACCTATCACAAGCGGACTTTGCCTTATAAAAGAAAGTTATAAGCATTTCAGAGAGATATACCCAGGGCCCGGCATAGTTATAACCATGTTAATGAGCTGAGTTCAGGATACTTAGAAATTTTTAGCATCTTAGACCCAAAAGCACGAGCCAGAGATGCTTCTAGCTCAGATTCTTTTAAAGACATTTAAGTCAGAAGCCTAGTTTGGAAGAGCTTGATATAAAACTTATGAGCATGTTGGTTGTGTGGAATTACCATACAACCTCAATAATTTAGAATAGATTGCTTATCTCACATGATCACTGAAAAATACCAACTTATTTCTTGAGTGCTGTGTTTAGAGGTAACTGTAGCCTAAAGCACACAGTGCAAACAGGCTTGATAGCCCGGCAGAAGAATCATAGATGGAGCGCTTAGCCAGACTAGAGCTTGAATATAAAGGTCCCTCTACTTACTGGTAATATTTCATTTTCTTGTCTGTAATGTGAACATAATAGTATCTACCTCTTAAGGATAAAAATTAAAGAATCTATATGGAGTTTCAACTCAGTGTTACCGTTGCCATATAATACTTTCAAATGTCTACTTCCCTGGACATTCTTATTCTAATCACAGCCTACACGGCGCATACTTTCAACATAGTTGCAAATCAAAGGGACTCTGTATGCTGCCTTCCCTTTGTCCCAATTTACCCATCCCCCAGTTGCCTACATAAATACAGTTTAGTAACAGGCAACGAGCATGCTTTCAGACAGACCACATTCATCACCAATTAGCATCTGTTGGTGCACGGGGCTATGATTTTCCCAGTGTGCTGTTCTTCCCTGCTTTGATGGGAGTTGTCACTTGATTACAAGCACGGTTGGCACATTTTCTCATGACCTTAGCTATTCTTCATAGAATGGAGGGTATGATAGTAGTTCTATTTGAGTAAGGATCCTACAACAGGAGACATACTCCATCACCCAAGGTTTGAAGACAAATCTAAGAAAGGAAGACTCAAAGTCCTTGATGGGAGCATCATATGTGACCAGAAGATGCTGCTGCAAGTGAGGCTGAACTCTGAGGAAGGGATCATCTCAGAAAACCCATAGAGGCACAGTCACCAGCGACATCCCTCTCGCCTCCACAGTGCTCTGCAAACATTTCCCTTCTCTCCCACTTTCCTCTTTCCTGTGTCTACTCTGGTATTTCTCCTGAAATTTCTGTTCTTAGCAACCGTGGCTGTGCTCTAAACCAGAATCACTGAGAGAGTCCTTCCTACCCAGTAAGAATGCCTTCACCTGGGGTTGGGGATTTAGCTCAGTGGTAGAGCGCTTGCCTAGGAAGCGCAAGGCCCTGGGTTCGGTCCCCAGCTCCAGAAAAAAAAAAGAACCAAAAAAAAAAAAAAAAAAAAGGAATGCCTTCACCTTCCAGCCTTACAAAACTCCCTCCATCAAGCCCAATTCTTCCCCCTTCCTTTCCACCTTAGCAGAAGGAGCGCCCCACTGTCCAGTCTGTACCCCAGTCTCTCTGCCTCAAGGTCCCTGCTCCATCAAAAGCCATTCTCTTCTGTTGCAGGGTTCTTCCCCTTTGATGGTTTTTTCCCGTTTAATATATTAATACTAATAATATATTCTGCCAATATAAAGACACATATAAAATGAGATGGAAGGCCAGAAAGGGGTAAAACATTTGCAAGGTGAGCGCCATGCTTTCTGAAGGGCAATTACTCCAGACTGAATGAATCCCCGCAGAAGCAACTCAGCAGCACCATCCCCACAACACAAAGAATCCCACTGTCCTCATCACCATTTCCATAGTCACAGGGTCATCCATTCAACAAACAGATACTGAATCCCTGCTACACATTAGGCACTGTGGATGGCATTCCAGCTATGTCAGTGACCACAACAGAGATCCCTGCCTTCCTAGAGTTTGACTTCATTAACGGAGCCTAGCAACCAATAAACACAGCACAAATCCTAAAGCCGGTGCTCTGACTGATGGTGAGAAGCGTTCCATGCTCCATAGAGGAATTGAGAGGAGCAGTTTCAGATGGCACGGTCAGGCAAGCCTCCTTTAAGAAATGAGATGTGGGACTTGAAGGGAGGGGAGGTTTTCAGGAAGACACCTGGTATGGGATGTGGAAACAACCAGAACAAGGCAAAGCTATGATAGCAAAAAGCCAGTAACAGTGACCACCAGATTGCAAATGAAAGACAGGGACCATGCTAATCTTGTTATCTCTCTGTTTGACTATTGATGCTTTCACTCTCTTAAAGTGCTTGCTCTCTCTCTCTCTCTCTCTCTCTCTCTCTCTCTCTCTCTCTGTGTCTCTCTGTCTCTCTCTGTCTCTGTCTCTGTCTCTGTCTCTGTCTCTCTCTCTTTCTCTCTCTCTCTCTCTCTCTCTCTCACACACACACACACACACACACACACACACACACACACACACCTTGACCTTGTGTGCCCTGTTCTTAAATATTCTGCTTCCACTTCTAAGACTGTGTTCATGACTCATCCACATCATGTTCTTCCTTGGTTTGCATCTACAATAGTTGCTGGGCCCATGTATGCTGACCCTAACCTCATGGAGAATCAGAAATGCTTCCTTTGAAGTTAGTTATGGTCATGTCATCTAAAAAACAACATTTAATCGGGTTTGGCTTACAGGTTTAGAAGTTCAGTCCATCCTGAGTGAGGTAACCCAACCACAGAAAAACACACATGGTATGCACTCATTGATAAGTGGATATTAGCCTAAATGCTCAAATTACCCTAGATGCACAGAACACATGAAACTCAAGACGGATGACCAAAATGCAAATGCTTCACTCCTTCTTTTTTTTTTTTTTTTTTTTTTTCCGGGGCTGGGGACCGAACCCAGGACCTTGCGCTTCCTAGTCAAGCACTCCTTCTTTAAAAGGGGAACATTCCTTGGGAGGGAATAGGGAGGCAGAGTTTAGAACAGAGGCAGAAGGAACACCCATTCAGAGCCTGCCTCACATGTGGCTCATACACATACAGCCACCAAACTAGATAAGATGGATGAAGCAAAGAAGCGCAGGCCAACAGGAACCGGATGTAGATCTCTCCTGAGAGACACAGCCAGAATACAGCAAATACAGAGGCGAATGCCAGCAGCAAACCACTGAACTGAGAACAGGACCCCCGTTGAAGGAATCAGAGAAAGAACTGGAAGAGCTTGAAGGGGCTCGAGACCCCATATGAACAACAATGCCAAGCAACCAGAGCTTCCAGGGACTAAGCCACTACCTAAAGACTATACATGGACTGACCCTGGACTCTGACCTCATAGGTAGCAATGAATATCCTAGTAAGAGCACCAGTGGAAGGGGAAGCCCTGGGTCCTCCTAAGACTGAACCCCCAGTGAACGTGATTGTTGCGGGGAGGGTGGTAATGGGGGGAGGATGGGGAGGGGAACACCGATAGAGAAGGGGAGGGGGATGTTGACCTGGAAACCGGGAAAGGGAATAACACTTGAAATGTATATAAGAAATACTCAAGTTAATAAAGATGAAAAAAAAAAAAAAGAATTTCAGTCCATTATCATCAAGGTGGGAACATGGCAGCATCCAGGCAGTCATGGTGCAGGAGGAGCTGAGAGTTCCTCATCTTGTACCAAAGGCAAACAGGAGAAAATTGACTCCCACATGGCTAGGAGGTGGGTCCTAAAGCCCACCCACAGTGACACACTTCCTCCAACAAGGCCACACCTCCTAATGGTACCACTCCCTGGGCCAAGCATCATCAAACCACCACACTGGCACAGAAACTCGGTCCAGGTGCTTATTCCACCGTGATGCCAACCTTAATGAGCACAGACAGAGGCAATGAACAGACCTTCCTCACTGTAAGCTCATGAGGTAGGAGTCATCTGTCACTGTTAGAGAGCCACACCATGCTTTGAGTGACATTGCTTCCTAACTGGGATATCCTCGGGTCTGTATTCACCAGAACTCTCCCCGACTTCAACTACAATCAATATACAGTTGACTCAACTGTTCTCCAAGCCAGCTCACTCAGAATGCCACATTCGTATATCCAACAACCACCAATGCCTCTCCTCAGGTATCCACCAACCATCTCTTCCGGTATTTTTCAGCCATCTATCCTATGCCTCTCCTTGGGTATCCACCAGCCATCTACCCTCTGCCTCTCTCAAGTATTCAGTCAAACATAGAGATGCAATGGCACCCCTGGCCTCTGACCTGTGCTTCCTCACGCTGGTTTCCTGACTGGGAGGAGACATCATTATCCTTCCAGTTACCTGCTGCAGGCTCCATAGCGATGTGAGCCCCTGCTCTCCTCATCTGCCCTTCATGCCTAGTCAGGACAGGATGAAGTCCTGTGGCCTTCCTCTCCCTTTCTTTCGTGTCTGTTCCCTCTACTCAGCTACAGGCCTCCATTCACATCCAAGCCAGGAGCAGCAGCAGTTCCTTCGAACCTATTTCTACATTGCTGCAGAAGATTCTTTGGGGAGACCTTTGACCCTTTCCTCCTGGCATCTTTTCTGGCTTCCTCTGCTCTCCGGATAAGGCTGAGGCCCCCTTCATCCTGCTCTCTCGAGTACTTTACTGCCTACTTCCTGCTGACCTTGTTGACCTTCTGCCTTTCTACAGTCTTCAGTGGTGAGTGCCGGCTATCTGCTATTGCAGTTTATAGCATCAGAGATAGTAATGACATAACCAATTACAATCCCACCTTATTGATCTCCCTCAACAGACATGAATTCCTCTCCAAGGAATCTATAATCTCATTCATCTTAGAATTCTCAGTACCTAATGGCAGCACTTATAACTTAACAGACGCTCAGTGTTTGCTGAGTGACTGGATAGTGGGAGGACCAACTGGGCAAACCATTGAACGAACATCCAATGACTTATCTGTACGTACAGAAAACCAGTAGATAAATAATAAATGAAAGAATTGTTAACATCCCAAAGGAAAGATCGTGATCCTTCCCTGTCCCAGAAACCTAGGCACTTTGTTGAGCTTTGGTATTTTGATGTGTATTAATAATGCTAAGTGCAGGTCCCCAAGACCTAGTTGCCCCAGAGAAAAGAGAGTTCACACGTAGATCCAAGTGACCCTATCTATGTGACCTTGTCCGCAAGATATTTCTGATAGGTAAATAAAGATACTGACAGCCAATAGCTGGACTTGGTTTAGGGGCTGGGGGTGGGCAGTAGGGAGAATCATGAGGGAGAAAAGAGGTGAGGAGGAAAAGAAAGTCACCACGGATTGGGTGACTCATGAAAACGTGGCCCTGAGGGCTGACCAACTGGAGTTAAGAGCGGCCCAGATGAAACATAGTAAGTAACAATTTGGGCTTATTGATAAGAAAATAGATTCTAATAGCACAGAGGGTAAATATCTGCCTAGCTTTTGTGTTGTTTAAGGCTTGTTGTAAATATAAAGGTTGTGTGTGTCTTTTATCCAGGAACTAAATGGTCAAAGGCAGGATAGAACCCCAGATGGGGATTAAATAATTTCTACAACACACTTGAGAAGCACAACACAGCACAGGTTGTATTCTTATTCTCCTGTTTTTTCTTCAAAGAAGTATTTGTGTAATCGTGACAATACAATTAGATTTGTTTGGTTTTAGATTTATTTTATTTTTATCTGCAGACATGCATATATGTCTATGTAAGTGCATGCCACATGTATGCAGGTACCCACAGAGGCCAGACAGAAGAGAGTGTCGAACTGCCTGGAACTGGAGTCACAGGCAGTTATGAGTGACACAATGTAGGTGCTGGGAATCGAACTCATAGCCTCGGGAACCACAGCAAGCTCTCTTAACTGATGAGCCATCTCTTCAGCCCCTTTGTTTTCCGTTTATTCCATTGCCTCAATTCTACAAGTTGCACTGGCAAAAACATTTCGGAAGTCTCTTCATCTAAAAGCAAGTGTTTTAGATAGGGTTTTATTGCTGTGAAGAGACACCATGACCACAGCAAGCACCTCTTATAAAGGAAAACATTTAATTGGGGCTGGCTTACACTTCAGAGGTTAAGTCCATTGTCATCATGGCGGGAAGTATAGTGGCTTGCGAGTAGTCATGGTTTTGGAGAAGGAGCTAAAAAATCTATATCTGGATCAGCAGGCAGCAAGAAGAGAGAGTGACACTGGGTCTGGCTTGAGCTTCTGAAACTTCAAACCCCACCCCCATCCCCCAGTGACACACTTCAAGATCACAACTCCTCCAACACATCTCCTAACAGTGCCACTTCCTATTGGCCAAGCATCTAAACATTTGAGAGACAATGTGGGCTATTTTCATTCAAACCATCAGAGCAAGTAAATCAAAGTATTGCAAATCCTTTTCCAGCTTGCTGATTATAAGATAATAATGCCAACAACTTACCATGGCGTAGTCAGTAGGACAATGTACACTGAAGGAAATAGAAGCTGCACACATACCTGTGCGTGCACACAAGCACGCACACATGCACACACACACACACGCACACATTCTCAAGAAAACAAAAGCAGAAAAATGCACAAAGTCGACTTTTCTCACCAATTCTCCTTTTCCTCTTCTTTCCCTTCAGCTTATAGAAAAACTTTAAACATATAGAAGAATTCAATTATCCTTGTAGGACATTTACATCAACATAAAAGGATGAATATCAAATGGTTTATTTTCAAGTAAACATGAGAAATAGATTTCTCTCGCCATTGTGGAAGAGCTGACACGCAGAACACGCTGGTGAACCTTAAAGCCCGGGTTCTCATCGGAACTGGGTCTGACCTGAAAGGACGAGAGTCTTCAGTGGGTCAGAACTGCCATCTAGCTCAGCCAGGTTCTTGGGTGTGGAACGATCAATCATGATCTGCTTCCCAATGAAGTTTCGACAGGTGATCTTAAAAAGACAAGCACAGACAGCGCTTAGTTATGTGCAGTCCAAAGTCTGGCTCCCTTGAACTGTCTGTCTGTCTCTGTCCAGATGTGAGACTACAAATAAAGGCTGGTGGAGTGCCGTTCAGTCCTGAGGACTTTGGGGAAAACATGGCTATGTAATTTTCCACATTTATCTTGTCCACAGCACAGCAGGGAGAGCATTGGAGAGTCTGTGTGTAGCAATCAGAATATGATTTCCTGATACTCTATAAATTCACGGATCTAAATATATACTCCATTAGGTGAGTTGAAGCACATCTCGAATGCAGGCTTCTCTTCCAGGGCAGGTTTGGTTGCAGTCTACTCATAATTAATGCAATTTTAACTTCCTTGATGACGTTTTTTTTTTAAACTAATTGCTTCTGCAGTATTGTGACAATTTCTTGAACAGATGTTTGAGTCCCCCAATTGTAAAATATGTGAAAACAGAGAAGTGTTTAGATGAAAGGAAATTCCTTTAGAGAGCCCAAAACCCTGTTCCCTCCAGGTTTCAACTCCCATCCCTCGGTCTAACCAAAACCAATCATTCAAGATACAGCTGCCTCTTGGTCCAGTCTTCACTGTCCCTTGTGGCCATTTCCATAATGAGAGGGAAGAGGTCTGACAAGATACAAACTCCTTCCTGCGGTTTAATGAGCACACTTGGATGACCCAACCTCTCTCTGGGTTCTTTAAGCAATTCTTTATTGAACGACAGTATGTCATGCACTGTTACACACTGAGAGGGTGACAGAGCGGCAGAGAGCAAAGCAGGCAAAAGTTTCTATTCTTAGGGAATATATTCCAGCAGGTGGCAAGAACAAACAAAATACTGAGGTTGAAAATTTCCTAAAAGTTACTTTTTTATTATTTTAAAATTAACTCAAACATAAAACACGCCCCCTGAAAATTATTGTGGGCATAGATGTAGAGACCATTCCCCTTGTTCCTAAGGACTGTATCAGCCCTGACTTGGACAAACATATCTTGTGCAGAAGGCCTACACTTCTGGATTTGCTATACCTGGAAAGCACTGACCAAGGGCAAGCAATCAGTAATGTTTGTGGACCTGAATGGAGACCACCGTGGTGAATAGATTATCTGGCTCCTAAATCCTTCCCTTTCACGTGTGGCAACTGGCAGCCATGACCGCGGGAGAATCAGCCCAGCTTACCTTCTCTCCAGTTTCAGCCTCGTATCTGGCACAAGCCTGATGGGAGAGATCGGGGCCCTCCATCTCTTCTATTCTCAGGACCAGCTGGCGCTGTGCGTACACCAACAGTGGGGTCACTTGCTCTGTGTACCTCTCACTGGATCATGGTAGAGAATACATTGAACAGTTAACTTGAGCTAAAAGAGCATCCCCTAAAGAAGTCGGTGACTCTTTGTTGCCCTTGTGGGCCGGGACGTACTGTGAAATGGTATTGAACTGAATGGCAAGAGACACCAGCATTTCCCACTTCTCTACTTGGTATAAAACCTCCAGAGACTTCAACACAAAGTCATGGATCCATTTCAAATCCACCACATTGACGTCATCCAAAGGATGTTCAAACGTCAGGCTGGAACCGCCGTTATCAGACTTGATGTTCCCATAGCAGCTGGGAATGCTGAACTCGCCTTTCTCTTCCAATGGCTGCAAGAAGCACGTGGAGATAAGGTACCCAGATTTAGGGTCTCGCTACAGATTTTTCTGGTAAGTCAATGTGATAATGGAATGGGAGAAGGGGCCGAACCGAAAGGGAAAATTAACGGTTAGGTGACTCACAGCTTTGTAATGAGAGATGGCCTGTGTAATACAATCGTCTGTGGTGAGGGAATGTGCTAGAATTCTGTTTGCTGGAATTTGCTACAGCCAGCCTGTGGCTGCTGATTATGTGGCCCGTGACGGTGCCGCTGACCTTTTTTACTTTGCTTGGTTTTAACTATCTCACATGTTAACTTAGATAAATGACAGTTGATATTAATTAGGCAGCAGAGACTGGGGTCTGTTCTTGGTATTTATTCACTGATGACTTAAGGAAGGGCATTAAACCAACATGATGAGGCTTTTAGGGAAAGCACCCTGGTGTGGCTGGCACCTTTACTAGCTTGTGGAATACTACACTCAATCCCTTAATATAAAAGTCAACTTTGTGGAGGTGTCTCAGTTAGGGTTACCATTGCTGCGATGAAACTCCAAAACCAGTAAAAGTAACCTGGGGTCAAAGTAGGTTTATGTTTCCACATCACTATACATCACTGGATGAAGTCAGGACAGGAACTCAGACAGGGCAGGAACCTGAAGGCAGGAGCTGACTCAGAGGCCGTGGCCCTCCTCCATCAATCGCTAATTAAGAAAATGTCCTATGGCTTGCCTACAGACTGGTCTTATGAAAGCACATTCTCAATCGGAAGTTCCTTCTATCAGATGACTTTAACTTGTGTCAGTTGACATAAAACTAACCAGCAAAACTGACTCTTTGTCAACTTGACACAAAACCACATCAGTATTCAGCCACAGCCTTTTCCTTCTTATTCATCCTCAATATAACACATTAATTTCAACATCCCAATATAAAACACTTTCCAATTTAAAAAACCCCCACAAGTCTTACAAATACAAGCATTTTAAACATTCAGACTCTTTTAAAATCCAAACTTCTTTTTAAATAGAAAATCTAAAACCATGGGTTCCTATAAAATAAAATAAAATAAATGCTTTTTTTTTTTTTTTTTTTTTTTTTTTTACTTCAGAGAGAAGAATCAGGACACAGTCACAATCTGAACAAAATAAAAACGAACTCCAACTTGGCATCCAACATCTTGGATTTACTCACAATCTTCTGGGCTCCTCCAAAGGGCTTAGGCAGCCATTAAAAGCACATGAAACATATCTTCTAGGCTTAAGTAACCTCCGTTTAGTGGTCATCCCATGATACTGGTGTCTCCAAAATACAGGGGACTCTTGTTATAAGAAGAAGGCTCCTTCGCCACCAGCTCATCTATTACCAAGCTTCCAGCATGAAATACAACCTTGGTCTCTGGAGCACAGCTTCTGTGTGCTGACTCTGAGAAAACACTCCTCAGATTTCCCCCCACAGAGGCTGGTCTCTTCTTAATCGCTGCCAAGTTCTCAGCTCCAGCCGACCAGCATCGATTGTCCCAGTGAAGGAAGGGTTTCATTCCCGTTGCTCTGGTGTCTTGTTAATCACAGCCAGGACTTCAGCCCCAGCTAACCAGAACCACAGATTCCTGACTCAAAATATGCAATGGCCCCAATGGAGATCTTTAAATGACTCTCAAATTTCCCTGTCGAACTTCACAAGCCAGTCTTCCATCTTCTGCATTTCTCTTGATACTCTAACCTTCCACAGAACAGCTCACCACGCTTTGAACACTCAATGGTTTTTCTATACCTAAGTTCCAAAGTCTTTCCGCAATCCTCCCCAAAACAACATGGTCAGTCTGTCACAGCAATACCTCACTATCCTGGTACCAATTTCTATCTAATTAGGGTTACCATTCCTGTGATCAGAGACCCACATCACTGTTCATCATTGGATGAAGTCGGGACAGGAACTCGAACAAGGCAGGAACCTGGAGGCAGGAGCTGATGCAGAGGCCATGGAGGGTACTGCTTACTGGCTTTCACCATTCAACCTCATCAGCCTGCTTTCTTTCTTTTTTTTTTTTTTTTTTTTTTTGGTTCTTTTTTTCGGAGCTGGGGACCGAACCCAGGGCCTTGCGCTTCCTAGGTAAGCGCTCTACCACTGAGCTAAATCCCCAGCCCCATCAGCCTGCTTTCTTATAGAAGCCAGGACCATCAGACCATGTATGGCACTACCCACAAATAGGACAAGCTCTTACCCATCAATCACTAAAAAAAATGCCTTACAGGCTTTCTGGCAACCTGATCTTAGAGAGGCATTTTCTCAATTCCCTCCTCTTAGATGGCTATAGTTTGTGTCAAGTTGACATAAAACTAGCCCAGGAGGTTTTCATCTAGACATCTAATTTTTTGTCCAGATTAAAAAGTTACAATTTTAACTACAACTGTTCTTATTTCCCACGAGACCTGATGCATTTACCTACTCCTCTGAGAATGTCTGCAGCAAAGCAAAGTGTATAAGGTCTGTCTAAGGGTCAGGCTGTAGCTCAAAACAGCCAACTGGGATCAGCTCCTTCTGTCCTGGTGCCTCATTAAGAGGCTGAAGGCGGGGGCTGGGGAGATGGCTCAGTGGTAAAGAGCACTGACTGCTCTTCCAGAGGTCCTGAGTTCAAATCCCAGCAACCACATGGTGACTCACAACCATCTGTAATGAGATCTGATGCCCTCTTCTGGTGTGTCTGAAGACAGAGACAGTGTACTCATATATATCAAATAAATAAACCTTTAAGAGAGAGAGGAGAGAGAGAGAGAGAGAGAGAGAGAGAGAGAGAGAGAGAGAGACTGAAGGCACTAGTGCATGTGGGAGCTGAACAAGAGGCTAGCTTCACTTCCTTTCTCTCAGATTTCCAAGTGAAGGCCTTAACACTCGCCTGCCTCTTGTCGGCCTGACCCTCAGCCCTCTCTGACTTGCCATACTTGCTTATCAGGTATCAGAGTCATGTCTAGGATGAGGGTAAGGAAGTCCTCAGAGGTGACATTACATAAGTTCCAATACAGAATTCACTACCAACAATGCTGGGATTCTGTCTCAAAGGATCTTAGTTAGCATCCCCCTCTCTCTAGTGCCACCAACCTGATGGGCAAGGAGAGGGGGAGCATGTGACCAGATAATACCAGGCAGTAAGCAGAGCTGACACACATCAAGACTGAAATGGAATTTGGAGAGTAGGGGTTTGGGTGTGGTCACGTTCCAAAATTTTAAAAGATTTAGTATGTGCCTTGCAAAGCTCTTTAAGATGTTTTATTAAAGACAACTTAAGGCACTCAAAACAGTAGAGAAAATAATAGTTAGACCCCCATGAACCTTCTGCAAGCTTCGGCAGTTTTCAAAGTTTAGGGTATACTCAGTTTATTATTTTTAATTATATCCCCAAAATTATACTAATCGATCTATAAATGTCTCAATATTATCCCTAAAGAGTGAAGAAGTCATATAGTCCTGCCTCTAAAATAGACAAAAACGAGGGCTGATCAGATGGTACAGTGAGCAAAAGTGCACCCAAAAGGGAGGACATGAGTCTAAATGCTCAGAACCCATATCAACACCAGGGACAGCAGCATCTGTGTTCCCAGGGCAAGAGGGGAGGTGGACACACAAGCTTGTGGACCAGCTAGCCTGGCACACACAGCCCAGCAGCAAAAAACAACAAAGTGACCTTGGCTCAACCAAGGCAGGAAGCAAGAATCGGCATGTGAAGAAGTCTGTCCTCTAAGCTCCACATGCACGCTATGGTGCTTCCACACCTGCAAACACACATACATGTATACATGTCACTCACATGTGCATGCATGTGTGCACTTGCATACCACATTCTTGCATTTGCATGCATGCACACAGACACACACACACACACACACACACACACACACACACACACACACACACAAATAGCAAAATCCCTTAAAATAGCTCTTCAATACCCGTGCGAAAAATGTTCCCATTTCTTGAAACAAGATTTACACAAGGCTCAAACACTGAAGTCTGGTTATGTCTCAAGTCCTTTTTAATCTATGATTTCATCTCCCTTTCGAAAATTTCATTTCGCTGTTGAAGAAACCATGTTGCTTCCTGGAGAGCTCCCGGGGGCTTGAGTCTGTTGATTGCATTCCCAAGGCATTCTTTGGAATGTTCCTCTGTCAACTACTTTTGTGGCAACCATGAGGTCTGGCTGCTTGAGTTGATTACTTTGGGATTTTTTTTTTTTTCTGACTGTCATACTCCAAGCCACTCTTTCTCCACTTAATGCATTCACTAAGGACTGACAAATCTTGGTACTGTAATTCTAACAGTCTTTCTTCATTTACTACCTGAATACTTGCATTGAAAAAGTTTCCCCCACAGTCAATAGAGGCAGGATAACCCCACGGGGCTCTGGTCCCCTTTACTGAAAAATGGAATTGAAGCATATGCTATATGCTAGCTGTTGCCACTTCCTCGGAGGACCTTTTGATTTCACTGCCTCCCTTGTCATTGTTTTAAGACTTGTATATGCTCTGTCTTCAGATTCTCCATTTGTACCATTCACAGGCTGCCTTCTTTGTGTTAATACCATAGTTTCCCAGGTACTCCAGCTTTAATATGCCTTCAGTTGGGTGGTGGGTCCTGAAAGTTCAGTTTGCTCCAAAGACATTCTAGGGTTCTGGCAGCACACAGCAGACATGGTGCTGGAGAAGGAACTCCAGCATCTACATCTGGATCCTCAGGCAGCAAGAGAAGTGAAACTCTGGGCTTGGAATGAGCTTTTGGAACTCTCAAAGCCCACCCCAGTGACACACCTCTTCCAACAAGACCACACCCACTCCAACACAACCAGATGTCCTAATTCTTTAAACTATGCCTCTCTCTGTGAGCCTATGAGGTTCGTTTTCATTCAAACCATAATACTTCATATATGTTTTCAATTTGTTCTTTGTATGATTGTCATCCACTGTTTCTTTCCTTCTTTGAAGTTAACTGAGTATTTAGTCTTACATTGTTAGGTCTTTAGTTACCGCTTTTCAAGGCTGTCATTACTCCGTGGATTATGGCAAATACATCCTTACATCATCACATCCTACCTAAAGTTATATTTTAAGATTCAGTATAAATACCTTAATTTACATGCTGCATCTTTCGTGATATTGTTATTAGATACTTTCCTTCTGCAATGTTGTGTTATATCTCAATGTGTTTGTGTGTTTGCTAATTTTCGATGTTTGTTACTGCATATATTGTTTCTATTTTATTTCCAGAACCTAGGTCACAGTGTGATCGGTTTTTGATAGCTACAAGACTTAGCACTTGGAGCAATGGAGCAGGGGGAGACAGGCGACTGGGACAGAGGTCACGTGAGCAACTCAGCTTCCTCGTGGAATTTATAGAGGAGACAGTCAGGATTTCTTTCTCTTTCCTTCAGACAAACTGGATTTTCAGGCTAAGATTTTTTAATTAACATTAATGCAAGTTCTGTGCTGTGAACAAATTTGTAATGAGAAGCAAATGAAAAACAGACAACCCAAATGGGAACACAAGAAAAATATCAATTTCTACTTATCCCAAGTTTCGCGATAAAAGACATTTTTTTAATTGGATACAATAAAAATAATTACCGAAAGGCCCTTACCTTGATAGAATTGGTGCTCTGCAGTTTTATTAACATGTCAATAAGCAGTTCTGTGCCCAGGTAAAAGGGTAGCACAGAGATACAGAGAAAGCTATCCTGGCTAATAGGAAAAGCTTTGCAAACATCCATGATCTGCTTCAGTAGTATCTGCAGCTCCCGGGAAAAGTTCCAGAAGACCCTGCAGCAATTCTGCAGTAGAGTCCAGTAGCCACCACGGTAAGCAAGAACCTAGGACAAACATCACATTCGGTACCACAAAGGTCCAGAAGTTACAGAGGTCTGGAAAACTTTACTTTTTCATGCAAACACATATGTCAATGATAAATACTAACTAAAACCATTTGTTATGGGCCATTCACAGGCTTAACACTGTGACATGATATTTACTGGTCTGAGTTCACCAATCATGAGACACTTACATACTCTAGCACTCTAGCGATAAGGAAATGAAGCCTAGGCTAATTTGCTCATGGCCCTCAATCCACTGAATGAAAACGAGTCATATATTCATAGTCAGAACCCCCGTGTCCCACTTTTATAGGTGCTGGGGATATAACAGTGAGCAAGGACAGCTGTTCTACCTTCCTATTGCCTAACTTTCCAAGAGAAGCCCATGAGTAGAAAGGTACACAAAAAGGGGCTTTCAGCGGGAAATATATTTGATTTTAAAGAGCTGAAGTAATATCTCAGCAGGTTAAGGCACACGATGCTCTTCCGGAGGACCTGAATCTGATTCTTAGCACCCACATCAGTTGGCTCATGACCACCTGAGACTCTAGCTGCATGCAGGGAATCTCATGCCTCTGGCTGTCTTGGGCACCTGCATGCATGCACACATACATGCAGAGAGATGCGCACACGCGCGCGCGTGAGCGCGCGCGTACACACACACACACACACACACAGAGAGAGAGAGAGAGAGAGAGAGAGAGAGAGAGAGAGAGAGAGAGAGAGAGAGTGTGTGTCAATTTAAAAAACAAGCAGAAGTAATCTAGAACTGCCAAGGAATGAGAAGACTTGTTAGCTGAGGGTCAGGAAAGAGTCCTTCATGAGGAGGAATGATATGAACAGGGACCTTGAAATAAGCAGTTCTTGTGAAGGTTGGGAGGAGGAGAGCGCTAAAGACTCGGAACAAAGAACAGAGAAGATGAAGGGTAAAACTGACTGCTGGGGAGATGGGAAGAAGAACAGGACCAAGATAAGCTGAGCTCCATGTAGCGAGAAGAGCTTGGCTTCTCCACTGCTCTGAAGCTAACAGGAATGGACATATAATTGGATGCTCATGGTCAAGGAGATGACTGTGGTTTAGTTATCTTTTTTGCAAATTTACCTGGTCCATTCCATGGAGGAAACCCAAGTGTCTGTTCTTTTGTCTTTAAAGTATAGTGGTCCTTTCCCCTTTCAATATGGTTTAAGCATATGTCTTTTCTGTTGTGACTAAAAACAAACTAATTTCTTTCTGTCTACTAATTCCAATCTTGAGGTTAGCTGTCTGTTAGGTAGCATTTCAGTCACATCAAAGATGACCAGAGAGATGGGTCTGTGGGTAGGAAATGCCTGCATAAGCATGAGGGCCTGTGTTTGCATCTCTAGCATCTACATAAAAAGCCAAGCAGGGCCACTGAAACACATACACTGTACCTGGGATTATTGCACTAGGGTATAGGACAGGGTTGGCAGCCACAGGAGGATCACTGTGACTTGCAGGTTGCCAGCCTAGCTCAAGGTTCAGTGAGAGACACTGGGACAGAAAAAAAAAAAAAAAAAAGCAGTGAATGATAGTGCAGGATACCCAGTGGCTCCTGGATCTGGACTCCATACACAAACACCTGCATCCACATGTACATGAGACACAAGAGAGAGAGAGGGGGGGGGGGGAGGGAGGGAGAGAGAGGCAATTAGCATAAGTGACTGATAGAATCAGGAAGTTGAGACAAGGGCAGGATTTTCAAAGCAGACATCATAATTCTTCTCTTGTACTAGAGAAAGAGAGAGGGTTGTGGCCATATGAGTCTTAGCAACACTGGGGACACATCTAGCGCTATCACAAAGGACTCCCATTTCCTATCCATTGTAGGAAAGCAGTCAAGGCACATGCACCATCACAGGATTCATGACAACCAGGTCACCAAGAAGACTCTGGGTGCAAAGATGACAGCTAAGTAAAAGAGCTTATGCCCTCTACCCCACAATCAGACGACACGTAAATCTTTAGTGTCATATCAGGCAAACCTGAAAAGTGGCTGAGGCAAAAGCTAGCAAGAAGTCTGTATGTAGTAAGCGTGCATATCTTACAAACCCAAGTTTATGGCTAAGTCTAGTCTAATGCATGAGCAAAGAGAAAGGAACTCATTACCATCGCTCTCCTGCAACATAGGAAGATTTTCACAAAATGATCCAGTCCCCAAGCCAGCATTCGATCCTTCTCTCTGATATTAATACCAGAACCTAATTGAGAATCTGAGTCATACGTTGATTGTGCTTTAATCTTGGAAACAACGGTATCATCGCTTTTGGAATTGAAAAGTGCAGATAAATCGTCTATGTCTGTATACCAAGAATAGAGCAAAACGCTATCAAAAACTGTAACTCAAAAATCAAAAGTAAAGCATAAAACTATCAAAAACATAAATTTACATTCCCATTAAGGTGACGTATGTTGTATAATGATAATACATTTTACATAAACTTGTAGAAGGAATGGGTCAACCAAAGACACAGTGAACCAGGGGAGGTTTCCATTAAAAAAAAATCATAACAATAAAAAAAGAAAAACCCTTAGAAGTTAGAGAACAGAAGGCATGACTAACCCCATGGGGGAGAGATGGAGAAGAACATTCCAGGCTAAGAGCAATGGAATGAAAAAAATGTGCAGGTATTGGGGAAACAGTGACAAAATGCACTTGTGGAGGCCTGATCTATTGCTATGTACTTGATACTGCATTCTATACCCGAAGGTCTAGACCGATGAGCCATCTCCTGTTCACAAGCTTTTGTTGTGCAAACCTTGTTCCTTGATTTAAAATTATTGGTTGATTAAAATTGGCTATAGCCAATCGCTAGAGGAATTAGAGGTAGCTAGGTTTGGAGTGACCTAGTTGGAGGAGAGAGGAGAGGCCAGGTAGAGAAAGAGGAAGAACAGGAGAGGAGGAAGCCACCATGAGAAGGGTAGAACCATGGGTGCATGGCCAGGAGAAACAACAAGTATCTGGGGTATACCTCTGGGGAGGTAACCAGGCCAGCAGTTAGAAGAGTAGACTAGGGATAGCCCCCAACCCAGTAATTGTCAAAGCCAAATAAAATAACCACAGACTGAGTCTCATTTATTTGTAAGCTAGTTGAAGACATGCTTAAATTGGTTGTATTAAATGCACTGTTCTTTAATCGTCCCAAACACCCATCCCCAGGGCCTGCACACTCCCAGAAGTAGCACCCTGACCATTCATTGCTCAGCTAAGGTGGCATCAGCCCAGAACTGTTTTGTCTCCTCTCCCGAATGTCTCTCTTGTATAATGCTCTGTCTCCAGTATCATAGTGGGATGAAGCTTGGGCCAGCTACATACGTCAATAAATTTACAAAAAAAAAAAAAGAAAGAAAAAAGGAAGGAAGGAAGGAAGGAAGGAAGGAAGGAAGGAAGGAAGGAAGGAAGGAAGGAAGGCTGTCCCAAGTTCAAATTCAGATATCCGGACTGTATTTGTGCCTAGCCATATCAGTACATTGGTGGAATCTACTTGGAAAAGGACTTCCATTAAGACATCACACCTGCTAGCAAGGCTTCCCAGGCTTGAACATGAAGGGGTTCTAGCAGGCCATGCTCAAACATGGCTCCAGCAGGCTTTGCTCTTTCCCTATTCCCTCTTCCTTGCTAAAAACTGTAAGATTACATTCCCAAAGTTAGCTACCAAGATCTATTTTCATATTTGATCACTTACTTCTCCTAAGGCTGACTCCCAAGGCCATCTATCACAGTCTTGAAGTCCAGCTATCAAAAGCCCCCTCAGGCTCACCTAATTGGCATGTCTAATTACAACAAACTCAACCTAACAAGGGGTTTCCCTTTCTGCCTTTATAAACCAATATTTTCCTAAGGCCGGGTTTGTCTCTGGCCAAGTCTGTCTCCTTCATACCCAGAAGCACTCTTTTGGCCCTCCAGGGCAAATGTCCCTTCTCCACTCCCACCCTTTGTTCCCTTCTCCTTCTCCCCCATACTCCATCTCTCTTTGTCCCTATGGGGCAAATGGAATTCCTTTGTGCTGAAAACTTAGTCTTGAGGTGTCTTGTGCTGACTTGGCAGTACCTACAGAACAGTCAGAGGCTGCTAATACATTTGCAGAATAATAAAAATATTTTTGGTGGAATGTGGAATACTTAATTGTTAAAGTTAAGGACAGCAATTACCAAAGCACACTAACACAACTAAATTGCTGGGCTTTTAAAAATGGTGCATATATTTCTCTCTGAGTGTGTGTGTGTGTGTGTGTGTGTGTGTGTGTGTGTGTGTGTGTAATATGCTGTTTGAGTTAGTGAATAAAAACTTAGAGGCAATTTATAGAGTTGTCAATGAGCAAGTTTACTTTTACCTGTGGGTTGGTTGTGCTTCCTTTTCTTAGAGGCACTAAAGACATCCATCATTGCTTTGTAGCTGTCTACAGTCAGCTTTGCAGTTGGTAAAATTGTTCCAGAGTGGAATAGTGAGAAGAGGTTAGGGTCACATGACCGGAAACTGAAAAGAGAATCAGATAAAACAACATAAATAAAACTAAACTGTCTTTTAAATACACCTAATTTTTTGTTTTTAAAACATTAGTTGTTATGATTTTAGACCATAGGCAGGAAATCAACTCCCAGCACACTAGCACGGACTTTTGAGATTAGACAATGTAACTCTACTGTTAGGAGCTTAAACGCTTTGTCCTTCCCTAAAAGGATACGTGAATATGGGAATGAAGCCTCTCTACTCTGAGTTATAAAGCAATAATTTCTGTTGGGCTAGGGATAGGGCTCTGAGGTAGACCAGTTGCCTAACTTATATAAGGCTCTGGGTTTAATCCCTATTATTGCAATAAATAAATACTATTAGAACAATAAATCACATGATTTAGGTATAACAGTGAAGATAATGTCTGTTAAGAGTATGTCCATAGTCATGTTTCTTTTTCAAAAATAAGACTTGAGCACTAAGCAATGTTAGGAAGATAAACATCAAGCATCCACTAACAATCATAATAAAACCAAAGTTTATCAGCAAGTTACCACTGGCATAACCTTGACCACTGGTTGTTTTATTGTGCTATCATCAGGCAGAGTTGGGAACATATGACAAGAAGACTTCTGGGTACCTAGAGGATACCAAGAAAGCCTGTCTCTTCCCTGCCATGGGCCACGTTATTAAGCTAACTATTGCTTCTTAAGGAACTGGATTCACTCTATGGCCTACCTAAGCTGTTCCTAGACCAGCCTCAGCCCTAGAATTGTAGCCATTGTCACTGGCTGGCTAGCCACTAAAATGCAGATCTCTCAGGAGCAGTTTTGTGAAGGTTTGTCTTCCAAGGGTTCTAACCAAACTTGTGGAGAAATGGAAAGAAGGGCCAAGTTCATTCTGGATTTGAACCTGCATTCCTTTGCACTGCTGATTTAATGAAATAAACACCCACTTACTTCACATCCTTTTCTCTAGTCTTTCTCCCAGCCATCCCATTTTGTATGCTCCTGCCAAGGAAACTCATTATCATGCTCCTGCTCAAAACCCCTTACTAATCTCCTTTTACACAGAACAAAATAAACTCACTCGGATTTAACATAAACTGAAGACACTTCATGACTTGGTACTGACTGACTTTTATTTCTCACCACCTCTTTCATTTGCCCTAGATTTTGGTTAAACTACTGGGGTTCTATCCTGTTTCCTACCCGTACTATGACTTTTGCTATTTCAGTGATCAAGAATGCCTGCTTCTCTGCCTGATCATTGCTAAACATGGACACACAGGAATAACATCTCCATGAGCCCCTCCCTATAAGGTCAAGCCAAAAGAAAGCCACCAGGTTGTAACAAAGAATTTATATGTGCTCAACCATCTACCACCAAATAGAGTTATGCATGGATGCTTATGATATACCATGAGATTCCAATACCTGTATCTTGTCCATCTCTGCATACTAGAAGCATGTAGCTCACTGCCCTGTGTGTAGGAGTTCCTCGCCAAGTATTGTTTTGGATGGAAGACTTTATATCACTTTTGCAACAAGTACCTAGCATTCAATAATATAGTCTTTTCTTTGTATCTACCTCAGCCCTTAGCCAGAGGTACAGAATAAGATCTCAAGTTGCATGTTGAATTCATGGTATAAATATCACATTAGAAAATATGATCTCTTGTTTTTACAAGCCTCCAAAAATATCTCTGAAGGAAAGGGATAGGGCATAATGTCTGCTAACATCTACAGGTATTATGGGGTTAGCCTCGCACTGGAAGCTATGCAAATTAGCACAACACTGGACATTATTGAACATATATTTAGGAAAAAACTAACATAACAAAATACAGAAAACACAGTGATGGCCAGTGTAATGCAGACATTCTGGCAACCTTGCTAAACTGAGCCCTCGAGCATACAAATGCATAATCTGGGCCCGGGAGACGAATGTGGGGGTTGAGGGAATGTAATGGAGAGTGGGGGGCGGTTATAGCATCATTCTATACCTGACATTCGAATGGGAAGAGCCTAATTTTATCTTCGAGCGCTCAGTCAGCTTTTGTAAAAACATGTGGAAGTGTGCATTCGCCAGGTACAGGTTCATCTGAGCTCTCCAAGGCAGCTCTTCAAGAAGTATTTGATGGAATCTCTTTCTTTTAACATAAGTTAATATTAAGGGGTTCAAGTTATCCATCAGGCTTCGATATGCCATTTTCCTAACGTCAGTTCTCTTGTTTCTGCCGAGGGAGAAAGATGTTTTAAAGTTAGACAATAAACAAACAGACATTAAATAAAGAAGAATGATTCCGATTTGCACAGAATGTACCATGAAGTCACTTGACTACACTTATGCAAATGGGTTTGGCTCATTTAACATTCCCTTGGTGCTTAAAACATGAAATAGTGAGGAAGAGAAGCTGCAAGAGAAGCTTTGGGGGCAGAGACGCCACTAAATTGCCTTTGAGAGTCTTGCATGTTCCAGTTCAAACAGAAGCTTGGTGTTTTCATCATCCCAAGGCCGCTGGGATTTCACAGGCCATGCAGTTTTTACATTGATCAGCTTTTTCAATATTAAACAACAAATTCGTTTCTCTATATTGGTCCTTAAGGGAAAAGACAATGGAGCAAAATTTTGCCTAACATTAGTTAGCCTCCACAGGAAATAAAGTTTCAGTCAAATGTAGATGAAATATTTTCAAAAATGAACATATTCAATACACTACATGGGGAACATATTCAACTTTTATTTAATAGTTCATATTTGAGTCTGATTTTGCTTTTCTGAGACTGGATCTTATGTAGGTCAAGCTAGCTTTGATCTCTCCATCCTCCTGCCTCAGCCTTCAAAGCATTATGCTAGTTCAGTTTTTTAAAAAAAAAACAAACAAAAACAAAACACTGTACATTTATTTTTAAAAGTTCCTATAGCTAACCTGGTAAATTGTTTACAATCATAAAGATATGCGTTTGGATTCTCAGAACCCACCTCAGATGGATGTGGTATAATTCCATCATGGACGGCAGTGCCAGGAAGATCTCTGGTGTTCGCTGGTCAGCCATTCTAGCCAATCAGCAAACTCCAGATTCAGTGAGAGACCTTGACTCAAAACTTGAAGTACAGAGTGATTGAGGAAAATACTCAGTGTCAACCTCTGGTCTCCATATGAAAGATCACATCAGACATCTCATGTGTCTCCCCCGTCCCCAACCCCCACCCCAAAACTAGTTTAACTATCTTTATAACTGGTCGTACTCTACCGCCCCAACATTTCCCTTTTCTAGTTTAATATTCTGTGTGCCTGATTACGCTCTTGACCTCCTTCCTTCCCTTCTCTCTCGGACTCCTTGCCAGCTGCATGACTTCCAGCCACACTCCCCTCTGACACATACATTTTTACATTACTGTCCAGCTCTGAATACATTAAATTTCATTAACAAAACTACTTTAGTTCAAGGCTGCTGGGCTTCTTGTTGTTGTAATAGGTTTAAAATTTCGGGGTTGGGGATTTAGCTCAGCGGTAGAGCGCTTGCCTAGCGAGCGCAAGGCCCTGGGTTCGGTCCCCAGCTCCGAAAAAGAGAAAAAAGAAAAAAAAAAATTTCCACCAACACTGTGAATCCTTTAAATGATTATCCTGAGAATTAAAAGCGTTATTGCCGAAACAAACGTAATCTCGTCCTGTGTAGGCAGGTCAGTTCTCAGAGGCTAAGAAGAGACCACAGGGCCCCGCTAGAAAGCAGAAGGAAGCCCAGGAAGAGAGTGGGAGGACAGGCCTTATCCTGTGGAATAGACGGTTTGACTTGAGGTGCTACGGCCAGCCAACAGCTACACAGTTACACCTATCAACAAGACCAATCGCCATGGTGGTGTTGGCACATGTCTGACGGATTCCATGGAACTAAACAGATATACAGAGAGACGCGTGTATAAATTCATATAAAATTGCTATACTCTGAATAAAGTCATCAGATTGCATTTCTGCCAGCATCTTGGTTTGTGATATCATAAAGAGTGACAGAGTCCATTAGAAACTAGGTAAAGAGCTTATAGGATCTGTTTCCCCGAAGTACAGCTTCAATAATCTGAAGAAAATATATATTTAAGACACATGTCATAACAACTGTGTCCATATCACAGGATTTGGGAGATTATATCTGAGGTCTCAGTCTGTAAGCAACAAGAAGAAACATGTGAGAAAGGAACCCTGGGAAAGAATAAGCCGGATCTTCGTTTTCTGTACCTGCTGTGACACACAGCCACACAGACGGACTTGAACTATCAAGTAAACTATCAAGTCATCTAGACCAATCTTTATACCAAGATTCTACTATATCTCTATTCAAAGAATAGAAGAATTCAGAAATGTAATTTTTAAATTCATACAAAACTAGTGCTTTATGTAGCTAACAAAAGGGAAGTAACCCACTTAGGGAGAAACCAGCAATGTATTAAAAACATTACAAGCTCTTAAAATGCAGCCTGTCTTCTCAAAGAAAGACAGACGGTTACAAAGAAACAAAACAAAATTTCCCAAGCGGGTGTATGTATTCCACTCTCTTTTCAAATCCACAAGAGAATACTTCCTATTATCCAGCAACCTAGTCTGAACTATTTTCTGAAAGATTAGTCAAGACCTGAGAGGGGGTGGGGGAACAACATGCTGGAGGGACATTTTCTATCAGGCAACAAGTTTTACTTTAAAGCCAAAGTCATCGCAATAGTAGGCTGTTAGTTCAGAAAATAGATAAATAGACTGCCACGACAGAGAAGAGGTCCCAAAACTAAATCCATGAAGTCTGTAAATAACAAAGGTGACAGGGACAATAAAATCCACTGTTTGAGAACAGACGGTCTAATAGATGGTGCCATCTAGACAATTGTAATTGAGGAGAGATGGCTGGTCATTTAAGAGCCCTGGCTGCTCTTCCAGAGGACCTGGGTTCGGTTCCCAGTACCCACAATGGCAGCTCAGCCATCTGTAATTCCAGTCCCAGTGGACCCTCTTCTGACCTTCATGGGCACTGCACACACGTGTTACACATACATAACCCGAGGGGCAAACTATTCCTATACATGAAATAAAAATAAGTGTTTTAAAAGAATTCCAGGTCCTAAGAAAACAAAGAACAGCTCCCAACCTGGTCTCAACTTCTGGCTACCACCAATGACTCTATGGCCAACGCTCTGTAGCAGACCCAATTCACACCACTCGCTAATTTGGATTGGTCACTGCTCTTCTAATCGTTACTATCCAAGTGCCTTGAGAACCAGGATGCCCTGGAACTTTTACTGTGTGACGGTTTCATATATTTACAAAATGAATTTTAGTCATTCCATCCTCCCTTCTGCTCTCCTTCTCTGTCTCACTGGAGTCCTTTTTCTCAACAGCCAACCCATGCCCCAGCCTGACCTCCACCGCCTAGTTTCAGGTCTTCTTTGTGTGCGCGAGCCACTGGGTTTGGTTGTTTTGTATGCCAGGTTTTCCGGGATATCCTAGTACCCAAAGAAGTGCTTAACATGTATTCGGTAATACCTTTCCAGCTCTGCCATATCAAAAATGGACGGATTCTTGTAGAAAAAGTCTTTTAGATTTTCCTTTCTCTTCCTTCGGCGTCTTGGTAAGTCTGAAGACTTCATGAAAGAGAGAAACTTGTGTTACAAAGGAAAACTGAAACATAAACATGTCCGGCACCCTACACCCCTCCCACACTGCAATGCTTACCCTCTGCCCTGGAAATGCACTGGTTTTCCTATATCCTTTAATTAAAACTACAGTCAAGGGGCTGGAGAGGTAGCTCCGCAGTTAAGATCACTTGCTGCCCTTTCAGAGGACCTGGGTTCGACTCCCAGCACTCATGTGTTGGCTCACAACCATCTGCAACTCTAGTTCCAGGGGGATCTTAGGCCCTTGTCTAGCCTCTGTGAGCACCAGTTGAGCATATGGTGGTACACAAACATATATGCAGGGAAAATACCCAAATAAGTAAAAATATATAAATAATTATAAAAAGTAAAAACAGCCCCCGACAGACAAAAATATCTGATTGTGAAATATCTATATGATTCTTTAAGAATTTATCGTTTATTATGAAATTATTAAAATTATACTTATCTGTATTTATTTGTTTCATATTTTAACAAATCAAACAATCAGCCATCTCTAGATAATAATCTCTTAATCAGTTTTATGAATTGAAAGTTCCAAACTCAGTTTTAAAAACTACTTACCCTTCCTATCTCGATCACTATGGCCTTAAACTTCTTGGGAGATTTGAGCATCTTCCTAGAAACCGTAGTCTCCTTATATCTTATCCTTTTCACTCCAATAAGAGACTCGTTTCTCCTAATCCACACACACACAAAAAAAAACATTAGTCAAGAAATATGCAGAAAAAAGAAAAGATGGTTGCAACACCACCATAGTAATGAATCTCTAATGAATGCTATCTCTGAAACTGTGTGAAAAGGAAGGGTGCCTGGACCGCCCGCTCCGTGCACCGCTCAGTGGGAATCCCCGGACATACAGAATAGCTGATCTCCTAATAGTGCAATGTCATTGACACTGAAACCTTGGGGAAAGGGCACAGAGAAAGGGCTGAAAGTACTGTGTAGGATTGGACCTTAGATAATCTGCCATTACTTCTCTTCACAGTCAAGACAAAAACAAATGCCTTGCTTCTGACTGACTTCGGTCTTTTCTTGTCCCAACCTGCATAAGCTCCCAAAGGCCACTGCCATTTGCTGAGCTTTCTCCCTCCTCCACTCCCCTCGGGAGCGCTCAGCTTTCTTTTCCCAGCATGGCTTCCCCTTCTCCAGACACAGTGCTGTCTCTCTCCATATCTTGCTGCAGAGATTTGTCAGCCAATTTTCCTGAAATACGTACATTTTCTGGAATTTCCATTTCGTACTAGAGAGAGCAAGAAACCCTGACCTAACATGCTGAATGGGAAACAAAACCTTGAGTAAAATACAAAGCTTCAAGGTTAATAATACGACTGACTGAGTCTAGAGGGTGAGTCCTGCGTTAGAATACACTGTATGATCAAAATGTATCTTGTTCCTAGTAGTGGTTGGTATCTTACTACAATGGTTCTCTCTCTCTCTCTCTCTCTCTCTCTCTCTCTCTCTCTCTCTCTCTGTGTGTGTGTGTGTGTGTGTGTGTGTGTGTGTGTGTGTGTGCGCGCGCACATATGTGTGTGTTGTAGATCTACATGTGTGTTTGAAAGAATTGCTATACAGGCATGTAGTGGCCAGGGGATAACATGGGATACTTTAATCTGATCTTTTATACTTCCTCTTACTCCCCATGACAGGATTTCTCTCTGAACCTTGGGGATGGCTACCTGGTTGTCAGCAAGCCCCAGAAGCTCTCTGTCTACCACCCAGAGTACTAGTGCTATGTGTGCTCTTGGTCATAATAGGGTATTTACATAGATGCTAGAGATGGGGCTCAGGGTCCCGTGCTTATCCAGCCAGTGCTCGTACCTACTTAGCAATCCCCAGACCCCTCCCTTTGGTTTTTTACTCCTTGCTGGACAACGTGAACCCTTCTTCCATTGTTCTTCGTTTCTAAATACCATTCATTATTCTAGCCCATCCTCCAATTTCTCTGAAGGAAACTGCACTGAAATTATAACAATAAACCAACAAAGTAATTTTAAACTAATGAAAAAGTCTTTACAAATTATGGCTGACTGTAAAGCGATGTAAAGCTGATTTCATTTTATATAAAATATATGTGTGTGCCTTATATAAAAATATGTTGGATCTTTGTCATACTAGTCACTCCTCCCTCACAGTCTCTGGTAAATTTCGTCATATGCTCTGTAAAAAAGGGATTCTTTTCATTATACTTTCAATACAGGAAAGCTATTGCTTCTGTGTCTAACTTTCCTACGGAATTCAACAGGTTCTGCTAATTATCTTCAGATTAAGTTAAAAGGGACAATTATTCGCCAATGTCTCCGTTTTCAGAGGACTTCACTGTGGAATCCGTTTAGCATTTTTAATTCTCCATGCTGCAGTAATCATAAAATCTCCCGATCTAATTTCTTTCCTTAATACACTTGCAAGAACTTACAGAGCAACGCTAATTGTCAGAAGGTAAAATGAGTGTCCTTGTTTGGGGCTTAATTTAATAGAAAATCACATGATCTTAATTTTACAGGAATAATCATTGAATTTTCCAGATAATATTTTAGAAAACTCCTAATGGGTCCTGTGGCTCCCAGTGACAATTATATTTTCATATTGCCTACTCCGTCTGCACTAAGAATCAAATCTTTATTTTACCGCTGGACTTCTGGGCTGGTATTTACTGGTATTTCTGCCTCTGTCAATTGCTCAGACACTTGACCCATACCTTTTCCTACTTGTTTACTCTCCACACCGAGTTGACTAGAAAGCCTTATTGATAGGTGAATAGCTGCATACAAAATAAAAGTATTCATTTCTTTAAAAAATATGAGAGAAGCGCCCCGAACAAGGTTGAGCTATCCAAATGTTTCTGCTGCTTTTCTCTGGTGTTAGAAGCTTTTCCAGGTACTCATCACTTTCAACGATGATTTTGAATTTATTTTCTATTCCTGCTGACCATGCTTCTCCTTTTACGATTATGCTACATGGAAATTTTCTTCTTTTACTTGTACTCTCAAACAATGATCCCTTGTGGCAACTGAACTGATTTCAAGCCAACTTGTAATTGATGCTTTTCTATTTTTATTTTTATTTCCCTACGTCTTTCTTAGGTTTGCGTTCTTTTACTGTTTCTCGACTTTCATAAGAACACATTTAATCTCTTTTTCTCTGCTCTGTAATAGAAGTTTCTAAAACTAAGGATCTGTCCACAGCTGTAGCTCTGGCTGCCTCTGACACGTCAGGTTTCTTTTCCGTTATTGTTGGTCTCCTAAAAGCTTTAAGAGACATTTATTCTCTACAGAATGGAGACATAAATTTATCCTACTAGTTGTGTGTGTGTGTGTGTGTGTGTGTGTGTATGTGTGTGTGTGTCTGAATCTTTCCTCTTTAGGTCTGTTTTCAAGTGATTTTCTTTCAATTCTGTGTGTTCGTACATATGTGTGCACATGCGTGTGGATGCACACGTGAGTATAAGTGAGCACGGTGGCCAGAAGAGGGCATCAGTCATCCGAAGCTGGAGCGACAGGCAAGGCAGTTGTACACTGCCCAACACAGATGCCATGAACAAAACCAGGGACCCATGAAGGGCAGGAAGTGCTCGTAACAGCCAGGACAACTCCCCATCTCTGTGCATGGTATTTTAAGCCACAAGATCATCATTGTTTCTCTTTGAATACCTTCATGAGATGCCTTCAGTGGGGTTTATAAATACAACCGGTAAAGTCATCCTCATTGGGCACGCAAAGGTGGCATGGAACATCTAACGGGGACGGCATCTCATAGACCACAAAGGCTAAGGTTTAATTGGCATCCCTGTTCAGCAGAACGCGTGATGCTGTGAACCGGAAGTGCACAGGATGAAGTATCACATGCAGAAGCGTGCCACGCATGCGAGCAAACAGACATGAGGACTCCATCTGCTCCGTTCATCTACCCTGACTTGGTGAAGATGTCTGAAAATGTCTCCTTGGCCTCAAAGTTCACCCATCTGTCGCTGCCTAAGCCAGAGGCACCCATCGGTCTCCAGGCTCCGGTGCTTGTGATGTCACTATTCGAGTTCATGATGCATCTCATCTGTTTAGCTCTCAGACGAGCTGTCGTCGTCATCATCATCATCATCATCATCATGTTGTTGTTGTTGTTGTTGTTGTTGTTGACTTTGATGGTCCTTGCAACTTGCCTGAACACTACAAACAACTTCTGACTTTTTTTTTACAAGTCTTGAGTGCTTTTTGGTTGAATTCGACTTTCTAACTCTGGCCCGTTCTCTGAAGGCCATGGGCTATTATATTTAAGACACAGTCTCCTCCGACTTTTGAAAATATAATGCCTAATATATTCCAAGCTCTGGCTCTCAGAAACAAGGTATCTATTTTAGAAAGAATGTTTCTGTGTTGATTCCCTTAGTTTGGGTGGCATTTTAAAAATAAATGTCACATTATTTGCTGTTATTTTTATTCAAATGGGACATGGTAGAGGTTTATACCCCATGATGACAGACACTTGTCAGTGGTTTGAGGACAAGGTGAACGTATCTGGGGTGAAACATTATAATTTTCTTAGGGAGTAAAAAAGATCATTCCAGCGAAGGAAATAGAGAGCATCTTATCCACATACATGAATGGGCCCCTCAAGAAATGGCTCTGCTCATTTTGACAGAATCAGGAACACATGATATACACGCAAACTAGACTTAACCTCTACTGAGAACAAGCTGACAGCCTAGGGAGACATTTACTCATACTGACCCAGCAGAACTGGCCTGCCCTTTTTGCCATTGGCGGTGGGAATATGTCCTGGTCTGACTGCTTCGTTCAAGTACAGAAATACTTTTATGGTTAGTCAGTTGCCCACACAGACACAGACCTTTCTGTCTTGCCACTCGCAGTTACATTTGCCGCACACTTTTTCCATCTACCTTTGTAAAAGTCGCCAACATTTACGGAACTAGAATGGCTCCTACCTTTTCAAGAAGTCATAAACAGGGCCACATATCTCTACCATGAGGTGAAACTTCTCATCGTTCATGCATTTGAGCATAATTTGTGTAAAGAATTCCAGGAATCTTGGTCTTTGCTTAAATTTCATGACTATAGAAAAGAGAAGTTCATTGGAAAGTTACCAGTGTCCCTCGGGTTCCTAGTGCTAGGCGACCTTAGTCACAACAGGCATGCCTCGTAATTTGCTTTTAGATTTCCCATGTATTCCTCTTATTTAATTTTTAATTGAATATAATTACACCATTCCTCCCCTCCCTTCCCAATCTCTCCCATGCCCCCTCCCCCTCTTAAAATCATGGCCTCTTTTTTAAAAAATTATTATTGTTGTATCATATATACAGCCTAGTAAGTTTGTTATATATATATATAATATATATCATAATTTCTTTTGTGTAATACATAGCTTAAAATGAGAAACAATTTTTCCAGTGCAGTCTGCAGCACAGCTATTTAAGGCAGCAATTCTCTTTAGAACACTTGTAGACCAGAGTCATCTGCATACACACACACACACACACACACACACACACACACTGGACACACACACGTGAGTGTGTGACACTCTGTGTGTGTGTGTGTGTGTGTGTGTGTGTGTGTGTGTGTGTGGACTATTTGCATTTAAAAATTATACCCACAGTTAAAAATGTAGCTCTCACCACTTGTTAAAGAAGCTTCCTTTGGCAGCAGAGAGAGACCATTACAGAAAGCCACAACTGATCAAAACACGGAGAACTAACCCGTGGGACCCCTAACCCAAACTGATACATCTTTGTTAAAACCTGTGCCTAAAACTATGGCAACACTGTATCAGCCAAAACAATGGCCACACCAGTCAACATTCAAGGAAGAATCCGGAAACCTTGTGGGGCCCCATCCTTAGTCAAGGTCTACAGGCAGCGGAGAGAGGTTGACTCTCTTCCAGGGATGAGCCCCCTTATGGGTTAGATTTCTCACTTACAAATATTAAAGGAGTCTGTGTTGGATGAGCCGCTGTTTTATTCCGAGGGCCACTGAGAATCTTACACTGCATATTTGGCTTATCCTTCACAAACATCAACGATAAAGATTTAACTGAAGCTGTTTGTGGCCCATGGCTATCAGGAGAAAGCGCCTAGTCACTTCTTAGACTGATTTGCTCCACTCATCCCTCAGCGCAAAAAAAAAAAAAAAAAAAAGCCGCCATCTCTTCCTAGCTGAGTTTTAAAATGACTGCACTTTCAGTGCCCTTCTTTTTGTCAGCTTCATAATGACACAGTTTGCTTCAAAGCCACTAGGAAGGTTCTTTTTTCCAGGCTTGAAGCCACCTGTTTGGGTTTCTCAATTACCCAGCAGTCAAGAGCCTGCATTATTCTCAGTGGGTGGGAATGCCAAGCACAGGAGGGACCTCTGAACAAACAAGAGAAGCAACCTGCAGCACAAGCCACTTCCTGCCACTCACCTTCCTTCACGGCGCCTTTCACATTCCAGTTTAAAACCACAGGGTAAAGGAAGATCGGGTCCTCTGCTCCAGATAGTTCAGTGAAGGTGACTAAAGTTAAAAAAAAATTTTTTTTTTTTTTTTTTTTTTTTTTTTTTTTACTAAACTCTAAGTTCTGTCTGGTTCTGTTTGGATCCCAACAACAAAAACATACAAATCTTTTAGAGAGTTTGTTTTTCTTTTTTAATAGGGGAAATACTCAACTAAAACAAAAACTAAAGAATGGACTTTAAAATCATATATATCATATTGGCACGGTAAAAAAAATCAATTACTTTCCTTTTCCATAAAAGGTAAGGGCCCAACCAACAAGATCTAACCATGACACTAATCCCCGTCCTTAGGGAGTCACTCTATAAGCCTCCCCTTACAGCACAACCACAGGAGCCAGTGTGGGTCAAGTCCCACTTTCTTGGTGTTGTGTAGCAGGGGCTCACCTGAAATCTGTGGTCCTCCTGCCTCAACCTCCAGAGTGCTGTGACTTCTTGTATGTGCACCAACCTACAAACTCTGTTCAGGCTCTAACCCTGACATTTCTTGAACTGTGAAATTTGATGGTTGGGGGCGGGGAGGGGGAGGGGGGGGAGATGGGGTGGGTCAGGGTGAATAGGGTGGCCGGGGTGAGGTGGGGTGGGCCTGGCTGTCCATATTTAAAATCTCTGCCTCTCGAGTTCTTGGCGTTGAAGTGGGGATAAGAGGAATTCCTTTATCCAGCTGTTATACAGATTTTGCATGATTATTTAATGTATTAAAAATGGTGTCTCACACATAGGCAACCCCTGCGCAAAATCATTTTTATTGTTACTGAATTTACTGTGTAGCTAGTAATGGGTTTTACTTCTTAATAAAATTTTGTTGATATTGGGATAAATAATTCACTTTACATTTTAAGAAATCATACTTTTATGCGTGTAATTAGATAATTAAAGTTTGCCCTAAAGTAGGTTTGCCGATTATGAGAACAGTATAACATCAGGCTCAAACCTTCAGCCTGAAACAGGCCAGGGATACGTTGAAAATGAGAGCACCAACAGCATAACCAGAACATATTACAAAAAGAGTGAAGTGAGACCCAATGTTCACTCAGTTCCCAAAACCTCGAGGGAGAATAACGAGTAAGCTCTTTATCCTCTGCAATACTTAATATGCTTTAAAAAAACAAATAAAAAACAACCACAAAGACCCTAACAATTATCAAAAAGTAAATCAAATTCCAGGTGTCTTTGCAAACTGCAAAGTCCAAACAGCTAATCATTCTATTAACACATCATCAGCCCACCCTAAAGTCTCTAGGATGATGACCTAAAGTTAGGCTCACCCCTCACTGCTCACTACACTTCACTACCACAGAACCCTGGGGCTTCTAACTTGCACAGTTGCCTTTAGGGCAGCAACTCCCAATTTGAGGCAACCCCATGAGTTCTGCTCCCATGGGCAGGGTCCATAGATGCTGTCCCACATCCTTCAGTGCCCAGGACAGAGACACCCCTACTGTGCTGGCTGGCTTTATGTCAACTTGACACAAGCTAGAGTCTCTGAGAGGAGGGAACCTCGATTGAGAAAAGTGCCTCCCTCCATTCGGATCCAGCTGTAGGGCATTTTCTTAATTAGTGACTGACGGGGGAGGGTCCCGGGAGGGTCCCACCCACTGTGGGTGGTGCCATCCCTGGGCTGGTGGTCCTGAGTTATGTAAAAGAAGCAGGCTGAGCAAGCCATGGAGAGCAAGCCAGTAAGCAGCACCCTCCATGGCCTCTGCCTCCAGGCTCCTGCCTCCAGGCTCCTGCCCTGTGTGAGTTCCTGTCCTGACTCCTTCCTCTGATGAATAGCAAAACAGAAGTGTAAGTCTAATAGACCCTTTGTTTCCCAAGATGCTTTTTGATCGTGGGGCTTCATCACAGCAATAGCCACCCTAACTAAGGCAGTCTGCAAAGAACTATTTGGACCAAAGTAGCAATGATGCCAAGGTTTAAAAAAACAAAACAAAAACAAAAACATCTCTTCTGAAGCTAGAAGCCATGGGCCCAGGTCCAAGTCACCCGGGCAAGCCGAGGTAAATCCCTTATCCTTATGAGGCGCACCTGTAGAAGCCATGAGCAAAGCCCTGTTGATAAGGTGCTGTTAGGATTAATGGCTTGATGGAGACACACTGTATAATCCTTAAAGGGTTTAGCAAATACTAATCTCATCTTAATTCCTTCTGTAAGGTATTTTCCCCTTTTAAGAAACTTAACGCTAAACATATACAAGAGGGAAAAAAAATTACTTTGCTTTGTCAATTTGAGTAGATGGGTCTCCAAGAAGGTCAGCTGTTCGTTTATCTTTTCAGGCACCAGCACCTGCTGTGACTTCTTGATTTTCGAAGTTTTCTTAGAACAAGTCCCCTAGAAACACGGGTAAATGTCAGAATGTATTTTAACACGTTAGGGGAGTTGTCATTTTTGAGTGACCTGCTTTATGTTCCGTTTCTCTCTTTTCTGTTTCGTAGGCAGGACTACGATCTGTGCGGTTAGCCAACAATAATTAGCCATTTATCGTCACTGATATTGCATTCTAGCTAAAAGTGCTCAAGAGTTACTTGGAGAAAACCAAAATGCTCCCATTTCCGTTCCCTCCTTTCCAGGAATTCCCACTGTAAGCCAGCACTTGTGGTACAGGTGACAGCGGAGGTAGTGGTGTTTGGAAAAGGTATCTTTTTGTAGCCCAGGCTGTCCTCAAACCACTAAGTAGCCAGTCTTCCTCCTCCCCAGTGCTGGGATGATGAGCATTCTCCACCACAGTCAGTTTATGCGGAGCTAGGGATCAAACCCGGGACAAGCAAAGCACTCTACCTACTGAGGTACATCACATCGCCAGTGGCTGCTCTCTTCCTAAAGTAGCTGTCACCTCCAAAAATCCTCAAAATAAAATCCCAGCCAGCCAGCCCTCGGGGAGGCCCTCCTATTCCTTTTTCTTATATTTCCAGAGGGAGCCAGCGCCTTTACAACCCAGCTCTTGTCTCTACAGCTCAGCCTTTCACTAAAACCAAACAGGATCAGTAATTAGCAGATTAAGGCCTGGCCTGCGTGTGCCCAGACTCCCCACCAAGCTTTCTCTGTTTGAGACTGAGAATTGACCTGCGGAGGCTGTCTCCTGTTGTCACAAACAAAACCTTCTAAGCCTCTCTCTTCTTAGAAGGGGTCTCCAGCGACTCTGGTGATTTCTGCCTCTGATAAATTAACAGATCCTACAACCTTAGTCAGTGGGAAGTGTTACAACCTCCTGCTGGACCAGAGGCTCTGAGAACAGTGTGAGACTTGCCCATGAACCCGCTAGGGCACAGAGCCTTGAGTCAAGGTCCGGATGACCCAGGGAGCTAGCAGACAGACTGAGCAATTGGTTTTAAAACAACAAACTGGGTTGGGGATTTGGCTCAGTGGCAGAGCGCTTGCCTAGGAAGCGCAAGGCCCTGGGTTCGGTCCCCAGATCCGGGAAAAAAAAAAAAAAAAAAAACAAACCCAGACTGTCTCTGGCTTAATCAAAATTTCTCTAAGCAAAGCTAACCCCACAACTGAGTCCCCCAAAAGTTGTTACAGCTTAAAGTGTCCTCTAGCCAGGATGATTTGGGAACCTTACCAGCCAACAAATTGTCTTGCTTCTCTAGCCATCTCAGGAAGGGGGTGTGGAGGCAATCTGACTCAGTGTGAGAGGTAAGAGGCCAAAGGCCCTACCTGGTATGCCCAGTCACATCTCAAAACCTCACCTACAAACACGTTTAGCCCACAGCATTCCAAGAAAAAGCAGTAAAGCCTTAAGTCCCTCTAAGGAAGCACACGTCAAAAGTTGCCCTCAAAATTAGCAGCAGTTTGGCTCACTAACCTAGCTTCTCGTTCACTCCCTTCAGCGAAGCACTCGGAACAAAGCAACTTTGACTCAGTGCTTCCTGAAAAACCCTCTTCTTAGTCCAGTGTCCAATGCATGTAGAATGGTCTAGCCCCATCTACCTTGCATTCAGTACTTGAAGCGTAACTCTTCAACAGGCTAGCTCCTGACCATATCTTCTCAAATATTTTTTAAGTTAAAGAAGTTCTTAATGAAATCACGTTCCTTAATGTAGAAATGACAAATTGATATACTTCTAATGTGTTTAATGATAGTAAATGAAACAGCTAAATACAAAAAAGAGAAACAAACAAAACAAATTACCTCCTCTGTTGTTTCCTCTTGGTCAATACCAAATAGAGACTTGCACCCTGATGTGATATCCAACATCTTTTTCCCATAATTTATAAGCATTATTGCCAGGTCATATTCCTTCCAGGAACGGAGAATCTAATTAAAAATAAGTATTAATTATCTCTGTTGGATGCCTCTGTTTCCAAGTGCAATGCATAATTTTTCATAAATTCAAATTCCCCTAAGTCTTTTGGGCCTAACAATCCCTCAACATTGTTAAGAAAACTGGAAAGTTACCTCCAAATTATGTATCTGTAGAATTGAAATTATGTAACTCTACTACTCTTGATATAAAGAACTGATAACAGCTTCTTATCAATAATGCATTTTCTATCTCTCTGGGCCATATACCTTTATTCTTTGTGGTGCAGCATTCCACTATTAAGAAACTCTTTCTACTTTAAAAAGCCATATTGAAATGATTGTTTCTTAAGGTCATATACCCACACCTTTTATTTTGAGTGCTTGGTTGCTTGCTTGTGTTTCGTTTTGTTTGCTTTGTTTTTGAGACAAGGGCTCCTATAGCCCGGGCTGGCATCAAGCTAACTGTGTGGCTCAGGATGGTCCAGAACTCCCGATGTTCCTGTCTTTACCTCAAAGTGCTGAGATTATAGATTATCGACATGTACTACCATGCCCGCCTCATCTCCGGTTGCTTTCTGTGGGGAATGGCACCATTCCTGACCATGTGATTTCTTGAATGTGGAGGGGAGTGCTAAGTCAGTGATTTGCAAGACATCTTAGTAGAGAGTTGGACAGATTCTCTGAAAAACTGAGAGGAAGTGTCTTATTTAGGGTTTTGCTGTTGTGAACAGATGCCATGACCAAGGCAACTCTTAAAAGAACAGCATTTAACTGGGGCCAGCTTACAAGTTCAGAGATTCAGTCCATTATCATCAAGGCGGGAGCATGACAGCGTCTAGGCAGGCATGGTGCAGGAGGAGCTGAGAGTTCTACATCTTCATCTGAAGGTTGCTAGGAGAAGACTGGCTTCCAGGCAGCTCAGATGAGGGTCTTAAAGCCCACGGCCACAGTGACACACCCACTCCAACACAGCCACACCTACTCCAGCAAGGCCATGCCACGCCTACTAATAGTGCCACTCCCTGGGCCAAGCAGATTCAAACCACCACAGTAAGCACACACTGATTCTTCAAGGGTAAGCCTACTCCATCCTTCTCACACACTACCCATCTGTTACTCTTTGCCCTTCCTAGCCTGGCCCTTGTCCACTTTTCACTTGTAATCTTCCATCACCATGTCCTTACTGAGCTGAGTATAATCCTGACCCCTCCATGTTCTGGAACCAGCACATGTCTCGTGTCTCTCTGTGGCTGAGTACCTTTCCTAGTGTACCTGCCTTCCCTTATTTCCACAGCTTCCTTCTTACCTCATCATTATAATCCTGGTTCTAGCATCAACTCCAAGAAGATTTCGGGGCCAGTCATCTGATTTGTGTACTGCCCTCCATAGTGACTCCATGAAGGCAAAGGAATACATGCATGGTAAACCCAGAGGGGCCACTAAGTCTAAATATGTTTGCGTGAGTCTCGTATGCGTGGACACACTCTGTTAAGATAGTTCTTATTTCGGATACATAATCATTGCTACTTCATACATGGAGAAGGGCTACATGAAAGGATTTAGTGAGCGGCTAGCTAGACCTGCTGAGACCCAGCCCATACTAAGAAGCAAGCATAATCCTGCAGAGACAAGATAATATTTTCCAAAGAAGCAATGCATTGTGAGGAACATGTTGTAGCAATGGCGTGGTGGCAGGGCGAGGCCCTATGGGGTGTTGAATGCCTTGTACAACAGTCATATTTCATGACAAGATGTGCATGAGATGTTTGGTCACCTTACTAGATACCACCCCTGACCAGAGCGTCTTCTCTTTACCATAAATGAACACCATCACAGAAAACCACAGCCAGACACAAGACCAGTGGATTGGGAGGAATCCAGCCATGATGCATGTGTACCACAGATCCTGTATCTGTGTCTCAGGGAACATTGAGGAAGAGGGGGCAGAAAGATCGTAAGGGTCTGAGTGCTGGGAAGTCTGCTGTGAAACCGTCTCTGCTAGAAAAGGGTGCGTAAACAGGAACAATACAATGGCAATATCAATAGACATGCTAACACGAAGGACTCCCACCTCAGGGGCAGAGCTACAGACAGCTAAGCTAAGAAGTGCTGAGTGGGGAATCAGCCTCTCCTCGGGGATGAGCCCCCTTCTCCGTTGCCCAATACAAAGCAGTCAGCCCTGAAGCCACACGCATACGACATACATACAGCAAAGGTGGACTCAGCCGGTCGCATTTAAATGTTAGTGCAAGCACGTACAGACACGTGAATTTGGTAAGAATCAAAGAAGAGACTACCAGTTTGAGAGCTGGAGGGACGTAGAAGTTGGAGGAGGGGGACCTGGGAGAGGCTGGAGGGAGGAGGAGCAGGGAGGAGAGTGAAGTGACTGTTGTAATTTTAAGTGTATGAGTGTGCATGCGACGGGGCAGGCATTGCCATCTGAACACAGACACGGGTGGACGTGTGCCCTGCACCCTACCGCAGCTGCTTGCCCTGTGCTTTCACTTGGCGTGACAGAGTTGTGCAGCCTCTTGTCTAAATACATTATGAGAAAACAATAAATAAGAAGTGATTTTTTTTTCTAACGACGAGAGAAACAGAGGGCTGCTTCTATTCAACATGTCAAATAATGGACAGAAATGCTCCAGTATGGCAAATGTTTGGCACTGACAATGTTAAAACAATGCCAAAAAAAAAAAAAAGAGAAATGACAAATCTCGAGGGTGGCACCTCACTGGGGGCTGCAGGAACTTGGAGGGGGATAAATTCTGTTGCTTAAATTAAAAAGACTGAGTTCTCTGAAGAGATTTTTTTCAGAAGAGAAAACAGTGTTGTTTGACTGAGTTTCCCATGCTCCAAGGGATAATCTAGAACTGCTTACGTCAAATGATACAATCACGTGAACACCTACAATCTGGGATTCAGAAATAGCCCATGATTTGGGAACTGGAGACCAGAGAGAAGGCAATTTCTAGGACAGCAAGTACCCCACATACCAGCTGGGGAAAAACACAGCTCAAGTGTCAAAAGTCCTGATTCTTTTTTCCAGTCAGAATGTCTTCGGGGTCACTTCTGATATGACATCGCTTAATCGCCTGATTCCTCAAGCAAGTGAAGAAAAGGCAGAACGATCCCTGGCAAGCCAGTGAGGGCACAGAGCCACTCACATGAGCCCAGGGCTCCAGTTGAGGCTCCGAGGGTTGAAGGATGGGGAGACCTCCCCAGGGGCCTGACGACTAAAGGAACCATAATCCTCCCCCATCTTCCACAGCTGTCCTCTCTGGAACCCACTGGTATTTCTTCTTCCTCACTCTGAGCAGGAAACCTGCAGGGACCTCCTTCCACCTCTTCATTCCCCCCACCCCACCTCACCCCACCCCCACCCCCGCTCCTCCCAGACTCCCTCCACACTAAATTAAAATGTTTTAGATACCTGGGTAAGCAGGGTTTATTGTGTTTGTCCTTAACAGAAGACATGCTATTGGAAACTCACTAGATACCTTGAAGTATACACTTTCTTGTTGGGGTGGGGCCCTGAAGCAGTCCCTGTCCTTTAAGTAAGGTGCTTGGCTGTGCCCAGTGTTCTGAAGAAGAGTGAAAGCTGCTCCTTCCCCTCCCGGAAAGGCCACAGGAGAGCATTCTCTAAAGACAGTGGTATGGGTTTTTGAGAGCTGGTCCAATGGATAGTCGTTCATTGCCGGCTACCAGCTCACTGCTATACCTTTACAGCAACTCTTTGACCATACCCTATGAGATTAAACATAAACTCGAGTCTACTTTTTTATGAATTGCTATAAATGAAGCAAAACAAAATCTGCATATTGTCTGGAGAAACCAGTGGTCGAAAATCACCTACCCACCAGGCATTTTCCCATTTGGATATCTGCCTTTAACTGTGCTTATAATTCCTTGCAGTCACAGTGTTCTGGCTACAACTAGCAATGTTTCTTTGGTACGTGTCCCCCTTGCTGAGGAAGGTGACCCTTGTCTCCAAGGTCATGCCAACTTCCTTGGATCCAGCTGGTTGCCATTGTGGTGGAAGGTCCAGGGATCTGGCTTTACTTCAGATGTACAGTCGCTTACACCAGGGTCTCACACACTGAAAATCATAACAGAGCAGAGTCTCCACGGTCAATCAAATTACTACCTTTGTAACATGCTCCTCTCAACCAGAGACATCTGCTGAACCCTCTAATCTAGTCCACCGATCGATCGATTTGCCCACGGGGCTGTTAATACCAGTTTTTACTAAGGTGGCTTTGCGATGAGTCCTCACATCTATTGAGAACGTTTAAATGATTCTAGAGAAACCCCATGGGATTGCAATTAAAATTGCATTAAATGTAAATGTTATTTTAGGAAAGGTTTATATTTCTGTTACAGCCTGTCTTCCTTTGTATACAGGAACTCAGTGTGGCCTCACCATATGCTCAGATTTTAATGTGTATCCTTGGCAAGATTTCAATTCTTTCGTGCAGGTTCGCTGACACTTGGCTAAGTTTTAAATAGTACTGTCTGCCCCCTTTATTCCTAATGCTTCCTGACACAAACTAAAATATCACTCATGTCTGCTCAATATGTACACCCACTCGATATAGTCTTCCTATAACTCTGATTGTTCCTTACGAGACGTTTGAGACCCCTACAATTACAAATAAGCTACATTTTTCCTTCTATTACTCTAAAGGCATTTCAAATCCATGTCCCACACACAGGAGAGAACCTCTGAAAATAATGACTCCCTGTTAAAAGTCCTTCCTGGGCCTGGTTTTTAAGGAAATGGCTTCAGAAGTTTGCCATTTAGTATGATATTTGCTTGAAAATTTGGGTAAATGTCCTTCTCATTATTCAGTAGCTCCTTTCATTCTGAACTCACCAGCAATCTCCTTAGGAAAGGTTGCTTAAGTGTTATCAAATGTCTTTGTGGCATTTTTCACACAATCTTATTTTTCTTCAATTTGATGCTATAAAAAAATTCAAGCTTTATTTTAATTTCAGATTCTGTCCCTTTTTGTGGTGCTAAGAATCAACGAGAGGGAAGCCTCGGTCTTTGATGCCTGACATGGAGCCTGTCCTGTGACTGGAATGTAACAGATCTGAAGCCTCCAATGGTGCGGGGAGGTCAACACGAGGACGGCCACAGGTGTATAATGTCTTGTCTCTGGTTAATGTCTGTGGTTCTGAGCTCTGCTTTCTCTGGTGTGAGAATCACCGTCTCCCTCTGTTATTTTTGCCGGTGGGTACTTGCCCGCTACCGCTGTCCTCTCCCAGTTAGATGTACCTCTTGAAGCTCTGTCAGAATTAGGACCTGCATTTCAAGCCCTCCTGGAAGCCTGTCTTCTAAGATTATCCACACTTGGCAAAGTGGTTAATACGGATTTCATTATTTCATCTTTTAAAACGAATGCTCTCTTTCTTGCTTCTTACTTTGGTTAAATTAGTCCCCTTCCCTCCAAGACTGCCTGTGGTGTTCGTTCTCTCTCTCTCTCTCTCTCTCTCTCTCTCTCTCTCTCTCTCTCTCCTTCCCTCCTCTGTTTCTGTGTGTGTTGCTACTTCATTCTTTTTCCTCCCTGTACACTTAGAAGTCCCACTTTGTTATAAAGTTCTGCTCACAGTGAGTGTGTGTGTGTACTGTTGGAGAAAACAGCAGCCTTAAGCTACACACACTTCCTGTAACAATCATAAATGCGCACAACCATGGACCGAGAATCTACCTGTTAGCATTTCCCCATTCCCTACGGAGCTACAATGGAAGCTTTAGTTCTGGGTTACTCGTAAGTTTGTCTGTCAAGGACAACTCTTGTCTTTCAAGAAACCCTACTTAGCATCTGTATCACAAAGTCCAATCCATTCCCTTATCTTCTATTTACTTTTAATAATGCATATATTGAGAGACCCCTTTTATTCCTCTCTTTTGTCTACTTCTATCTCAGGACTTCTGCTTTGAATCAATTGTCAGTTGATAGAGTGTTTCCTCAAGTGTTTTCCCCAGATAAGTGCACAGGCACAGTGTTCCGCAAACATTTGTACTTTGAAAAGTGTCTAGTTTTGCCCAATCCAATGAATGGTATCCGTCTTGTTATTAGTTCTGGGACCTTGAGCTTTATCCTTCAAACAGCATTTTGGTGTAGTGCTGCTGTGCTGGGAGCCAGTTGAGCCTCTTTGTACTGCAAGGAGAACATTCTTCAGAACTGGAGACTTTACGGCTTGTCCTCAACCATGAACTTCAAACAGGTCACCAACACCTCGTCACGTGAGTGTCCCTACCTTAATCCTGCTGGGGACTCAGGAAGCCCATTACTGCCCCATCTGTTTCTTTCTCAAGCCAGGATTCCCAGTGTTTTCCTATGACTGCTGAGTCTGCCTTCCACCATTTCTGAGCAGTTCTACACTGAGGTATTTTTAGATTTGACTCACAGTCTGTTACAATGATCTTTATCACGTCTGTTTGTTACAGAGGCTTGGTGTCTTGTATTATTTATTTGGTGAGTTGGTTGGCTGGCTGGGTGGTTGGTTGGGTGGTTGGTTGGCTGAGTGGTTGGTTGGTTGGTTGGTTGGCTGGGTGGTTGGTTGGCTGGGTGGTTGGCTGGCTGGGTGGTTGGTTGGTTGGTTGGTTGGTTGGTTGGTTGGTTGGTTGGCTGGGTGGTTGGCTGGGTGGTTGGTTGGTTGGTTGGTTGGGTGGGTGGTTGGTTGGTTGGTTGGTTGGCTGGGTGGTTGGTTGGTTGGTTGGTTGGTTGGCTGGGTGGTTGGTTGGTTGGTTGGTTGGGTGGTTGGCTGGGTGGTTGGTTGGGTGGTTGGTTGGCTGGGTGGTTGGTTGGGTGGTTGGTTGGCTGGGTGGTTGGTTGGGTGGTTGGTTGGGTGGTTGGTTGGTTGGTTCATTTCATGTCATCTGATTGTTCTTTATTCTTTAAAGTTTTCTTTGCCTCTTTGGTCCCAACTCATCAATGTTGTTTCCCAACATAGTAAAGAATCAATGATACAAATATTCACAGGTTCCGCTTAATCTTTCTCCCTTTCTAACTCCAAAAATTAAATCTACTCTCTACTCTTCCTTCCTGCCTACTCAGTTGTAAGATGAAACTGACCGGGCCTGCCCAATGTTCCAGGCCTTCCAACTAAGGCAAGCCTAGCCCATAAAGTCTCTCCCATAACTGCCTTTTCTTTTTACATCACTTAAAGCTTCACAGAATTACTCTGTGTGCGTGTGTGTGTGTGTGTGTGTGTGTGTGTGTGTGTGTTCTGTCTTCCCCCGTGAAAGCATAAGCTCATGAGACAAATCTGGGTTGTTACCTTGATTACTTATTTCTTTAACGAATTCTAATTGCTATAGGTTAAGTTTGCCTTAAGACCCAACAACCTGGCCTCATACCAACCGAAATCACACTGAATTTTACCTGTGTGCCCTCAGTAGGCACTTCAGTCTGTACCTCTTGCTTAAAGACTATCCAGATCTCAAGTGAAGTCTTCCCCAGGCTTCCCACATTCCTATTATGTCACCATTTACCATTCATCATGTGAGCCGGAGAGCTGCTCTCCCCCATGAGGCTCTAGCTCTTTGGACATTTTCCAAATGCCCTTTACAGACCCTAAGTAGTCAGTAATTGTAATTGCTAATTACACCAGTCTGGTACCCTGAGAGTATTCCTAGCCTGACCTGAGTTTTTACATTCTGACTTCATAAAAGCCTTATACCTCTCATTCCCTGATTGCACTGGCTGCTTTCGTGTGTCAACTGGACACAAGCTAGAGTCATCACAGAGAAAGGAGCCTCCGTTGAGGAAATGGCTCCAAGAGACCCAGCTGTAAGGCATTTTCTCAGTGATCAATGAGGGAGAACCCAGCCCATTGTGGGTGGTGCTATCCCTGGGCTGGTGGTTCTGGATTCTATAAGCAAGCAGGCTGAGCAAGCTATGATGAACAAGTCAGTAAGCAGCACCCCTCCATGGCCTCTGCATCAGACCCTGCCTCCAGATTCCTGCCCTGCATGAGTTCCAGACCTGCCTTCCTTTGGTGATGAACATCGATGTTGAAGTGTAAGCTGAATAAACAAACCCTTTTCTCCCCAACTTGCTTTTTGGTCATGGTGTTTTGTCACATCAGATAAAACCTTGACTAAGACACTAGTTAACCCTTTAACTGTAATGTTGCTAATGTCTCTGGGTTTGGGTTTTGATTTGGGTTTTGGGTGGTTTTGTTTTGTTTTGTTTTGTTTTGTTTTGTTTTGACAAGGTCTCATTATGTAGCTCTGGTTGTGATGGAACTCAGTCTGTAGACCAGGCTGACCTTGAACTCCCAGAGATCCAGCCTCCTCTGCCTCCCAAGTGCTGCCATTCAAGGCATGGTTACCACTCCCAGCTGTCGCTTGTCTCTGTAGAGCTAAGTTTCGTGATTTTAACCCAAACCTGGCTGCCTGCAGGCTCCATCTACCATGACCACAGCCTGACAAGCTGATGTGCACACCGCACACAGCATACTACGTCACTCATCTCTTAGGGTTTTTTGTGTTCTGTGTGACTATAGATAACGCCGGATGGTATCTAAAGGCTGTTTCAGTGACATCAAGGCTGAGTTTGTGGGGCCCCACAGTTTTATCAAAGGGGTCACAAGCAGTCACCCTCCCTCCACTGGCTTTCTGTCTTCGGAAAGATGCTGTGGGGATGCTGATGTTTCTTAGGAATTATTTTTAATTACAAGTTAGTACAGGTGCCCTCTGAGACCAGAAGAGGGCCCTGGATCCAATTAAGACCAGTCCTAAATTTTAATGACGCTGGACAAACAATGAGATGAATACCTTTGTGATGTAGAAGATGCAGCAAGCGATCATGTGCTGTATACTTTCAAAGCTTGAAATATTTTTCTTTGAGTGAACAACACTTGGTATTCCTTGCAAAACCACAATACATTTTATCAAGATCTAAATAAATAAATAAATAATTAATTAATTAATTAAAAAAACAGAAGCATAATGACTTTTATGTCAAAATATCATCTTATTTAGTATAAAATGTAGGATATAAATCGTATCAGTCTTAAGCTAGCCTTAAGCTATGAAGTCAATAATTCATAAAACTGCAGTCAATAATTATTGATAACATATTCATCAGGTATGAAAGAATATACATAGATAAAATGGGCATATTCAATTTTCAAATGAATCATCTGTCTTTATAAACTTGAAAACTGGTAAAGAATATGAAATAAATCTGCAAATAACTGTAAAACAACATTTGTTTTCTATAAGCACTGCAAAAGACAGAGGCCAAATGTTTTATGGACCCAAAACACTACTGATCACATCTATGCTTATGGGGACCTCGGCAAAGGACAGAGAGGATCAGGCCCGTGTGACTTAGTATGGAGGGGAACAGGACTTTAAATGACAGTCCCTCTAAGATTAAAGTGCTGAGTGTCTATGCCGCTGAATAGCAATTAATACTGGCGTCTGCTTCCTCTCCTGCCTTCAGTGTGTTCCTGAGTTCGATGTAGAACCAGACTACAGATTGGGGTCTCAGTCCTGCTGAGATTAGAGTAAGCCCTTCGCCATTCTGATGACCCCAAAGAACAAGTCAACATATGTGTGTTTGTTCTTCTGAGCGCCTTCAAGCCACCATACCATCCTAGCGGTATTTTATTATCCTGATCCATTGGTGAGGATGTTTAATGCTTATTTAGTTCCTCCCTTCTGTGTTAACTCACCCTCTGTCCCCATTGCACACCACATCCCCAAATCATGCTAACTACCCTACTCATTTCTCAAAGCTTGTACATGTGCATGTGTGTGTACATGTGTGTGCACAAACGCATAGATGTACCCAGAGAGAAAGCTGCTGTCATTTCACAAGATGGCATTTATATATATTTGTCTGAACTTTTATCTTTTCCCTTCACAGAAAGTACTTCCAAATCCACAGGAACAGCCCTAGTTTCTGTTGTTAATGGCTACATATTACCATCTGGCCTGGACCGACTGTAACTACTGTTCTCACATTGACTAGCTCATGGCTAATGTTTTAGGTCTTGCACTACTATGGTTTTCCTTCATTGACCTTGTCTCCATCAAACAGCACAGAAAACACCCTCATACATGCTAAGGAGCCTGCCACGAGCGGCAGGTAAAGGACCCAGGACACACAGGGTAGTAGGAACTGCATCGTTCATCCAAATGGTTCTTTTGGTTTGTGTCACACTTACTCTGCTTGCTCTGTCAAATCAATGCATTTTTTTTAAATTCTTACTAAACTTGTATTCTATTAAATAAATTACCAGTAGAAGAATTACTATATCAGATATCAGTTTTAATTTTGCTTGGACTTAGATTTAATTTAATTAAAGTTGCTTTCTCAAAACCCAGGAGCTTCTGTGATTTCACACTGCCCTGTCACTAAGTCAGAATGCCGTTGTTATCGTGTGTTCTCACAAGCCACAGGACTTCCAGACCTTACATTGTGAGTCCAACGTTTGTTTCCAGAAATACTTGATACCCAAGCATCTTAGCATGGAGTGGATTTGGTTTTCTGTGAACTATCTATTTAGAACCCATGTCCATTTACCCGTTAGGTGAGAGCTAACTCTCAAGGCATCCTTGACTTTAAATGTAATCTTTTTAGGGTTTCCTATGATCCTGGTTCTGGTCCTTTTGTTTCATGCAGTTTGCTGGTCTATCTCAGGTGCAAAAATTTCCCCTGAAACCCTGGACTACACAGGTCATCTCCTGCATTTGTTTGGTTTCTTTTCCCCCTAAAGTTTTGCTTTATTTTACTTGTAATCCTTAAGCAGGGGTGGAGAGTTTTACCTAGTACACGGAGAGGTCAGATTCTACTCCTTCAGATGAACTCTTTTCAGAATGGTAGGTGTCTCACTACCGTTTGTCCAAAATGTCTATTCTCCTGCCTTTGAATGAGAATGCTAACTATACCGCTGAGGAGACTTTCTCGGGCTGTTCACCATTCACATCCTCGGGAGGGCTTTAGCGATATGTGTTGAAAATATGCTGCTGTATCTTCAATGACAAGAATATGGAAACTGGACAAACTCTTAAAACTGAGACATGACCATCAACAGTGTTTAACTAAGGCCACTGATGGGACTGCGTGTTTTCAAAGAAACATGCTTTGTACTTGGTGTTGCAGGTGTCTGTGTGTGTGTGTCTGTGTGTGTGTGTGTGTGTGTGTGTGTGTGTGTGTCTGTGTCTGTGTCTGTGTGTGCCTGTGTGCCTGTGTGCCTGTGTGCCTGTGTGCCTGTGTGTTTCTGATATATAATTTGTTAGGACATGTTCCAGTTAACTCCTGAAATTTCACTCCTCCTCCTCCTCTTCCTCCTCCTCCTCCTCTTCCTCCTCCTCCTCCTCCTCTTCCTCCTCTTCTTCTTCTCCTTCTTCTTCCTCTCCTTTTTCTTCTTTTCTTTCTTCCGCTTCCTCGTCCTCGTCCTCGTCCTCGTCCTCGTCCTCGTCCTCGTCCTCCTCCTCCTCCTCCTCCTCCTCCTCCTCTTCTTCTTCTTCTTCTTCTTCTTCTTCTTCTTCCTCTCCTTCTTCTTCTTTTCTTTCTTCCGCTTCCTCGTCCTCGTCCTCGTCCTCGTCCTCCTCCTCCTCGTCGTCCTCCTCCTCCTCCTCCTTCTCCTCCTCCGTGGCCTACCCACCTGTTACAGAGTTTATGCTGTCCCTCTTTCCCCTAAGAAATCACTGAGTTGTCTTCCGCCCATACCTTCTTGGGGAGGCTGGGGCTGCCCTTACCTGGATGACAGGTACCAAAACGATATTGTGGTAGATAATGGGAGCAAGGAGCCCATAGCACTGGGTCACTGCTTGAAGGGCAAAGTTGGCGTCATTGAGGAAGTTGCTGAGCTCCAGAGCCACCAGCACATTCTCGCATTCCACCAATCTAGCGACCTGCACGGGCGGACATAAGAACAGCTGTTAGAACCGCTGCTACTCAGGCTGAGTGTTGGACGGGTGCTCAACCCTGCACATCGTCAAGGAGCAGAGAGGGAAAGAGATGTGAAACCTTCCTGCTCAATGACACGAATGATAATATAAAGAAAATCCAAACTTAGAAAGGACTCTCTGCCTCTCCCTTAATGCTACATGTGCATAGCATACTCTTGGAATAAACTCCAGCTTGATTTGTAAGACAATACAAAAGCCACTAAGGACAGGCAATGTGCCCACTGTCTTTGTTGACAAGAGAAAAAAATGGGGGGCTGTATTTTAATTTCAGAAAAAAACTCATTTAAAAAACAATAAATTGTGGTGAGCAATAATTAAAATGTAATATACCAATAATATTGAACCCCCTTGATTAACAGAGTCTAACTTTACCTCTTAATTGGTTGGAAAATGGAATGTTTTCAGCAAGTCAGATTAATAGTTCTATTTACATTTTCACTAGCTAAATAGAAATGATGAAGAACACAGACTTAAGAGTTGTGATATCAGTGTCTTGTAAAAGGATAGCACTCCTCTCTTCCCTTTCTCCCTCCTCCTGAGGAGAAAGTTTGCTGTTGTTTTCTATGTATATCCATGTCACTCACAAGGGAGGCTGTGCAGACACCAACCGGAACTGTCTATATGGCAGGTTTTATTGGAACAGCGGATTCTGACGCTGACACTCACAGAAGCACTTTTAAAATGGCTTCTCTTTCAGATTGGGTGTGGCAAAGAAGAAACCAAACACAATGCAGAGGGGGTATTCAACACAGATGGGTGGATTAGAGACCCTGAGCTCCAAGGACAGTGAACTGGACTGGAAAGAGTCATTTTCCTGGCCTAGGTCTTGTGTAACAAACTACCAGTTCGTTAATCAACAAGCAAATTGAAAAGGTATAATAAAAACAAGTACAAAAAAAAAAAACCAGTAAGAACAAAGATACACAAGCTGGAAAGAAGGTCTCACATAAGATCATTGTTAAAGTCAGAACACTATGGGCTATGGACTGAACAGAGCCAGGGAAAGATGCCCTGGGAGCCCATGGCTAGGAGAGTGGTTAAATCCCTGTCTCTGTGTAAGCATGCAAGTTTATTACTTCAAAAGGACATGCAAGTTGGGCTGGAGAGATGGCTCAGTGGTTAAGAGCAGCAACTGTTCTTCCAGAGGTCCTGAGTTCAATTCCCAGCAACCACATGATGGTTCAGAGCCATCTGTAGTGGAATTCGATGCCCCTTTCTGGTGTGTGTTAAGAGAGCAACAGTGTACTCATATACATAAAGTAAATAAATAAATCTCTTAAAAAAAAAAAGAACATGCAAGTTAATTCACACCAGCATGAGACCCCCTCTAAGAAAAGGGACATTTGAAAGAAGGCAAGTGGCTGAACAGTATAATAATATGCTAATCTCTGCTTATTTTTCAAAAGCACAGGAAAGCACATACAAATGAGGCTACTGTGTTCTTAGAGGTGGCGGGACTACAAGTGTGTTTCACAGTCCATGCTGTACAGATTTGGATTCTGAAGAATATACTGGTATTGTGCATGGAGGAGAAATACAAATTGAGAAATACAAATATGAGACCCGCCTGGAGTATAAACTAATACAGAGTCCTCAGCCACGCCCTCCTGGTCCATTCACCGGGAAGGACACAGATCCCAAAGGAAGAATAGAGGCGCGGAGAGGGTGGAGCCTCTCCGTCTCAGTGCAGGGCATTTACTCACTTGCTGGGCGGGGAAGATCTCGTTGCCTTTAATGTTATCACAGAAGAGATTCTCTTCTTTAATTTTAATGTCGCTCATCACAAAGATATTTCTGAGGAAGAGGTATAAGAGGATGGAAGAAGTCTCTGCCAAGATGTTGGAATGAAACCTGCAGGAGGAGGAAACGGTGTTAAGTGCGGCGCAGCGAAATGACTGGTGGAGAGCATCTACTCAGTCTGTTGGGGTTTACAAATTCTCAGCACCCACACAACTGACAGTGATGGTAGCACCGGGAGAGCTGTTCTTGGGTATCCACTTAAATGAAAACCAAAGGCGAGTCCACAGCCAAGAAGCCAAGAGTAGCCAGAGGCAAACACTCCTTGTTCTTCTACTGTTCCGACACCATGATGTGGTTGTGGTAAGTCAGGTTGGAGAGCAGGTTCCAGCTGATGAACTTTGGGAAGACGGGGTGCACGCTGAGCAAACTCCGCCCTGGAGACTGAGTCTTAATGGCTCTGGTTACTTCCGATTGCCTTTTCTAAATTGCAGTCCGCAGAACCAGAGATCAGCAGAGCCGTGACAGGACCTCTTCCGTTTCCAATGCACTCGTGCCCTGAGGCCTAGCAGATGATAAACCCTCACACTCAAGCTTTAAGTCCTTCAGCTCCTCTGAACCTCCTTACCCCATAAAAGTGGAAACCAATAGCAAGTAAAGGCTGCTCATGGGTGGGAGAGAAAAGAGAAGCAGGCAGAGGCTGGAAGGCCGGGTTTCCAGGAAGGATTTTGGAGTCTGGAGGGAAGGGAGCCAGTGGCAAAGTAGTAGGAAAGAGCCTGACGTCACTAATTCACACTTGAGGTTGATCCCAGCACCGTGAACTTTGGACTGCCTGACTGGGAGGGCTTCAGTTCTCCCGCCCCTCCTTGCACTACACACTGCGCTTTCCTGTTGGTCTCAGGACGTCCCTTGGCACCTTGACACATGCCTTCATCCCACCTACCACTTTCTCCCTCCATTGCACTCCCTGCACACCCCGGGGTCCAGTAAGTCTCTCACTATTGACGTTCCCAGAACTTCAGTGTCTGCCACCTCTTACATCATTCTGTGACCCTGTGAGGGACATCACTGTCCCCATTTTTCTAGCTTGTCACAACACCAATTACTTAATCACTTATTTACATTTTTCCTTGGCATTTTCAAAATGGCATCTGCTTAAAGTCTGCTATGCGTACTGCATTCTCCCAGGGCCCTGGGATACCACAGTGAGTCAAGCAGACGCTTTGCCGTCAGGAACTGGGCTTCACCACAAAGTTGTGCATCAGCTATGAGATGTCCGTCCTGCTCGGTGGTGCTTTAGCTCTTCCCGTGCATATGTGCACACACCTCTGTGCACACCCCCCATGGCGTGTTCTTCCAGCTCCATGCTCTACAGCCCTTGGATTCTCCCAGGTCAGTGCCGCTGTCACCTGAGTTCTCTTGTATCTTCAAACTTCCCTCACCACTGGCTCCCTTCCCTCTAGACTCCAAAATCCTTCCTGGAAACCTGACCTTCTAGCCTCTGCCTGCTTCTCTTTTCTCTCCCACCCATGAGTGGCCTTTACTTGTTATGGGTTACCACTTTTAGTCTTCCTCAGTCCATCAGAAAATCATTTCTGGCCCGTGGTCTCATGTAAGTTGCTCTCTTGAATTCACTGATGGCCTTCCAATCACCAACTCTAAATGTCTTCTGATTTCTATCCTGCTCAACCTTTCTAGAATGTCATTGAGCCTGACCAAGCACTTGTACATGCTACAGCAGGCTGGTCCCCCGGGTGACCACTGCTTCCCTTGGCAACACACCTCCCTGGTTCCTTATCTTCTCTGACAGATTCCCCTTCAATAGCCTTCCTTGGCTCCACCTCTCCCATCCTCCCTTTTAATGAAGGCCGTGCTACTGCTCAGTACCAGGATTGGCTCTTTAAAGTTCAACCATCGTTCCCTGAGAGACAAGGCTCCTTTCAAGATTTCAGTGGTGCCCTCCATGGACAATTTCCAAATTGCCACCTCTAGGGTTGACTGTCTCCTGAGTGTCAGCACTAAACAAAATACCGACTGTCATCTCCTGACCTACCAAAGCATCCTGCTGGAAAAGCAAAAGCAAACTATAAGCCCACTCATTATCTCCCTCCACACACACCCCATTTCCCTTAGTAAATGCCATGCACTCTGCAGTCAATTAACACTGGAAAGCCGGTCGCTTTTCAGCCTCTCTTCTATACTGGAAGGCCCACGAAACCTAACTCTTATCCCTTTCTCCTCTTAAAATGCCCCTCAAATCTTTTCCCCAATACACTTGTGGTCCTTGCACAGGGCAAATGTTAAGTCTACATTTGTTTTAATTGAAATGGAATTAAGCTGTTTAGTGTAAATAAGTATTGCCTACCCCTTACCCTGCATAGCATTCATATATATATATATATATATATATATATATATATATATATATATTTTTTTTTTTTTTTTTTGGTTTTTTTTTTCGGAGCTGGGGACCGAACCCAGGGCCTTGCGCTTCCTAGGCAAGCACTCTACCACTGAGCTAAATCCCCAACCCCAGCATTCATATTTTTAAGTGCACCATCGACGAGGGGCAAAGAGTTATAAGCATCATAAGCAGGTGAGGGGATTTTTTTTCAGTCTGTAGGCAAAGCCTGAAATATGAGCTGGACATACTGTTCTTAGACTGTCCTGAAGTCCTGCTCCTCTAAAGAAAAAAACGGCAGAAACGTCATACTCAGCCATTTTCTATGGGTTCTACCAGCACCTTTGGCAACTGCTGACAGTCTAATCCTGGGAGCCTATTTGAAACAAAGGCAGAAACATTCATAACCACAGTCCACACATCAGGCCCTCTCCTTAACCCATCTTCTCCCCTCTCAGTCTCCACTGAGTACATTTTTTTTTTGCTCCAGCTGCTACCACTTGACATTTTTATCCCGAAACCTTTATGTATCTGCCTCACTGTTTCCTGACTCTAGAAAGGGTGCATCTGACAAGGACTGAGGACCTTAGAGCATATGTACCTTATAATTCTCTGACTAGATAGACGTTTACATGGGCCATCCCGATATGAAAACAGTAACAAACAATTTTGAGGCTTTAAAGTGACATTTCTAATTACCTTCTCTGTGTTATTGTCATGATGTTGCTTAGACAGATAACTGACTGGTTGTCCTGTGGTGGAGGGGCAACGAAGTAATCCCAGACCGGTGAGAACACTTTCTTGGCCAACTCATAGTTACTGATCTGATATGCGACCTGTGACAAAACCCACATTATCTCACTCAGAAAATGTATATTTCAAACAGAATGCTGACACATCCTCCCCACGCACACTAATTCTGCATTTGCCTTTCATGGTGCCACGGTGAGGGGACCGGGTGCCCACGGGTGACCACTGGCAGCGGAGGCAGGTGCATTTTGAAATCTCTTTTCTTTCTAAATCGCATAGAAATGTGAAACTCTGTAAGGATGTTTCAAATCCTCATAAGCAAAACAAAGATCGCATCTGAGCCAAATTAATTTCATTTCCATCCGTCTCAGCAGCGTGCCCCATTTATTATAGATACTGTTATAATGAACAATCTGCTCCAAGAGAAACAATCAGATTTCCCCAACCTGATATATATGAAATATATTTCATTCTTTCCCGGTTGACTGACACTTTCAGAGCTTCTGTGTAACAAAGAGTTGGCAGCTGAAAAGGGTAAAGAATAAAACAGAAATGCATTCAAGAATCTGTATCTTTTAAGTTTAACAGATCCAGTGCTGGGAAAAATAATTTCACTTGTGAAACTTAGAAGCTCAGTTAAAAAAAAAATTATTACCAACTGACCTTCTAGTGATAGAATATATTTAAGGCGATTTCTGAAAATTCTTCTATTTAAATACATACATAGCATGAACCTTCACCAAATGACTTCCACACTTCCTCAAATGATAAGGCATAAATAAATTCATTGAATAAAGCACAGAAAGGGCATTTTATTAGAATGGTATCCACTCATGGGAAAACTTACAAGGCCAGAACTTCCCTAGTCTGTCAAATGATTCCTCCTAACTCACCAAGCAGCAAGCTTTCCTGAGAGACCCTACTCCGTGCTGAATGCTGGAGGAGCAAACACCTGTCAGCCTAGGAATGCCCTCCCTGTCTATTCTGGGACAGGCAAGGATCAGGTCCCATGTGGTACAATTAAGAGTGACTGAGAAGAACAAGATATGGGAGATGGTCAGAGAACACGGAAGAAAGGCCTGAGTGATGGTCAGAATTGGAAAGAAACAGGCAACGGGAAGGAAAAGTTAATGCAGGGCTGGGGTTCTGTGAGGTCTTGAAGCTAGATGGAACTTTCTAGAAGCAAAGTACTACAGCAAGCACTCAGGCCTATGCCACTGACTTCTCCTTGTATTCTCATCAGCACCCGGGTGCAGGTGAGGAAACTAGGGTGTTGAGAAGCTCAGAGTCTGCACAGAGCCCGACAGCCATAAAAGTAGTCCTGGGGGTGGGGGGTGTCCAATGAGTCACTGCTGTGGGCCTCATCTGACCGATCAAACAGCTGTAGCCACAGTCACTAAAACACCGTGGAGTTCTGAGATGGTCAAGGAAAGAAAGAAGGTGTGTGAGGGGGATGGTAAATCTACAACTGATCCTTCTTTCCTTTTAAAATCGTGTTATTAAAAGGCCTGGTTGTCTAACAGATAAGGTATTGCCTTATAGAATGTTATTGGCTAAACTATAGAATACTGCAAAACAAGACATGCCAAATGCAACAACAGCAGCAGCAGCAATCATAAGGTTTATGAACTCATGAAGCATCACGGGTGTTTTAACAGTAGGCACCATAATGTCTGCACTTGTGCCAATAATTAACAGCACTGGACACAACAGATTTTTCGAGGGCAGGGCTGGTTAAAATGAGAAGACGCATACCAGGAGACTGTTAGATACCTGCTCTTTGATAATGACCCACATACAGCTTACAGAATTCCACACTCCAGGATTGTTTCCTGACTTAGTGGCCACCTTCCCTTCCAGATGCCTTTGCTAGCCCCTCCAATTTTCCCACTCTTTCTATGGACACTCCAGTTTCACTGATACCTGGAGCTTTTCTGTCTACATTTTCTTAGTGATAGCACGTGGTCTAAACTATCATATACTACCTCAAACCTTTCTCACATCCATATCTCTCTGCCAAACCCCAAATGCATGAATTGTACCTCAACATGCCCTAACTTTTCATTTTCCCCTCCATGCCCAAAGGTACAGCACATAGCCTCATATTTAATTAAAATGGTGTCCTTCCGATTGGATGATTAACCTTCAAGTTGACACTTATTTCTCTCAACCCATCTTCTCTGTTAGGAATTCTCAACAGCCCTTCAGAACATTGGTCCTGTCACCACAAGTAGGCGTCTTCCACCTCTCACTGGAATTCAGCAGAAGGGAGTGTTTCCTCCCTCCTCTCCATGTCTGTGCCCAACTTAGCCAGATGAACATCTGAAAATAGAAGTTGCCCAGGACACAGCGTGAATCAAGGCCATCCTGTAGCTGCCCATTTTAGGCAAGGCAAAAAAAAAAAAAAGAAAGCCTGCCACTGTCCCACAGCTTACATGTCTGACTGCCCCTTCTGCCCTCTGTGAGTCCCTCTGTTCCAGCCATAAACACTGACCTGCTCCTTATCAGAGTGGGAGGACATCTGACAGTCTTAGGGTTCGTGCTTCAGCTGTTCCTTCTTCCAGACGTTCATCCCTGGAGAACCACTGCCTCACTTGGGTCTTCTCAGACCTCACTCCCCTCCCCCACACCACCACCCCAGATCACCCTACTGAATGCTGTCACTGACTTCCATTCCTCCCGTCATGCCCCAGATATTGGTTCCTTAACACTCACTGTCTCCTGACAGATAGTCTACCTATATGTCAGTCACCCAGTTCCCACCACAATGTTTTGTCCCATTGCTAAAAAATGAGAGGTGTCACCATATGAGCCCCACACCATCAGAATCAACCAGAACTATGGAGCAGAGACTGAAGGAGTGGCCAACCAATGACTGTCCCAACTTGAGACCCACCCCATGGTCAAGAACCAATGTCTGACACTAGTAATGTTACCCTGTAATGCTTGCAGACAGAAGCCTAGCATAACTGACCTCTGAGAGGCTCCACCCAGCCGCTGACTGAAATAGATGCAGAAGCCCATAGCCAAACAGTAGATGAAGCTTAGGGAATCTTGAGGGACCCAGAGGGGATAGAGAATCCACAAGACCAACAGAGTCAACTAACCTGTCCCTTTGGGCCCTCTCAGAGACTGAACCACCAACCAAAGAGTGCACATGGGCTAGACCTAGGCGCACACACACAGACACACACAGACACACAGACACACACACACACACACACACACACACACACACACACGTAACAGATGGGCAGCTTTATCTTCATGCACATCCCCCAACAACTGGGGCAGACGCTGTCCCTAACTCTATTGCCTACCTGATGACCCTGTTCCCCTAACTGGGCTGATTTCTGGCCTCAGTGGGAGAGGATGTTGTCTAGTCCTGGAGTGACTTGAGGTGCCAGGGTGGGTTGGTACCCAGAGGAGAATAGGAGGAGGTGTGGGGGAGGGGATTTGTGAGGGGAGATGGAGCAGCAGTTGATGTGTAAAGTAAAAATAAATTAAATAAATAAGGAAAAGAGAAATGCAAAATCCTTGGATCCTGGTGAATCATGAATTCTGATGGTGGGACCCAGCACTCCAACTCACTTCTCCACACACTAGGATTTTAGGATCCCTTGCATGGAGCACCTGGGGCAAACCAAGTACTCAAAGCTTTCTGTTTACTAAATCTAAAAATCCTTTCCTGGTAATGTCCGAGTCCTCCCGTAGGAGGATGCTGACCAATTTAACTATATGATACAACATGGTTTATTGCCAGGGTGAGGACCTTACTCAAGTTGGGTATTTCAGAGCCCTTTCTAAAGCAAGATGGTCTCCACTCAAAGTTCAGTTCTGAGGTCAAGACTAATGGCCCATTAGTTAGGAGAAGAATTTGGTTAAAAGTTGTATCACCTAGGTTAGAAACTGCTAGAGAGAGAGAGGAGGGATGTTATCAGTATGGACTGGCTCAGGGAAACAGAAGCAGACTAGATGGCTCTAGAGTCTGTGAGAGTCCACACTGACTGAGACGTTCACATTGTCTGCTGTTAACAAAAGAAAAGAAAAAAAAGAGGCAAACTCACAGAACTTCTCAGAGTGCCCAGATGTGGTACCAAAAGAAAGGGGGAAAGTATACTTAGAACAATATGTACTAAGACACAAAAACAACAGACTCTCCTAAATTGAATAAACCAATCAGACACTTTCTCAGGGATTTGGATTCAAATTTAAGTGACTTCCGGCCTGGGTGGTTAGAATTAAGATGTTGCCATTCTTCTCTCAAAAATAGAGAAAGTCGATCTTCAGAGAGAGAGAGAGAGAAGCAGAATGGATGTCCAGGGAGAATCAAAGACACAAGGCGTAGCCTTGCCTTGAGCCCACAAACCCCCACAGCTCATGCCTGGCTCCCTCGTGTACAATTAGGATCTTAGCTGAGACCAGAAGTAAAACGATCTATGCACAGTCACCACTGTGGTGACGATCTGGATGAGTAAAAAGGATGTTTCACAGGAAGGAGCGATGACGTTAGGTTTAGCACGGAGCCTGACGCAAAACGGACATTAGTTCATCCATAGATGAGCAAGGAGATGGTGACAGCCAGCAGATGAGAGGGAAAGGAGCTGAAACTCTTAAGAGAAAATGCTTAATTTCTTACATATTGCTCTAGCATCCCTTCTTGTTGCTGTGATTAAAACACTCTGATGAAAAGCAGCTTCTGAGAGGAAAGGGTTTACTTTAGTTTACATTTCCAGATCACATGGTGATCTAGACAGAAGCCATGCTGCTTGTTGGCACCTCCTTAACTAACTTCCTGTTATACAGCCCAAGATCACCTGCCCAGGAAATGGCACCTATCAACAGTGGGCTGGTCCCTCCTGCATCAGTTAAGACAAAACAAACCCTACAAACACATCCAACAGCCCAACTGGATAAAGACGGTTGCTAGATGAGACTCTTTTAAGGGAATTCTAGGCTGCTCTGTCAAGTGGACAGTTAATGCTGACCGAATCACCCATAATTCTGTCTTTCAAATTGAAACCCATGAACAAAAGGAAACATCACACAGCATTGGGTTCTGTTGAACTCATCTGTGAGATGAGAAACGTGAGAGCAATAGTTCCCTCCCTGCCGTCACTATGAAGACTGTGACAAGGCATGCATATTCCGTCCTCAGACTCTGATCGTCGCACCGGGAAGACCTGCTGACACACCAGCTGGGTAGAGCCAAGAGAAAATTGATAAAAAATGGAATATGTTCAGCAGACGGGAGGAGACGGAGCCTAGAGGAGACTGGGAACAGATGGGGGTCCACAGTGATGCTGCTCTTAAAAAGTGGGCACGGAGCAATGTCCAGCACTTGAGCTCCTGGAATCTGCACAGAGTTGCGAAGAAAAGCGATGCACTGATGCCATAGTCAAGACTATGATCTGCTGCCTGAGGAAGCTGCCTACGGTGTCCTGCCTGGAATACAGTGGGGTTCTATGTATCTGTTTCCTCAACTATCAAAAGAAATCCTCGTTTCATCACATAGTTACTGTCACAACTGGAACAACGAAGTATTAGAGTTCTTTTTCTTCAAGTTTACAAATAGTAACTGTATGTATGTATGTAGTATATAGTATTATGTATGTATAACATAGAATGTGATGTTTTGGTGAATGTATATATTATGGAATGACCAAATTGCACTAATTAGCATACTTATCATCTCAAATGTACATTTCTTTGTACTAATGGCATTAAAGTCATTTCTTCTACTTGTTGAGGTATTCAAGTTTTATTATGTATAATTACTTTAGCATTGAAACTCTCTCCTCCCTACCTCTAACTTAAATGCCTGTTGAACCATGTCTCTCCTTTCCCTACCCATCCCCAGCCCTGATGTCTGTAACCACCTTTCTAGTCTCTACCTCTGTGAACTTGACTTTCTTAGAATCCATCCATCTGTGAGCTCATACATCTGTCTCTCTGTGGCTGACTTGTGGCTTAGTCCCTTCATGTCTTCCAGGCCTGTCCACAGGCCTCCCTGGTGTTTAAGGCTGCATAGTATCCCACTGTGCACACTTCACCAAAGTGATGCTTGTGAAAACCCTGTGAGGTATCACCTCCCACCTCCTCGATGATTCATTATCAGAAAGATGGATGGCAGCAAGTGTTGGCAAGGACTTGGGCAAGAGAGCCTGCCCTTCTACACTGCTGTTGACATTGCTAGTTTGGAGAACACTATAGAAATTCTAAACAGACTTAACTGGTCAGAGAATAAATACAGCAGCCCCGTTACTGAACAGATACCCAAGACAGAAGAAGCCAGCATGCTAGAGAGGTGGCTGTATGTTCCCTAAAGCCTGTGCATGGGAGTAAAGATATAAAAGCAAGCTGTATCCATTAGCAGTGGAGGAATGGGTTTAAAGGCCTGAGATGGAGCAAGCCTTTGTTGTTGTTGCTTCTTCGGTATTTTAATAATTGATATTTACCATTTTTATATCACAAAATACCCATTCACATGGTTTGATGAGCTAAAGGTGGGGACGGGGGTGTATCACTTGGTCTCATATATTACAAGTAGAAAAAAATAAAACAATTGGACTCAAATAATAATATCTAAGATCAAAACTAGAACCCGCTCAGACTGCTAATTTCCTATATTTTATAATATATTCTTTAGCTATTGCCTGCTTTAAAAATAGCAATCAGAAATAAGGCCAACATGAGGAGAGAATAGTTACAAAAATTATATAATTCTAAAGAATTCCTTTTAAGACAGAATCCAAACAGACTAAATTACTAGTGTTCTACTTAATGGAAGACCTGGTAAAGAGCCACCTGATCTTATTAATGTTTATAGGATAATGTGGAATAAAAGTACAACCTGAATGTCCCCAAGGCCATGGTAACCAGAAGCATTTGGGGAAATAGCTCATCTTTTACTACTAATAGTTATGATAATACATTTTAGTGATCAGGTTTGTCCTAAAACTAAAAATGTAATCACTGTCCTGAAAACCAGGTATATTAACCTAGAATATATAAAAACTCAATCTTTGAATTTAAGAATTAGGGGAGCTAATAAGTGAGAGGTTTCTGCTCTAGCCACTTGGCATTGTGGGAGAATGCCCATCAGCCATGTTGGGTGACCTAAAGAACTGCAAATAGAATGTCAATAAAGAGACACGGGTCATTGCTCCATGGGACTTCTCTATCCCAGCAGTGTAGCCTGGACTTCATTTTAATAACTTTCTATGAAAGATCTGCCAAATGGAACCCAAGAGTCAAACCACTCCCTGGAGAAAAATTAAGTCCTGATGAAATATTCAGCGTCTCACAATAACTCTATGGCTGTAAATTGGAGAATATATTAAGTTCTAAAGAAATCAAAATACCAGAAAACCATGAGGCGTTGTGACATGCTACACCAGTGCTGGATGAATTCTAGCAATTCTCTCTATTTAATTTTCTTTGAAAAATGTGATCATATAAAAGGCCTGTGAGATCTCGGCTTATGATACTAATCAACTATTAAAAGAAAAATTGCACAGCACAATAGAAATATGAGACAATTTAGAAAGCCATTTACTCCACAGCCAGCAATAGGCTTTAAATTAGATACTTCAGACCTGGGTCGCTTGCCTTCAGTCAGATGACAGCTACTTCAGCAAGAAGGTTAACAGTGAGTGGACTTATGACTGGTAATGATACTTGGTGTGTACTGAGAGACACATGCTATGGTTAAACATTTGGCAGACGTAACTCCATTGACATTCCTAAGACCTATGGACATCCTCTGCCTGTTCTCACTTCACAGATAAAAGTCGTCTGCTCAGTACCACGTGGCTACAGTGAGAAGCCTGAATGTGAACTTGGGTCCATCTGTATCTATTGACCTGATCCGTTCCTTTCCATGTATTTATCCTCAAAAGGTAGCCATTGGTACAGTTAAAGACTTAGAGGCTGTAATATGTACTTTAGCTTTTTTATAATAGTGAAACACTGAAATACTTTCAGTCCAGAGAAAGGATAATTACTAAGGGTACAACACGTTCACAAGACTCAATATAGTGTTAAATAAAAGAAGCCATGAGTTCTTCAAGGGTACCCCATGAGGGTGTGGGAAGGGGAAGGAGGAAAGGGAATGGGAGATTATATAATTATATTTTAATTTTTTTAATGAACAGTTAAATAAGATAAAAATCATTAAAAGTACTTCATAGAAAAGTTTCTAACATGATAGAAAAAAGTATTAAATGAAAATATGTAAAATAGTACATATGGTTAAGAATAACATATAGAAATTCATAAGTACGTGCAGGTATGCTATGTACATATGTAACTGCATGGATAGATATAAATAGAGAGATAGACAGATGATTGATAGATAATAGATAAATAGATGGTAGATAGATAGGTAGAGACAGATGGATGATAGATAGATAAATAGATGATAGACAGATAGATAGATAGATGATTGATAGATGATAAATAGGTGGCAGATAGATGATAGATAGATAAATGATAGATGATAGATAGATAGATGATTGATAGATAATAGATAAATAGTAGATAGATGATAGATAGATAGATAGATAGATAGATAGATAGATAGATAGATAATAGATAAATAGATGGTTGATAGACAGATGGACAGATGGACAGACAGACAGGATGGCCAATAAGTAAATAGATGGATGCACAGAAAGGAAGAGCAGTCTCTAGATGTGGGTTTCTCATGCTAGTGCTACTGGCATGTTGTGTTGGATTTTTGTTCACAACATTTGTGGTTGAACCCGGAGCCCTGTGCATGCTGGGCTAGCATTCTCTTACTACTGAGTTACATCCCCAGCACGTGGCAGGTACTTCTTTTTCACAGACGGCCGTCCCTGTCACACTGTACGCTGCTTTATCAGCATCCCCCTTGCCTCTACTCACTAGACACCAGTAGCATCCCACTAGGTTGTGACAACCAAAAATGTCACGAGACATTGACAACATTGCCCCCAGGGTAAGATCTGCTACTCTGGGTAGTAACAGATAACATTTATTTATACGCATTGCAGTAGCTCCCAAAATGTCTAACATTACATTTGTGCTCCTGGGGGAAAATGTTCTTTAGGAGGCAAATTCACTAATGGGGGAAGCAACGGCTCATGTTTTATGAAGAAAGCTGCAATCATGGAAAATACGCATCGCACACACTGTGGAGTGTCTGCTCTGATATTTCTTCCGTCGGAAATTACTTAGCAAACGCTTAACAGGGAAAAGAGGAAAATAGCACCCATCTCTTCTACCTGTGTCAGGTACATCCGAGCGGTGACAGCAGAAAGAGGCGGATAAATGAGAATTGGTTTTGTTGTCTCCCCGATAGCGTCACCAATGAGTTTCCCACTGGAAGAATAAGCAGTGAGCGCAAAAATGTATTTTGCATTCGTTTCCAAATCTTTAATTTCAAAGAAGCTTCTGCCATCAGCTGGTATCTGTGAACGGAAACATTTCAGCTTTTACTCAGAGAATTAAGGCAGTGTGACTATTAAGACGTAATTGGATAAACCTTTCTCCTTCGCTGTTGGAGCTTAGTTGTGACTCGAGTTGGAATTAGTGTCAATCCACGGCTGTAATGACTTCATAGGGGGAACCCACACTCGGTTGTGGTTAATAAGGCTTTGATAAGGCCTGCTGACAGAGCGGACGACATACCACTTCTCCTGAGTTGGGGAGGTGGTTGTTGTTCAGCCGCACTTTGCTATAGCTTCTTTCCGCTTTGCAACCCAAAATACAGTACCAGGACACCTGCAGGAGAGAGAGGCAGCTGTCACCTGTGGTCTGTGCTCTGTTTACCAACACTTGGCCTCCTCTGTCTGGATGTAGCAAAATCAATAATCTGCCGAAGAGAACGGTGACTACTCATGTGTTAAACTGCGAGGTCTTGAGCTTAGATGCACATACGTCATCTTTACAAAGTAACAACAAACGCGGGGCTTGCTTACGCGAGACAGTCAAGACTAAGTGAAGTATTATTCATAATCTATCTCTCTCTGAGTGTGTGTGTGTGTGTGTGTGTGTGTGTGTGTGTGTACATGATCATGCACACCCAGTGCATGTGTGATGTGTGTAGATCAGAAGAAAAACTTGGTTGTCAGTCCTTACCTCCTACCTTATTTGAGATAGGACTATTGTTTTCCCACCTAAAAACAATAGGCTAGCTGGCCCACGGGCCTCCCTGCTCCACGTAGGAACCCTGGTATTTTAAACCCGTGTGGCGTGTCTGGCTTTTTCTTATACATTCGAGACTGGAACCCAGATCATATGCTTAGCAAGCACTTTTATCCACTGAGCCATTTCCCACCCCCACCCCCAGGCCCGCGTTATTGCCTTCTCTAATCACTATTAATTGAGCAGTTCTTTTGTGCTGACTGACATTAGTGAGCTGGCGTGTACTTTCCTCTTTATTGACATATATTCCTTATACATAGCTAGGGGTCTCATAAGGACATTTTCGGACAAGTGCATCAGGTACTTTGACCATGTTCACACTTTCCTTCCTCCCCTTTTACTACTCTCATTCATTCTCCCAGTCTCCCCTCTGCTTCCATGGCCTATACTCGTGCCTAATTCAACTCATCTACATAAAAGCTGGAATCTGAGAATGGGAGACGCACTGGATGTCTGTCTGTCTAAGTCTGATTCATTTTGCTTACTATAATGATCTCCGCCATTTTCCTAAACAACAACATGGTTCATTCTTTTTATGGCTGAGTGAAACTTCATCACATATGTCTTCTATGCTTTCTTCACCCATTGTGTGTTGATGGACACCTAGGCAGGTTCAAAAATCAGCTACTGTGGATATGGCTGAAAACACAGGTGTGTAAACACAGATTGCTCTCTGGTATCCTCCTGCTACAAACCCAGGAGGGAGGGGTAAAACTTGGTCATACGGTAGCAATATTTTTGTTTCTGGGGAGTCTTGACCCTAATTTCCACCACTGAGAGGAATAGGAACTATTTCTATTTCCACCAGCAGTGTATAAGTGATCCCTTCTCCTGCATCCTCCCCAGCACTTGTTGTTATTTGTTTTCTCGTGATTGGGACAAGGCAGGATCTCAATGTTGCTTTAGGTGGCTTCCCCAAGTGGCTAAGAGTAGTGAACGTTTTTCATATGATTATTGACTTGCTTTCCCTTCATTCTTTGACAGCTGTCTGTCTATTTCTAGAGTCACCAGCATTTGTGAGCATCCTGGTATGGATGCTGGGAACAAAGCCCTCTGCAAGAGGCGGTAAGTGTTCATAGCTGCTGTGCTATCTCTCCAGGCCCAAACTTAGTCTTCTAAGCCCTTTATATAATCTAAACATTAAGCCTCTGTCAGTGCCATGACTAATGAGGACTTCTCTCAGTCTATAAACTGCCTTGTCACCAGACTGCTTCTTTGGCTCTAAACAGTTTTGTAATGTCATGCAATCTCATTTGTCAAATCTTGCTTTTTTTTCCCCCTGAGCCATCCCAATCCTTTTTACAAAGTTTCCTTCAGATATAGACTGTGCCTGAATCTTGAGGTGCCCCCCCGTGGCAAATTCAGAGCTTCAGGTATCATAAGATCTTTGACTTATTTTGAATTGATTTCTTACAGCAAGAGGTAAGACTCTGGTCTCATCTCTCTCCATGCGGACGGATGCCCAGTCCTGCCTGCACGATTTGCTTACAGAGACTATATCCTCTCCCATGTGTTTTAGTCATCATTGCCAAAGACCACACAGCTAAGATTCACTATATTCCTTTGAGATGGAACTGCTACCGTCTCGGGGAACCAAAATGCAGAAAGACCAAAGCATTTTAACTCAGAGCAAACAGACACAGATGTTAATGCCAAAGACAGATTCATCTTGAGGGACTCAAATGAGAGTGGATGGGAACAGGGATTAGCATTAAAAGATGTTCACATGACATAGACTCATGACGAAACCAACAGGGTGTGGGAGAGAGGTGAGGTGCTAAGAGACAGACAACCTTTACACCAGAAGGGCACAGTATGTGCAAGAAAGCCTGAAGAAAACTCACTGACTCACTCGAGACCTGGGGTCTAATCTTCGTGAGTGGGTCTCAACCCGATTCTACTCTGGCCTGTTTGTTTGTTTGTTAGTTTGTGAGACAGGATTTCTCTATGTAGCCCTTGCTGTCTTGGAACTTAGTCTGTAGATCAGGCTGGCCCCAAACTTAAGAGAGATCTTCCTGCCTCTGCCTCTTGAGTGCTGGGATTAAAGGTGTCAGCCACCACTATCCAACTTCTAGGTCACTTTTTTAAATAGTTTGTACAGAATAAAATACTCTCTAAAATGACCAATAGCCAAGCCACCCAAGGCTCCTGGTTTCAACAAGTGAGGCTTTCTGGTACAAGTGACAAATCCTTTGTGCTCCAGAGAAAGCCTCTCAGGTGATTATGATATAGTGACTAATTAAGAGTGCCAACCGACGGGTTGGGGATTTAGCTCAGTGGTAGAGCACTTGCCTAGGAAGCGCAAGGCCCTGGGTTCGGTCCCCAGCTCCGAAAAAAAGAACAACAAAAAAAAAAAAGAGTGCCAACCGACAGGAGCAGAATGGAGTTGGGGAGAGAGAAAGAAGAGAGCTGAGGAGCTGGAGGCTAGAGGACGACGAGGGTAAAGGTCAAATGAAACAAAAGGAAACACGAACTCAGAAATAATGGGCTTACCATCCCTCGATTGCCCACACAAAAAGAGTACACTTTCCGTGGGGGTGGGGGTGGGGGTGGGGGGTGGGTGGGGGTGGGGGGTGGGTGGGGGTGGGGGGTGGGTGGGGGTGGGGGGTGGGTGGGGGCTGCCGGGTGCAGAAAGACTGTGTTGCGTGACAGATTGTTACTGCTCTAAATTATACCACACAAGCCAAGAGCAAATTCTCTCTAAAAGCATTATTACAAGCAGATTTTATATTTTTATTTTGCTCCCAGTCTGTGTAACACAAAGAGGCAATGTGTAATTAGAATCTACATAAGAATAGAGACGGTGTGAACAAATCACTAACTTTGGAAATAAGATTTTATAGACAATGTAAGTAACGTTAGCATTTGCAACTATAGAAACAGATTTTAATCAAGTGATGGCTTAGGAGAAGGCTTCATGGAGACAAAAGATGGCCAACCCAGCAAACTAGAAAATTTACATAAGCCCACAGCACCACCTAGTGGTAACAGAGGAAGCAGCGGGCAAACCTTCCTGAACCAACTCTCCTAATGAGTAATTTACATACGTTATTATATACATGCCACTGAACAGCACCAGAGCTACAAGTCAAATATGAGACACTGATGTCTTCCTAGGTTCACACAACATACAATAAAACCGTCACTAAATAGTAATACTGAAAAAAATTAATGTTTGGGTTAAATCAACATATTTGAAAACACTAAATGACACCGCTCTCGTTCTGTACTAATTTCTTACTCCTAGCACAGGTTCCCAAAATCTCCAACATTGAACTCGTCCTAAAATGATGTTCTCACAGCAGCACAGCCATGTAAGATGAATGCTATTGCTACTCCAATCTTAAAGAACGAAATAACAAAAACTGTTCTCAAGGAAGTCCACACCCACCCATCGGAAGTCCACTCCCATTGATCTAAAGGCCAAGCCATCCATCCATCTAAAGATCACTCAAGAATGAGCCACATTTCACCCATGTTTAACTTTGTGCCTGTTAACCCTGAGAACTTGACAGCAGTCAAAAAAGAAAAAAAAAGAAGGAAAAAGAAAAGAAAAGAAAAAGAAAAAACTCATTGTATTGAATTAACAAAAAATATCACAAAACAATGTGATCAGGTCTATAGCTCCAGTAATTATTTTGATAAATTCTATTGCATGTGCCTAATAAAAGCAGGAGAAAGTCATCAGGTAATATGTTGGTAATGTTATATATTAGTTCAGTCTCTCTTTTTCAAACAGGCTCTCCTGCTGGCCTCGAGCTTGCTGTAAAGCAAGGGATGACCACAAACTGATCTCCCCCCCCCCAAAGTGCCGAGATTAAAGGCAAGAGGCACCACACCAAGTCTGTGTGGCTATAGGGACAGGACAAGGACTTTATCGGTGGCAAAGCTCCCTACTAACTACATACATCTCCAGCCCTGGCTTGCTTCCTTTTCACAGAAAACTCGCTTTACGAATGAGAATCTTCAAACTGGGTTTGGCCTTCCTAAGGTTGTACGGCCCGTTAACAGCAGAGCTAGAATTTTTAAACTTACATATGCTTGACTTCAAAGTCTCTGTGTGAAAAATGCCCTAAAGATAATCAAAGATAGGAATGAATTGTGATTCAACATCAAAGAGGACCTAAAAGAGCGATATTTAAAATATAAACTAGCTAGAGACGTTTTCTTGTTAGGAAATGAAATCCCATGAGGTACTCCCATTTAGGCCGAGTTCCGGGACTCAGGGATGGGAGAAGAGGCTCGTCCTAATAAATGCAGAAAGACATTTACACTGTCACTTGTTTCCACGGTGACCTGCAGAGACCTGCGACCTTCAAATTCCATATCCTGCTGCTATGTCTCCAGTGCTGGCTCTCAGAGGAAGTAACCTCCTTCAGTGTCTGCTTCTACCTCAGCCTCTCTACCTTGAGTGCAGTCTCATTGTGACAAAGACATGCAGAGAGAACTGGGTTGGTTTTTTTTTTTTCTCTTGTTTCTCCTTCCAAAGTGTGTGTTTGACACAGCTTTAAAAGACAACTCATAAAGGGAAAATATCGTGAATAAATTAAGTGTGGCTAAGACATGGAAATACCACTCTGGTGTTCGGTGCTTATAAATAAGATTATTTGGAAACAATCGTAAGAAGGGTCATTGTAGTCACAAGAGCACTTAGGCGTGGCATGGGCCAGCACACAGGAGAGCGCCTTACCTTAACATCGGAGAGGAATGGTGCAGGTTTCAGAGTCACAGAGCAGTGAGTTCGGGCCAGCAGGATGGGTGGGGGAGGGACCCTGCTCCTCTTTACTTTTGTACTCTCCAGGTACTTCTGATAGGAATACAGGGCATTTTGTTCTGCTTCGACCTTCTCAATTAAAGCATACGCTTCCTGTAACGAAGTGTGAAAATAGAAAAGATATCTCGGGAGCTCCTCTGTATTTGCAGAACTCTCCTGTGGTGAACGTTCTCTTTCTCTATACCATTTCTTGAATCCCAGAGGCATACGTACACATGTCGATATGTAGCACAGCCCGGTTTTTGTAGGACTATAAAAACAGACTACTAAATAAGCCTCTTCGAAGGAAACAGACGCATATGTCTAAAGGCAACGGCCATATATTATTAATGGAGACATTTTTGCCTTTAAATCCACCGGATAGCTCCCCTCATACTTTATTGTGCTTTGAAAGCCGATAACACAGACTCCTGCATTTGCAGCGATAAGCCACAAGCCCGCCCTAAACACAGCTTGCAATGCGACTCTCAAGAAGTAAGACTATCGATACGTGTGGTGTGTGAAAGGAGTGTCATTGGGAGTTTATATCAAGATGTCACTTCTGTGATTCTGCTATAGAGACGATACCTAACCGTCAGAGCTGAACCAGATTTATAGTCAGATAAGCTGCATCCGCAGAGCTTTGGAAGCTTCCTAACAGTACTAATAACACTAGTTAAAATAATAATAGTAATATTTTAGTCTCGACTATCATCAGCAGACCAAATGTACTTGTCTTTACTTTTGTAAGATATTGAAACAGGGTAGAGAGGGGGGTTTGGCAGTTCATTCTTCCAGAGGTCCCAAGTGTCTTCCCAACACCCATGTACTGGCTCACAACCTCCTGGAAACCCCAGTTCCAGGAGATCCGATGGTCTCTCTAGCCGCTGTGTGCGCCAGACATACACATGGTGCACGTGTTTACATCCAGGCAAACACTCACACACCTAAAATAAAAAGCATAACTATTTTTAAAGGTATTTGAGCATCTTAAACATCTATTACTAATTTTCAAAAACCCAATAGACCAGGGGAAAAATGTTAGTATCCTTAAAATGCTAAGCTCAGTTAATAGACAAAGTATTAACATAGCATTCTTGGTGCTTATAATGAACCACTAAAGAAGTTTCCCGGGAAGCCAGAAAGGAGATGGAGAGCTACCCCTCCATTGCTTTTCAGAAGCTCTGCCCTGTAGACAAATGCAACAGAGTATCTCCTACGACTAATGTCTGTTTACCAAACCTCAGGCGTTCCCATTCTGCTACAGTGAGCCTGTGTTGTTTCTCCTTGGAGGGGGTTGGGGGAAGATGTAGCGTTTGAAAGATTCACATTTGGAGCTCACTGGATTTCAAGCTCACTAAAGAGAAGACTGGACACTGAGTGATGTTTATATCAGCTTCTACTTTTGACTCTGAAAACATCCTCTAAGATCTCCTGAAGGGCAAACTTCACCTGATTTTTTTTTTTTTTTGTAAGTCGTGAACATATCTTCTGGCTGAATCTCCCTATACCTACCTCTCTATTTGCCCTAAACCTCTAAGACCATCCACTTCCGTGCATCCCTCCCTTCCCAGAAGCATCACAGCTTCTTGGCTGGCCCGAGACCTACTGGCACATCATCTCCACTGACATCTCTGTGACAGCCTGGGCTCTCAGCACCCCTTTCCACTCATCTTTGCTAATCTCATTTCGGTGGGTATCGATGTACGTTATCTGTGGACCCGAATGTCCGAGCCTTGTTCTGAGCGCCTTGGTGATGGGAACAGCTCTTTATCTATCCCCTTGGATTCAGTCATTGTATTCTAAGTGAAAGTCACACCAAGCCATGATGGTGGACAAGTGCGTTTACTACAATACACTTTAAACTGACGTGTTGAAAGGGCTCTGACTGGGCCTTGACCAACTTTAAGAGGAGACTTCTGACTCAGATTATGAGGCCCAGCTTAGACCATGTTAACAGAGGCATCAGTGTTTGCACCCAAAAGTAGTGAAAGAAAAGTGTGAAAACCAAAGTCCTAGATTTGGGTTAAATAAGTTCTATAAGAGAACTCAAGGCAGACTCTAGTGCCTGTTAAAGATAAAGGCCCAACTTAGTAAGGCTAATCTTGCAGCTGCTAGGAGAGTTCATTCAGGAGAAAGTATCTGGGGATTGTTCAAGATCTTCAACCACGCAGGAAGAAATAGTATGGGGGGTAGGGGGGTCCAAAAGCAAAACTTCACAAAAGCAGCTGTATTCAATTTCGAAAGGGTGTTTCTAGAGGTATCTAGAACAGTGCTTTATCAAACCAAGGTCTCACAACTGCAAAATCGGGACAACCGTTCCCCCTCTTAGTTCACTTTCCCAGACATGTCTTGTGATGACACCACTTGGAAATTAGAAGGGCTTATCAAACCTAAAGGGAGAGATGACCCTTTCACCAACTAAAGACAAAGGTCAGCCAGGATGATCAATGCAAAGTGACCTCCTTGGCGGTGCAGCAAGGCTACAATCATGCTCGCCATGGCCATCTGAGCAGAAGTCTGCTGCGTGAACTGAGGCCCAATGATTTCTGTTTGAATACAGATGCCTATACTTCCCATTAGAGAATATGAGACCTGCCTCTCTTCAGAAGTTTGCCAGTGCTTATGAAGACAGGCTGACATTAAATCCATTTGTCACGCGCCTGACACCCACGGTGCATCGGAACACTAATGGGAGGATGTAATGCAATCTTGAGGGCATGATTAAGATGCGCGTAAACAACTATCACAGAGTTGCGCTGATGGAGTGCCACAATCGCTATTCGTCTCAGAGCCCCTCCCCGGGGTGAGGCTGGGTCCCCAGCGTGAGGGTATGCACCTCAGAAGGAGATGAGAAGTAGCTTAAGTCATCCCCAGAGAGACCCGGCCAGGACCGTGGCTGAGAATAAACGGCGTGCTTTCCGAGATAAATCAAGAGGAGGCGTGGGGCATGACGCCTTGTCTCGTGAAGATGAACGCGGCTGAAGCTCAGAGGACAGCCCTAACCGAGTGCTACAGGGTGCTGCGAGCGAAGGGCAGGGGAACAGCGACAGCCATTACAGTAGCAGTGGCCAGCAGGTGGGGAATGTTCACCCTGTAACAGAAGCTAAGAATGGTTTTCTACGATGTGTTTGCTTTTGTTTTGTGTGCATTGGCGCTTTGCCTGCATGTATGCCTGTGCGAGGATGCTGGATCCTGTCCCCCACCCCACCCCACCCCACCCCCACCCCGTGCCCAGGGGGGTGAAGTAACACACAGTGGTGAGTGCCACAGGGCCCTTGGAGCTCATCCTAGGTTCTCTGGAAGAACAAGTCAGCCATCTCTCCAGGCCCAGTTTTGTTTTGTTTTGTTTTTAAGAAATGTATGTGCACCATTTTGTCAAGTCTTCCTAAGAACCTCCCTTTAATAGATGAATATTTCAAGACTTAAGAGGACATCAAGAACACACAACGTAGAGCTACCCGGCAGCAGAACCAGAACCGGACCCCAGCTTCTACACTTCATGCTCCTATGCCAAATGCAAAGCTAAGCCAAACCAACAGCCTTGGGGAGACAAACCAGATAAAGCTCGCTGCACTTTACCTTTGGGAAAATCTCTACCACGTAACCATGCCAAAACCTGCTGTTAATGCTTGAAACCCAGGGCTCAGACCATGACCTCATTAGATGGGGGGGGTCAGGATCAGAAAGATCTCCGCTCTTCCACAAGGAAGACTAGTATAGAACAGACGGAAAGAACTGAGAGGGTCTCAGAGGGGAGAAAGAAACAGTTCACACTTCCCTCGACGAAAACAAATAGGAGGGGGTCGACTGAAATTCCGTAAATAAGAAAAAGAAATAAACTCAGTGCCAGTTCAGTTCACAGGATAGAGTTATAGGCATAGACCCTGTAAATATTAAAACTAGGACTTACTAGAGCTTCCAGCGGCTCTGGTTTCTTTCTTCGCTCTGCTTCCAAAATGGAACTGCCCAACTACACTCTGTACCAATAGTAAAAACGAACCTGCTGGGTTGTAGGGTTCTAGGTCCTGCGTCTGCTCTGCCACTTGGGGAGGCAGGATGCAGGGAAATTACCATGTTTACCCTATGCCATTGCCAGGAGGGCGTTGGGCAATGGGGAAGCCACCGGACACCATTCCAGGGGTGGGGAAGAACAGTCTGAGGCAAGGAATATCCAGAGCTGGCTTAGGGGTCCCCAGGCCTGAGAGGAGGCTGGGGGCCATCTGGTTCTCAGGCTCTAGGACAACTAGGTGCCACTGGATGCCACAGAACTGAGAACAGAGTATGGGCCCACGGGCTGGGTCTGGCCTGGGACTTGTGTGTGGGGGCGGGGACCGGGGTGGGGTGGGGTTGAGCTCCAGCTGGTCCCTCAGGTAGAGTCCTTGGCTTGATGACAGCAGTCAGCTTGAGTTTGGCTCGGTCGTGGCTGGGAGCGCAGAGGGGTCTTCTACAGGGATTATACAGCAGCTGTATGGGTGAAGGTCTTCTCTGCTGCTCCCCAAGGTGGATCCCAAAGGAAAGAGACAATCTGTGGTTTTAAGGCATTTATTGTCACGGCTGTCAAGGGGGAAAGTGGATGTGTAGAACCACACCCCACTTCTCAGGGTAGGCCTGAGATCAAATACCTTTTACAAGGAGGAGTGTCTGAGAAAGGAAGCTTATTGGCTGAGCCCTTCAGGTCTTTAGATACCTCATTATAATGGAGATCTGCCTTGAGCCTATGTGACCACAGGTCAGCCCTCTACCTGTGACAGGAGCTTAGTATCCGGGAATAGATGCAACTCCCAGCGTCCCTTCAGGGTCTCTGGGGTTTCTAGCCTTAGCTCAACGGGAACCGGGCTGCCTTTCACGGTCCCACACTAGGCCGTAATGCTCCTCTGCTTAGAGTCAGGATACCAACACCAGGACTTGGCACTGTTGCCTTTATCTCGCTGCAGGGTTACTTTGGCTCCAGCAGATGTTATTACAAAAAACCCAGATGCAACAGTTGGATTTCTTTGCAATGGAAGCTTCTGGGAAAATAAAGTGTGGATCAGTGGCACTGAGGATTCCCAGAACAGGGTCATAGTCTTCTCATCAGCACGCAGATAGGTTGCCAAGTTCCATTTCCTTACGTGGAGCACAGAGAGACCCCTTTTCCTCAGCAAGGGGTTGCTTCCGGGGTATGTATACTAAAGTTACAGTGTTTTCATGTCGATACAGAAGGTTCGGCTTCCAAGGAGGGAGCAGTCAATAGGCCCCTTTTGCATCTTTATATGTAGTGAGGAGGAGGTAGTTCCTCCTCCTGTGATATTTGGATGCAAGAAACATCAAAAACCTACCCTGAAAACACTTAGGAGCGTCTCTGCTCTCTTCCAGTGAGAAATGCCATCTGCTAAGACACTGAAACTGAAAGGTCATCTGGTAGCCGCCTCAGTGAACTAAATGTCTAACATAAGCCACAGGGTGCTGTTCAACTCAAAGGGAGAAAGGCACCCAGCAGGGGTACTACGTGCCATCCCTTACAACAGAGGCGTGGCTTAATGTACAAAACCAAGACAGATCAAGACCACCAAATAGCCAAGGCTGGAGAACGGGATGAAGACATTCATCTAAACAAGGAGAACCAAAAAGCCTTCATCCCATTTGGAAAGCTAACATCAAAAGTCTGTCCTTTGTCTGTGACCACAAATTGGTCCGCTTTTAATTGGTTTGGAACCACAGACACTTGATAAGATTATATGGATCCACAAGGGCAGAAAACTTCTGAAAAACCAAAACAAAGTGTGAATTATTTACGCGTTCCTCAGAGACTCAAGCTTTTTCATACCTTTTTTATGGTATCAGGTGACACATCAACTACTGGTTTGGGGACAATTTTATTACAAGACCATGATAAGGAAAAATATTTTGTGATATTCCTCAGCAGAGAATGATTGCCAAGGGAAAGAAGTTTATTTATCTTCTTTAGGGAAAGAAAGTTTGACAATTATTTGAATCGTAACATCGCTGTTAAGGAGAGTGCCCCGAGGAGCCATCGTGGCACCGCAGTCCTTGGATGAGAACTGCCACTGAGGAGCAGTGGTGGCTCCCAAAGACACAGGACCTCACATAAATATTCAGCAGGCTCCCAGCTGGCAGAAACCCCTTGTTGAGTATCCCTCATAAAGAGCAGAGCCTCTAAATGCCTCTCTCTCGTGGAGATATCTTATGAGAACATTACACTCATAAATTTTCCAGAGTTCAAACAGTCCCAGGAGATAGAAAGACCTGGAAACTTATCCTTGCTTCTCCACCATCTTCCTCCCAAACCTGGGTGGGAAGGAGACAAATAACAAGGAAATGGCGTGTTCTGGAAGTAGAAAGAAAACTGTAAAGGTTTCCTTCTCCCCGGGCTCCACACACATGTGGGATTGGTCCTGAGAGCAACATTTTTTAAAGAAACTATGTTTTATTCTCCATAGAAATAGGGACCAGAGTGCCAATGTCCTCTAAGCGGGCTGGCAGTCACAAAGCATCTGCTGAGAAAACAGGTCTAAACTCACCAAATTCTGCCACCAATCCCCATCCCCAACTCAAATGCTGGAAATCCAAAAGTTCTTCCCAAACCCTGATGGGACGGACTCGCCCACTTTGGACAATGATGGCATCTGTCCAAAGCCCGCTGTGCGAGAGCTCTCGTGCATTCCCATCCTTCCACCAAAGCCCATCCTTCCCCGTCTCATCCACACCCCTCGGCATGAGTGACACGCAAAAGGACCAGGCTCAACAGCAGCTCCTGGATCCTTGGGCTCTACACACATCCTGTCCGTCCAGATGGAGTGTTCTTTCTCTCCACAGTCCCCCTCATCGATGGCTATTCAGCGTCCTTCAAGTGTTCAGCCTTAGTCCACGTCCAAGTTTCCAGAATCCTACTTGCTAACCTCAAGTGCATCCCTCCAGCTTTCTCAGACACTGAATTTCTGGTCTCTGACAGGCTTTTATGGTTTTTCTCTAACAATGAAGTCTTCACCTTGATGACTTATTCCCTTCTCTATTCAATCTGAACTTTTTTTTTCATACAGAAAAACATTAAGTTCTTACCTGTAATAACAAAGAGACAGAGAGCTGCAGGTTCAGGAAAGAGCTGACTTCATGATCAGTCTTCATGATAAGCTTTCTTAGGTGAGAAAGCCCCGCAACCACGGGTGAAATGGGAAGCTAAGAATAGGCCCTGAGGTATTAGATATTAACCTGGGACAGTATATCATTCTAGAGACAACATGGTGGATCCTTAAAGGGAGAGAGGACCTTTCCTTTATAAACCTGGAGAGGAACGCCATTACGAGAGATAGCTTAAAGTGGGAGAACAGAAAGAAAACAGCTGTTATGTACAACATGATAAAGGAGCTTAAAGAAAAGAAGAAGCCTTCTTTAAGACTGAACCCCCAGTGAACTAGATTGTTGGGGGGAGGGCGGCAAGGGGGGGAGGATGGGGAGGGGAATGCTCATAAAGAAGGGGAGGTGGGAGGGGGATGTTTGCCCGGAAACCAGGAAAGGGAATAACACTCGTAATGTATATAAGAAATACTCAAGTTAATAAAAAAAAAAAAGGAAATAAAAAGAAAATAAAAAAGAAAAGAAAATGCAATAAAATAGTCAGAATAAGACAAAAAAGAAAAAAGAAGAAAAAGAAAAGAAAAGAAAGAAGTCCCCTGAGCAAACAAGAGATGTGATTTCCATATATTTTCAGAGGGCGGCATAAAATTCCACACCACCTGATTGGGATTTAATCCACAGAAGCCTAAACACCAAGAAGCCCCGACAGCCCAATCTGTGTGCTCTAACTTCCATGGCAAGGGCCTGTTGGCAGCTAGTGGCCTGGCCTGATGTCCGAGATACTGGGGCAGCTAGGAAGTCTGTGATCTAACCACATCAGTCATTCAAAAAGATTAATGATCCCGATCTTCATTGTGACAAATATTCTGCTGTCACTGGTACTAAACAGGTCTCACCATGAAGAAGGATCTTCTAAAGATCCACAGTCCCCAACCTCGGGGAGAGTCGCGCCTATCATCAGGTTCCCTAGTCCCAATTCCTCTTCTCTTCCCCTTTTCATCCCAACTATTCCCCGCTCTCCTGCTGGTGGAAACCCTTGCTTCCTGTTTTATCAAATTATTGAGGCAAGACAGCATCAACTTACCCCCTCCTTCCACACCAACGAGCTTCTTCCTCAAAGGACAACATACCTACCTTGCAGCCCACCCCTCCTCTATTCTTTCTTTCTCCTTCCCTTCCCTATCCTGGAGCATTCTCTTCTCTCTTCCATTTCTCTCTTGGTTCTGTCTGTTGATCCTTAATGCACTCACATACTACATATGTGTGTTCTGTCCTCCTTAACACGCTCACCTGCTACATATATGTGTTCTATCCTTAACCCCTTGTGACTGACCTGGGTTAGGATCTAGTCTATCCTTGTCTTATTAGCCAAGTTACTTGTAGCACTGCTTTGTGTTTTAATGTAATATTCACTCTATCAGGATAGGAAATATCTCCCAAAGTTCCTTGTGTTAGGTCAACGGCCTCGGCACTGAAAGGCAGTAGGGCTTTAATCTGTGGGACCTAGTGGGATGTGATGCTCCAGGGGCGTGCTTTTAAAGGGGAGGCTGAGATCCCACCTCTCCACATCCTAGCTCCATGGAGTGAATGGGTTCCCTGAGAGCAGATACTTTCACCATATCTCCTGTATCACCAGAGACCCAAAAGCAAAGGGACTAAGTGACCGGGGGGGACTGGAATCCCTAATCTGTGAGGCAAATAAACATTGACTCCTTTTAGGATGCGTATCTGTACACCTTTTCTCGAAGCACTGGGAAGCTGACAAACACAGACAAGGCAACTCAACTTTTATGGGTCACACGCAGGGCAAATATGAAGACCTCAATCCCATTGCCATCAAGTTCTACTGAAAGCCTCAGTCTAGGAATCAGCGAAAAGGCAAAGTAACTGCCAGCATGACAACATGTTAAAGGCAGCCACAGCAGCTAGAGAGGTAGCTGAGTGGTTGAATGGGCGCCTAGCACACTGGAGGCCCTGGGTTCCATCCCCAACACAAAGTTTTCAAAGATATGGACAAGGAGATTGCTCCATACATTACCAGCATCTGAAGAGAAAGTACCTTTAACCAATAGGTGGTCTGCATTCTAAGTTTAATGCAAACACAGTACTAGGTTGACCAGGGTCATTCCAATTTTAACTTCCCTTATTTTGACTCCTCCCCATTTTAGTTGGCTTCCCAAGTCAGCTGTCTCTAGAGACAAAAACACTCATTTCAAAACAGTTCAGGACTTGAGGCATAGGAAGCTGGATGGGATGCCAGGGAAACAAATCAAGAAGAAAAGATATGTTACCGTCAACAAGTTCCATGAAGTCTCACACGCTGTGTCCTTCTCGAACAGTAAAAGGGCCTTCTGCATCAGGTAGATGGCTTTAGACAGCGTGTTCTTCTTTATTTTCTTCATCACAGTTAACTCTGTAAGGGCAGACAAACGTTTACTAAAAGGTCAGGATACAGCTAATCGTCATCCACAAATTTAACATGGAAATCCAAGGCATCCCAACGCTAATCGCCTACCTGAGAAACACTCGGTGCTTCTGGCCTTCTTGAATTTTTCCCAGCCCTTGGCAGAAGAGTTCGAGCTAACAGTTGGAATCTGCAAAGCTGAACAACACCTATTATGAACCAAGCAGGAAGCTTCATTTTTGTCACGCTGGGGGACAAACTGATGATGACCTTGGGCACACCAGGCACGTGTTCTACCATGACCTTGTAAGCACAGACCTTGGTTTATTTTTGGTTGAGACAGGCTCCCCCTGTTTGGATCAGGCTGGTCTTGAGCTTGGTATGTAGCCTCTAATTTCCCCCGTGCTGGGACTTACAGGCATGGACCACCCTCCCCCAGCAGATTAGAGATTTATTATCATCCCCTTCTTTTCTTTTCCGGTGATGTGCATATGGGCATGGAATTTCTAAATTATAAAAATATTTGATTTTCAGTTTCATCTTCAATAAAATCGTCTTGCGGGTAAACTCTTGCCTACCTTGCCTTCTTCTTACATAAAACAGCAAATTCTGATACCAAACTGTCCCTGGCCCTTTCTAGAGGAACTGTGTCCCCAGGGTCCCTGGGAAATGAGTGCCATAGTAACAGTTTGTATACAGATGGGGTTGATTGGCATAGTGGCCCAATAGAATGAGTGTTACTGGCTCAAGAGATGGAAAGGATAGTGCGAGTTCTCACTTCTTAGGTCTGGTCCACAAGACACCTGGCACCATTTTATTTCTGACCTGCAAGGTTTACAAGGTGTGGTTGTTTGAATGGGAATGACCCCCCAAAGACTCATGTATTTGAATATTCGGTCCACAGTTGATAGAACTATTTGGGGACAGATCAGTAAGTGTGGCGGTATTATGGAAGGAGTTGCGTCACTAGGGGTGGACTTTGAGGTTTCAATATCCCATGCCAGGCCCAAGCTCTTTGTGTCCAACTTTTGGATCAGGATGTAGCCTTCAGCTACTGCTCAGGGCCATGCCTGCCACAGTGGTCATGGAATCAACCTCCAAAACTGTAAGGAAACCCCCAATTAAATGCTTTCTTTTGTGTTTCCTTGGTCACAGTCTCTTCCCAGCAATAGAACAGTAATTAAGACATGGGATTTCCTAAAAGAACCTCACAACACATCCCTCTTGTCGACTTTCGTCATTGGTGCTAATGAGTGTTAAATGGTAGAAACTGATGGAAAGACAGAACCAGATTCTACTGAAGGGTAAGAGTTACAGGAAGTTTTCAGTGCAGATATGGGTGACTGCAAGGTAAAGCCAGGGCCAACGGTGGGCAGCCACTGCGAAGTTCTTGACTAAGAAAGGTACAAATGGCGCTTCTGGAGCATGAACCTGGCGGCAACACACTTGAGCGAAGGAAGACTGAAGGGATGAAACGGTCATCTGGGTCAGGATGGAAGATCAATAAAGCAGAAACGCCAAGGAGACTCGGAGCTCCTGTACAGACCCTTAATGAGCTCCATTGAAAATCGAGCCCAGGCCTCCCATCAATACCTGTGTGTGCCCCCCCCCCCCGTGAGAGCTCATTTGGCCTTCAAAGCCCTAACAAGCAACAGTTACAGAGGAAACCATTAAATGGTAACCCCGGAGCAAACAAAGCCCTTTTCTTCTATGAAGGATGATATAGGGAGTCATGAGTATTCTTGAAGGAAAGCAGACGCCATCCTTCTATTGAACTTTAAGATGCATTTCTCAGCCACATCTTTTCAACACCAAATGTTGACTGTGGCTAGTGAGTCTCCGTAAGCTTGTTCCTGGAACAGGCAGGCTACCAGTCTTTTTGTTTTTTGGTTTGGGTTGGGTTTTTTTTTGTTGTTGTTGTTGTTTTGTGTTGTGTTGTGTTGTGTTTTCTTTTTCTTTTCCTTTTCCTTTTTCTTTTTTTTGTTTTTGTTTTTTTGTTTTTGTTTTTGTTTTTTTTTTTCAGTTATTTGGTTGGTATTTGTTTTCTCAAGACAGATTTTTCTCTGTGTCACTCTGGCTGTCACTCACTCTGTAGACCAGGCTGGACTTGGAACTCAAAGATCCACGTGCCTCTGCCTCCTGAGTGCTGGGATTAAAGGTGTGCATCGCTAGCACGCAACCCAAATGGCTTTGAAAGCCATATAAATGTAAAAGGATAGAACATAAAAGGGTAAAAACAAAGGATCTCGATAGGCACTAAATCAATGCTTAGTCTACTGAACTAACAAAGCACCAATAACTTACTATTAGCAAACAAAAAAAAATTATACTTTCTTAGAAATCTACTGACCTGCTATGCAAACTATTAACTGATAAATCAGAGTATCTGTTGATATTAATCCGAGGAGAACCAAATGAAATAATAAAACTCGTTTGGAAAGCAGGCTGCAAATACACGATTACAAGACTCAATCAACTCTAGCCTTAGATTTTGGCTTAATTGTGGGCGGCCCCTACCATCCAGTTGGTCCAGGAGCACAACAGCTATGCGGTGCTGAGCTTGAATTAGTTCAAGGTGCAGGTCCATTGTGTAGCTGTTCGATGCGATCGGCTTATAGGTGTCTCCATCTACATCATGAGAGTCCTTCAGCCCAAGAGAGTTGGAAAAGAAATTAAAAAGGAAAATGACTATCAAAACAGCCTAAAAAATAGCTATGCCTTGTTACCTTTCAAGTTCTGTCTTACACACGGTCATTCAATGCTTCTCACTTCTAGCCCTGAGCCGTTGGCTTGTCTGACCTGTGCCCTCTACACTCAAAGACATTTCTCCTTGGTCTCTTCTGGGAAGAGCTGTTTCTGGCCTATGAGAAGGAAGTTCCCACAAACCACGAGTCTTTTATAACCTCTCTGCAAAGCCACCTCTTTTCCTTAAGGTGGTTCCTTAAGGAAACCACCAATCTGATATGAGATTAAGTCCACCCTTACCTTGACGTAGCAATGGTCGATTACGGATGATCCGTCTGACAAGGTAGTTAACATGCAATTCCAGTTCATGCCAGCGATTGTTCTGTCAAGGAGTTCATACGCATAAAACAGCTGTTCCACGGGTGTTCGCTAAAACGATTTTGCAAACAAAAAGGGCAAACCGAAACTCTTTTTAACTGTTCGGCGTCACCGTATCTTATTAAATATGCTTAGCTTCAACTAAAGACTGAGTACTTTCGATGAAGATGAAAATACTAGAGCTCGCCATTTTCCAAAAGCAAACTTTCACCAACATATGTTCCAGTTCTGTTCATTGTCTAAATTCTAACTGTACCAAACCTACAGGGAAAATGTAAGTATGAGGCTCATACAACTCTGTCTATTCTCTCTCACACACACTTAAGTTGAAAACTTGCTGCTTTTTAAAATGTTTTTTATCGCAGGACCTCAGGGCTGGAAATTTAGACTTGGAGTCTACAAAAACCAACATGGAATGGTTTTCCTCATAGGGAGACTAGTATAGAATGATCCAGCCCTGTTCACAAGCTCTTCTCAGAATCTTTTACACATCGAGTGGCAAAAAAGCAAAAGCCCAACAAGGCACCACTTCCCGGAAGCTTTTTTTTTTTTGCCTTTCATTTGTGTCACCTAAATTGGTGTTTGTCCGATTGCCACCCTCACCATACATGTGCCTTGACCAATATGGAACAACCCTTTTTAATTTTTAAATGCTTTTTAATTTCTCCATCATAAAATCTGCCTGCTTTCTTCCCTCAAGCCACAGGCTCGGGCTGATGCTTGTACCCTAGTGGCTCCGTGTAGTTACGTCACAGGAGCTCTAAGTACCCCAAGCAGAGAGAGGCTGAAAGCACAGGATCACGGGTGTCAGCAGCTCTTGGAAACCCTGGGGAAGCTGGGGCCAAGAAAGCCTCTAGTCCTATGGGGACTGACTTGCGCACAGAAGCTCCACCCAGCAGCTGACTCAGACAAATGTGGACACCCACAGCCAAAGTGCAGATGGAGCTTGGGGACTCTTATGGAAGAATAGGAGGAAGGATTGCAGGAGGAAGGGGATAGGAAACTCATAGACCAACAGAGTCAACTAACCTGGACCCTCGGGACTCTCAGAATCTGAACCACCAACCAAAGAACATACACAGGCATGACCTAGGCCTCCCCACACATATGTAGCAGATGTACGTACAGTTTGGTCTTCATATGGGCCCTGAACAACTGGACAGAGGCTATCGCAAAAACTGTTGCCTGTACATGGGGTATGGTCTTCTAGCTGGACTGCCTTGCCTGGCCTCACTGGAAGAAGCGGCACCTAGACTTGAAGTGCCATGGTAAGGGGATGTGGGGGAGGGGCTTTCCCCTCAGAGGAAAGGGGGAAGGGAGAGGGGGAAGGATTGTGTGAGGGGGTGACTGGGAAGGGAGCAGTGAGCCGGAGGCAAAGTGATTAAGTAAAAAAAAAAAAAAAAAAAAAGGAAGGAAGGAAGGAAAGAAGGAAGAAAGCTGCTAGTGAGAAGTTAGCTCCCTGCTAGTCTTGAGAGCTTCCTCAGAAGTCTCTGTGACCCTGAAACCTGGGAGGCAGTCAGAGACAACCTCAAAGCCTGCTTCAGTGACTGCAGGGAGTGGATTGCAAGAGCTTGCTCAATATGGCTGGTAAATTCTCATTTCCTTCTGCCACAGCAGATTGTGAACTTCTCGTTACAAAGCCAATCAAGCGCTCCTCGTTAGGAAACCAGCCACCCGGGACCATATGGAAATGCATTGCTGCAAATATGGTTCCAGGAGTCCCTTGTAATCCAAAGGTGCCTGCAGAGGGGAAGCATAGGGCTGCCCAGCCAACTGTATTTATGTAGAATGTAAGGTGTCATTCTGAGGAGCATGTCCCTACTATTCATGCATCTGCTGATGGACTGCTATAACTAAATACCCTGCAATGGGTTGTGTCTGTCCATGAGACCAAATTGTCACTTCCTGGTCACTTATGACTTTTTTTTCCCCTGGTTCGGTCTTCATCTATCTAAAACTTCTAAAATACTTTCTAATGAATAGAAAGATGGTGGATACCCTTATTCTGTCCAGATAAAGGGACAGTTTTTAGTCTGGCACCATAGCTACGCCATTAATTGGGTAGTCTCTGGACACTTTATCAAGTCAGAGACCTTCTATTTCCAGCTGTGAAAAGTTATGGTTAGGTAGGCCGGCTGTGGATTTTGTCAAATGTTTCATTTGCATCTCACTGTGGTTTGATGTGGCCTCATGTTTTTCTTTACTCTTTAGTGTGGGAATTTATTATACTGCACTATGGAGTGCTAATGTTGAGTGAGCCTCACTTTCCTGGAATATACTCAGTTTGATCACACACAACTATTCAGCATATCCATTCCCAGCAAAGTCATGGGCTTGGGGAGGTTTCCAACCACCCGAGTCACACATCCAAATAACTACACCACTGGAGGACACAGCCAAGGCTGAAATTCATGGAGTAATAGACTTTTTCCCATTCGCTCCTCCCCTCGGGGCTGAAAATGAGATGTCTCCCTATAAAATCCATTTGATTTTTTTCTAGTATACGTTTATAGTATATTTTTCTAGGCTGTAATCTTTTGTAGGCCCTAACTTTACGGGGAGGCTCAACACCAACTCTATCTTTCATGAGATGAAGTTTTTCCCCCGAGATAGCTATTTTTTGCTTTGTTTTGTTTTTGTTTTTTTAATCCATGTTTGCTTGTAACTATGCCCAGCAACCCACTACAGCACCCAGAAGCATGTCCATTATTCTGGTTTTCACTTCCCATTTCTGTTTTGGCCTCTAGAGTTTTCCTTAGTTTCTTGTGAGCTTTGCAATGGGCTTGAGGATATTGGCTAAACTCTGTCCAAGATGTCTGTCTACGTGTCTTCCAAAAAGATGCTTATGTCATCTAGGTTGTCGTTCAGCCAAAAACAGAGGTCACAGAGGATCTGTGTGTGCATGTGCAGGCGTGTGCAGTTGCACGCATGAATGCAAGAGGATGACATCAGCTGCCATTACTCCAGGGCCATCTGCCTTCTTTCCCGAGTTAGAATCTCTCAAGTAGGATCAGTTAGCTTACCAGCGAACTCCAGCAGTCTGCCTTGTTTCTACCCCTCTGTAGGATTGCAAGCACTGAGCCCTCACACCTGGCTTCTTACACACGTCCTGGGATTCAGGTTCTCACCCTTGTTCATTAAGTACTGTACTGACTGAGCAATTGATTGCCCCAGCCCTGGGGATACCTTTTTGACAACAAAACCTTTCAAAGACTCCACGCATAGCCACATTCTCTCATCGTCTTCGCCATGATCATTGTCACCATCACAGCCAACCCTAAATTTAAAGATAATCTATAGGGACAATTCTCAAATTTTGGTGTCTTTAAAAACAAACACAGACATATTACAAGAATGTGTTTTCATTTTGATCCCAGGTGTGGGCTGTGGGGCTGCTTCAGACCGTCCTCAGCAGCAGCTGACTGTGATTTGTCTCGTGCTCTAGAAGAGGCGTGGTTTTGCCAGCTGCAGATAGTTTCTGCCCTGGTGTGATGTTTAGAATTCTGGGAACTTTTCAGAGGGTATATAAATGCTATGGCCCAGAGAGGTGGGGGTTGGTGGTCACTGGTCATTTAGGGGAGTTGGTAGTGGTTTGTTTGTAGTCCTGCTCAAAGAAGAAACCTAAGGAAAAAATAGATTCAAGGATCTCTCTCTCTCTCTCTCTCTCTCCCCCTCCCCTCCCCTCCCCACCCCTCCCCTCCCCTCTCCTCTCCTCTTCTCTTCTCTCCTCTCCTTTCTCTCCTATCTAATGATAGGGGTGAAACTGAGTTGATAAAGGGTAGGGAAAAGAAGAATTCAGAGAGAAACAAAGACCAACTATACTCATCTATTTATAGTTACCTTTAATCGTATTTTATTAGTTTATATTAGTGTCCATTTTTATAGCATACTTGTTCAATAGATGCTACATGTTCGGCGTAAGTTTGAAATTGTTTTAAATCATGCCATAGCCATGGTACACATTATATTTCACATAGCACTTTGCATGTATGCAAGAAATACTATTTTTCACATCTAGAGATTTTTTCAGTGAAAAAAAAAAGAGATTGTTAAGTGAGCACATTAATCTCAGACCTAAGCTTAGATTCAAACAACACAAACACCTAAAACAAACAAACAAGCAAAAACCTAACAAGTGCAAGGCACTGGCTTCCAGAGTGTCACTAATATGTCAATTAAATGGTATAACAACCCAGCAGAACAGGTACAGTTATAATTTCATACGTAAAGATGCTTAAACAGACCGAATAATTCATTTACGTTCAGGTGAACAGTCAACATCCTTGTCAAGACTATGAGTCTGTCAAAAACAAATGCTAGGCTCTGGGCTCTGGGTGGGCCAGTGGGTTGCCTGTACACCAGCCACCACATTCCACCGTGGCCTAGCAGATTATGTGCACTACAGTGTAACTGCTTGTAGTAAACCACTTGGAGCAAGGACACATTTTTCTAACTCCAGTAACAGCAGCAATAGCTCATCGATGGCCTTTAGATTCCTTGTTGTGAGAGACCTGTCACCTCAGAAACCCAATTTATTGAGTGACTTGATGGAAAATTTCAAGCCAGAAAACATAGCCCCTTTATAACTTGCACTGGGGTTTCTGTGCCTTCCCCATCACACCATGGAGAATAAGAGCTAACCCACTAAACCTGTGATTCCCACACTCTAATGTCTTTAAAAGTTGGAATGATGACTGACTGTTTGGAGTGAGAAATGGGAAGCTGCACATTGTGTAAGCACTGAAAGGTAGCCCCAGACAAACCTCCATTGGACAAGTATGCCTCCTCTGCCTCTCAGGCAGACCGATTTCCGTACCCAGTGTAAGATCTTGCAAATCTAGCTCTCTCTGCAGAACACTACTACAAATGAAGGACTCAAATGTACACCCCTGGACCTTGTAATCAGGAAATAAATGTTCACTGGAGAAGGGAAACACAACAACCATTTATTTGGTGCCAATAAATAGACTTTACCTATTATACCTAGTTTGGCAGAAAGAGGAAATTTTTCTTTTAAATGAGTACCAGTAGGGCTGGTGAGATGGCTCAGTGGGTAAAGATACTTACAGCCAAGCCTGACAACCTGAGTTCAATCCCCACAACCCATACCGTGGAGCAAGAGAACCAACCCCCGTAAGATGTCCTCCAACCTCTACATATGCTCCATGGTGCATATGTTTATGTACACACACACACACACACACACACACACACACACACACACACACACAATTTCAGGAAAACACTGAATCTGTCCTGAGCATGTACTGACATGTTCTTGTCATTATTTCCTAAACAATACAGTATACTATAGAGATAACACAATGTGCTCAGTATTAAAAAGTAATCTAGAGACTGTAAAGTATACAGCAGGGCATGCCCAGGTTCTATATAGGCACTGTACCGCCTTACACAAGAGGAGACATACCCATTGATGTTATTACCTGTGAGGGTCCCAGAGCTAAGCCATCAGGGATGCTAAGGGAAACTACCCAGAAATACTCGGTTTTGTATGTTTCCTTTTAAGATTCTTCAGAGATTCCAAAAGAGACGGCAGTGAGGAGTAGCAACTGAGGGGGCAAAAGTGCTGCCAAAAATAATATTACAAAAAGGACAGAATGCTGCATGTTAAAAATATGAGAAGCACAAAAAGAGGCCCAGGGATATCAATACGGTAAAGCTGCACGTTTTTGTTGATTGTTAATCCCAGCCCCCATGTCAATGCAATTTTCACAACTTAGTCTACAGTTTATCAATTAGATCAAAACAAATAGTCACTTGCTCCTCTCTAGGAAAACATTCTAAAGTCATCCATGAAACATGGGAGCCTTGGGAAAATGCTCTACGGTTGAATAAGAGGAGTTTTGTTCTCAAATAATAAGACTCGTGGTATTCTACACCTCGTTAGGGAAGAAAAAGCACACAACGTATAGGCAAAGTGTCCCCTGGGAAGTCCCTGGCAAAGGAACCTATTGTGTTTAATCTAAAATCATCTTTGGCTGTTTGCTGTGATGTCTGCTTGCAACGCACAGGACCAGAATCACAGAGGACGGACTACACACGCAGTTCTGGGGGCACCGATAAACAGATGAACATTGGCTGAATGTGTGAGGCTGCTCTCTATTAAGATCAAGACAGTCGTGTTCATGTGCAGAAGTGATTCAAATACTGTAAGAAAACCACATAATACCAGTCATGTGGCTCCCCACCTTCAAGATAAAGCTTACTGAGCACGCTCCCCGAGAGCCAGCGGCCTTGGTGCATTTCAGTCAGGTAAGAGCTCATTCATTCATCCTACCAGAGGCACATTCTGAGTGGAGCACCCCCATTCTTTACACCTGTGACTCCAGACCCATTCAAACCAGCAGCAAAGCTGGAGAGAGGGCTCAGTGGTTAAGCACACACACTGCTCTCAATACCCAGTACCTTCCTCCTCTAGTGACTCAGAACTGCAAACTTCTAGTTCTGGGAGATCTAACATGGTCTTCTGGCTTCTGCAGGCATTGTAGTCATGTGTATATACACACACACACACACCACATCAAGACTGTCTAAGTAGCTATGTCACACTTTCCTTTAGAACTGGGAACACTCTGTAGTGACCAACACACCCAGAAACAGAAATTCTTAAAGCTTCAACACTCAAGAGACATTCTACAATGAACCACTATTACATTTACAAATTTGATATTGAAAATAAGAATTCATGTTTTTAACCGTGCTTTCTATAACAGATAGCAGTACCTTTAATATTGGAAGGCTTTCCGGGACCCCTTTTGAAGTCCCAGGCAACTCGTCGGGTCCTTTCTTTGCAGACAAATCTGAAAAAGAAATGAAGTAAGGAAAAAGAAAAAGATGAGGAGGAAAAGAGATCAAGACAGAAGAAGAGGAGGAGGAAGAGGAGGAGGAAGAAGAAGAAGAACCAAAACAAAGGGAAATCCAGAAGGACAAAGGGGAAGACAAAATGGAAATTCAGGAGTAAATCCAGACATTAAGATAGTGAGCTAAATTATCTTTTAAATTACTTATTGATCTTAGATACTACTCACAACCAGAATTTGGCAAAATATCAAAATGTTTCTTTTGTGTACTTAAAGTTTTATTTATATAAAATAATCTTTTTTTTAAAAACACAAGAATTTTGTTTCTTAACAATATGGTATCAGGTCAGAAATTGCTCATCCCTCTGTATTCTGTTTAAGGCAGTATTTTTTTTAAATAATTATTAATTTAGTTTATGTGAGTATACTGTCACTGTCTTCAGACACACCAGAAGAGGGCATCAGATCTCATTAGATGGCTGTGAGCCACCATGTGGTTGCTGGGAATTGAACTCAGGACCTCTGGAAGAGGAGCCAGTGCTCTTAACCGCTGAGCAACCTTTCCAGCCTGTGTTCTTGTATAAAGACCATTTGAAAAAATGACAGAGCCTGTGGACTAAGACGGATGCCAAAGAACTAGAGGAATACAAGTGATAAGTATTTGTAAGGCAACACTACATATCGTATTTTAAAATACTTGATTAATTCCTACTAAGCCACATTACTTAATTCATAAATAAACTCCAATATTGATGGCAACATCATAACAAAAGATAAAAGTGTTATGTCCTGTTAAGCCTGGTAATGAAGGAATAGTGTAAGACAACTAGTCTTCCAAAAGTAACTAGTGAACGACACAATATAATTGAATAAGAAATAGACTTTAGAGGCTCCATCATTTGGGGGTTTTGCTCCCTGTAACAAGTAATGTAGAAACCGTCTTTCAGCTGCAGCAAAGCTAGACAATATTTTTTGGACTCACAAGCTAAGACGAAATAAAAGAGCAAAGATAAGTCAAGGAGCTTGAGAAAGGAAGTCACAGGACACAGAAAGGCAGGGGTGTGAACCAGGCATGGTGGCACAGGTTTGCAATCCCAGCACTTGGGAGGTGGATGGTTCAAGTCCAGCCTTTGCTACATAATAAGTTCGAGGCTGGCCTGGGATAATTGAGACATGGTCTCACTAAAAATAAAAACTGCAAACACAGCCTACTTCTGCTGGATACAATTCTGAAGAGAGAAACTGGGCAGCCATTTCACACTTTGAGGAGCGGTAGCAACAGCAAATTTGGTAGTGTGAGAGTAAATATGGCGGCCCATCCCTTCCTCTCACGTCTCTAAGTCAGGCAGGGTGGGGAGAGCCTTCGCTCACTGAGTGTTTACTGAGAACCAAAGAGGAAAGCCAGGAAAGGGAAGGGAGAAATGAGCAGAGAGGAATGAGGGTGGAGATGGAGGGGTGTGTGGTAATCAGGAATGGAGAGGGCCGTGTGCAATGAGAGACCAGCGGAGCCTTGTCCGCCATCATCCCATCATCAAACCGTACAGCATCTCACCTTCTCTTTGCCCTGCCTGGTTAAACCTGTGCCGTGAGCTCTCTCACCCAGGCCCGCCAAGGGCGGTTACCCTGTGCCCTAACTCATGCTTGAGCCGTTGCGTCTGTCTCTGCGCAGTCTCAGCGCGCGTTTCCTCTATCACTCACCTGCAGACTTTCTGAACTTTCTTTTCGGGTTTCCCAGAGACTCTAGTATCTCACTTAACCGTAACGTGATCTCTGCCACCATCACGATGTCCAGATCTTCCAGCTTGTAGCAGTGTACCACCTCACTTATCTGCCACAGGAGATAAACCCACTGCAAGGGGGAAGTGTAAACCAAATTAAACTAAAAGTGAATCCAATAACGAGGCAAAGTTTTCAAGTGGTAGCCTTCCTTTGATCCTCCCCGATCCGCAGGCTTCCTCACTAATGTGTCTTAGCCGTAAACAATGTAAAGTGACCTTAACAAGATATTTAACAATACATGTTTACGAAAACCCACAATTATCTGCCTGCTAACCGTGTGTATGCCTGAAGCCACATTGCAAATGTTATGACGTTATTTTTCTGTATCATCAAATACTTGAAATATTCTCAAAGTGAAAAGTCAGCCAAGTGGGCAGGTGTGCCCAGCTCCATTTCAGGTGCCTAGAAAGTGACTTTCGTGCCTACATCCCCAAAGCATAGCATGTAAACCAGCCAGGGCACAGCAGCACACGTTCTGAGAAAGGCTCGCTAAGCACTGCAAAGAATAACGTCTTACTGCACACATCTGCAAAGGACAGGAATTATGGGATGGATAATGGGGAAGGCCTAGATTGGAAATGCGTACTTAACATGAATTTAAAATAAACAGACAAACAAACAAAAGCCCATGTGAATGAAAAATAAAAAGGAGTACTTTGTTGGTGCTAATCTTGTGAGAATATTTTGTAAAGTCGCTTTTGGGTATGTTGAGCCTTTGAAGTCCCAGCTTGCATTTCTGCCATAAGAGTGTTATTATGTCCACAACGATATCCTTATCCGGCTGAATACCCTAAAAGCAGAAAAGGAGGCGTGTGTGAGTTACAAGAACAGACGTGTGACCATAGCATTCAGCATATGTCCCCGGGTAACCGTCCTCTAAGTGCTTCTCATGTCGCAGATCATTTACCCCACACAAAACGAATGCGCTAAGGGGAGTGTCTTCCCTGCCACGGCCACTAATAGCTGCGCAGGACATAGGCTAAGAGAACCCACGTGGTTTCCCCCACAGGTCAATGACCCAGAAGTCCTAAGCCATCGTGCGTCTCACCTAGCACTCTGGGACACCGGTTTGGCTCTCTCAAATAATTAAGTCTGGAATATTGTCAACCAAGTCTGTAGACCACGAACTTCTCTCCAACTGGCCAAAGTATGCTTTTTACTTTCTAAATTTCTTGTATTGAAATAAGGAAGGGGAGAAATAAAGGATAAAGTGGTGATAGGCACGGGAAAACCAGGCAGAGAAAGTGGGGAGAGAATGCAGAGGAGGTTGGAGAGAAAACGAGCCTCAACACTCAGCCCGAGACGGGCATCGGCACGTGGTCCAGGACGGGCATCAGCACGCGGCCCAGGATGGACAAGCCTCCTCCCTAGTTAGTTGGCTTTTTTCAGAAAGAAAAGGAACTTGTTATATCTGAACTGGCAGATAAATGAAGTCTATGATTAAAATAAAGGAAGCATGGAGCTCTCGGGAAGCTCTGAGACTTAATTTGGTATGTATCACAGTTCCCCGAAGCACCCGGAAACAGAACAGATACCAAACACTGGTAAATGTGTATGGACTTGGGTCAAGCTGAGCTGAACTAAGACATACAGTGTATTCTTTTTAAATGTGTAAGCAAAATGTCTTTGCCCTTGGTTTTTTTTTCCTCTTTTTTGTTAAGCTTGCCCACTGTAATAATTATGTTTTCTACCTGTCTTTCGAGATTAAATACATAGCAGGGCCCGCTGATGCAGGCCTGTAATCCCAGCTCTGTACTGCTCAGGAGGCTGAGACAGTGGACCTCAGCCCCAAGGCCAGCCTGTGCAACTTAATGACATCCTGTCTTAAAATAAAAAGTAAAAAGTGGGCTGCGGCGGTAGCTCTGCAATGGAATAATTGCTTGGTTATGTACAGCCATATGTTCTACCCTAGACACTGAGAGAAAAAAACCTATCACAGATTCCAAAATATTCAAATAAATTCAAAAGAAATAGAAATACTGTAAGAGCAGAGCATTTTGAATCCCTCTTGTGTTCTAGCTACCCAGGAAAATATTAATGCAAAACCCTTATAATTACACTTTCCACTTTCCATACTCATAAACCCAAATTTCAGGTGAAATTCTGGTATCATACATGAAAGCAATGAAAACCGATTAGGGTACCACCACTCAAAACTGGCTTCAAGGAAGCTCGGAGATAGCCCGGGGAGCCTGGTACTCAAATCAAAAAGTAGTGCTAGAAGGCCAGTTCAGTGGCAGGGCACTCGTGGAGTCAGACCCGAGAGTCAATCCCTTCCTGCCTCCCCCACCTCATATCCTCATGGGCGGGGAGAGAAAAGGAAGGTAGGGAAAGAGGAAAGAGAAAGGGGGAGGAAAAAAGGAAGTGGGGGGAGGAAGAAAGAGGGAAGAGAAGAGAAGAGAGGAGAGGAGAGGAGAGGAGAGGAGAGGAGAGGAGAGGAGAGGAGAGGAGAGGAGAGGAGAGGAGAGGAGAGAGAGCGAGAGCTGCCTCCCATCTCATGCCAGGAATGCCAGTGCCTGGGAGAAGGAAGCAGCAAGCCCATGAGTTCATAGGAGCCTAAGATACACAGTAAGTCCCTCTTTCCAAATCCAAAGATGGCGGATGGGGGCAGACCCGAGCCACTACACATGAACCACTTCTAAATTCTGACCATTGTGTGAAAAGTGGCAGTAAGCAAGCACTGTCACACCGGGGGCTGAAAAGTGCCACGGCCATATTTCACTAAACATGTGGGCTTTTCTTCAGAACCACTGCCTGGGTTCCCTCATCCTTAGATGGAATGCAGCCAGCCTGGGACTTCTCCCTGGAGTAGCAGGGTGACCCCCAAAATGATGCCGATAAGAAGAAACTGCACGTTTCAAGTCATCAGCCAACACGACGATGCATTCCAATGAGCAAACAGTTAAGAAAAAAAACCTTAGGAGCAGTCCTGTCATGCTCTGAGCTTGGCCTTGAGTGAGGCCAGACTATTGGGAGGTATTTCCTTGCACACTGTGACAGCTTATAAAGGGTTACTTCACCTTGGTAGGGACACAAACACAGAAGTGAAGAATCGCTGCCAAGCTAAAAATATCTTCAGTGTACGTGGTCCTCACACAAGACTCTGCACGTGAACAGAAGAAGAAAATGAGGGTGGGGTTAGCAACCGGGAAGCACCAGGTACAGAGGACAGACAGAAGCTTCAGAAGAACGGCACAAATGATGCTGGCACTGTTTATCATGGTGGCTGCCTTTATCCTGTCAATAAGCTATTTAGAATGTGTCCATGTCAAAATCTATCCCGGTAGTCAGTTAAGATGAACTGGTGGCTTATTTTTTTAAAGATTTATTTATTTATTTATTACATATGAGTACACTGTTACTGTCTTCAGACACACCAGAAGAGGGCATCAAATCTCATTAAAGATGGTTGCGAGCCACCATGTGGTTGCTGGGAATTGAACTCAGGACCTCTGGAAGAGCAGTCAGTGCTCTTAACCACTGAGCCATCTCTCCAGCCCTGGACTGATGTTTTTATTATCAGTCCATAATGCATATATCAGCTGTGTCCAAAGAGAAATTGAAGGTGCCAACCATATTAAAATAATCTAAAATGTGGGGGATGGAGAAATGTATAAAGGTATTTATTTGGGTCCTGACAGAAGAAGAAATTCTATCACTACAGGTACAAAGGATTTGCTGCAAACAAGAGGCTATGTGATGCATAAAAGAACAGGGAAGGGGTTGGGGATTTAGCTCAGTGGTAGAGCGCTTGCCTAGCAAGCGCAAGGCCCTGGGTTCGGTCCTCAGCTCCCCCCCCCCAAAAAAAAAAAAAAAAACAGGGAAAATATAGAAGCCCAGAATAATCGACTTCTCACTGATCTAAAAACTGACTGGATGTTCAAGTGTGCATACACTGATGCTTAAACCCTTGAAGATTGGAAAATGCCGCCTGCTGGCGAGAAGGGGCACAGCCAAACTTGCTCTTTGCTCAGCCTTTTCCCATCCTCCTTTACCCTATGCCCTGATGACCTCACACTTACTGTAATGCCTACATAACCTCTTTCATGTGTTGAAATCGATTCCAGAATCTCATGCAATTTTTCACAAGGTCTAGGGACCACATCACCTGACACCCAGCTATTTCTGACCTACCACGCTCCAGACTCCGCCACTCCTGTTACATGCTCCCCCATACACACACACACACACACACACACACACACACACACACACACACACACCCGGTCAGTCATCAGTCATTAGATGTAGTCACTAGGCCTTCTGCTTTGGGCATGTCTTGTCTCACCTCACCAGAAAAGACTATGTTTTCTCACATAAGGCATTTTTTTTATTTCAAACTTCAGCTACTCACCTTCATAAGCTATGTGTTTTAGATAACTTTGAATGGACTGGGTCTCTTTATCATTATCCAAAGGAAAGATCAAACCTTTGTTTTTTTTCACATTGATCAATGGCTCTACTGCAAGCAGAAGAATTAAATCCTTCTCTGCTTTCTTTTCCTTGGGGCTATCCTGCTTCTGAGAAAAGTATATGCCACAGGTTAAATAGCAAGGTAATGTCATTTGAACAAAACGGGAAGACAAAGGAAGAGCTGTGCACGGGTTACCTGGAGAAACGGAATAAGTTGTCCAGCTAGTGATTCAAATAAGCCCCATTCTTCATAAGTAAAAGCCAACTTTGCAAATTTCACAGATGCACCCACAGAAATAATATTTTTCCTTTCAACCAACTGCTCCAGGAGATGTGTTTTGGGGAAATCAAGTTTGCCGTTTGCACCAACATTTGAAACTAGAAAATGAGAGAGGAATGTTTGGATGTCATTCATTCAAAGAGACCTGCATTAGCTATTCGCTGTCAGACACTGTCAGACTCAAGGGAAAGGAGAGAGAAAAGGGTGCTGTCCCTAGCCTCACTGTCACTGAGGTGACAGTGGTGGGGCACATAAGAAACCTAAGCGAGCAAACACCCAGTGCTACAGAGACAAATAGGAAGGGTTAGCAAAGGTAAGTCTGAGGGAGGACTTTCCCTAAGGCCACACAGAAGACGACCTTGGCGTGCTGCAGAGATGGTCAGAGGTTAAGAACATTTGCTGCTCTCACAGAGAACCCGTGTTTGGTTGCCAGCACCCACATGGCGGTTTACAACGGTCTACAATTCAAGTTCTGGGGAAACCAATGGCTTCTTCTGACCTCTATAGGCATCAGGGCACAGGACACCAGGTACACATACGGTGCCCACACATGCATTGAGGCAAAACACCCAAACACATAAAATAAAAACAAATCTCTTTTTTTTATTTTTAGATAAAGGGGTGTAAAATATAATAAACTGCCAAGAGCGAATTAGAGGCAGAGGCAGCTTGATGTTAGGAACAAGGAAGTGTGTCCAGCTAGTGACTCGAATACTCCCCAGTAGCTATATCCACACCGGACAGCGAAACGTCATCAAACAAGTGAAGGCAGAGGGAGAAAAGGCTGCCAAGGCGAGCGTTTAGCGAGAGAGAAGAGTAGCAGGTATTACAGAACCTACGGAAGGGGGGTGGGGGTGAGGCGAAGCCCTGAGCGAGCTTCGCTGAGCAGAGACTGCACTGAGACTGAGTTTTTCAATAGCACGGTAAGGACAGAGGCTGCCTGGTAGAAGGAGAGGCTTGAGAGCAGTGCGCGTAGGCAACTCCCATGGCATGTCTGACCGTCTCCGAGACATCCAGGAAGAAGATGAAAGACGATCCGGGATGAAGGGACTGCTCAGAACTTAACAGGAAGGCATGACGAAGGGGAGACGTTCTCCTCCCATTTCAATGAAAACGGCGCGCAGGGTACGTACAGCGCACAGGGTACGTACGGCGCGCAGGGTACGTGCAGGTGACGTTAAGTTTTAGCATCTGAGTGACTGAGATCAAAAGAACTCTCACTTGATGATATTTTTTAAGTTGAAAGTAAAATATTCTGATTGTGGTTCCCCCTCCCCAATTTCCCTCAGAACCTTTTTTTATGAAGCCACGAGGCCAAAGTATGGGACCAGAACTCACTGCCTTCAGGAGGACGGACAGATGTACAAACGTACGCCTGCGCAGTATGAACTTAAGCAGGCGAACGCCTGGCTTCCCATGTCTCCTCCTGGGCAGACCTTAGAGCCGGATGTGCTGGCTACTGCAAGGCCACAGAAGGTAAATTCAAGTTCGTGTGGAAAGAAAATTAAATATGCAAGTATTTTCAAAAAAAAAAAAAACCCCACAAAGCAAGCATCCTTTACCACAGGAAACAGAAAAGTAGATCAGAGTGAATGAGAACTCAAGTACGAGTGTTCTCTCAGAAGCAAGAGGATCTTAGAAGCATGAAAAAAGAATCGGGTGCCTAGGAAAAGGACCAAGTGGGACCGCATCCCAAGTCCACCAGTGGTGAGACTCTGAGCTCGGTGGATGGACAGAACGGCAGACAGAAAGAACAAAACACAAATGAGTGGCCAGGGAGCTCCCCTTGAAGAGCCATCTCAGAAGTAGTAAGAAAGGAACAGAAAGGAGGAAAGAAAAATAGTAAGATGGGAGTTGGTGGCGAATGTTAAAACACTGGCATTTGTTTCATTACGTATCTTGGTGAAAGGGAGGTAGACACAGAGAGGAAAGGAAAGCGTAATGGGAAATGCTTTGCTTGTGTTGCATGAGCTCAAAGTGCCTCCTGCATCACTGGACCCAGTATGATGAGACATAAAACTAACATAAGGAAGATCAGAGTATAAAGGCTACGATCTAAAAAAAAATGAGGTTTAATGAACACTGAACGTGTACACACACACACACACACACACACACACACACACACACACACAGGCACAGAGAGAACATCCCAATGAACAAAACATAAAATCCTTAACAAATTAAGAATTTAAGAAACTGCCTTCATCTGAAAAAAAAATCTATAAAAATCCCTTTAGTCATCATCTGAACTGAGGGTAAAACATTAAAGGTTTTCCATCTACCATCAAATGGTGACAAGAAGATCAGCCCACAGCGCATGTTTCTGGTGATTCTAGTCACTGCTATAAATCAAGAAATAAAAGAAAAAAGAAAGGGGTTGGGGATTTGGCTCAGTGGTAGAGTGCTTGCCCAGCAAGCGCAAGGCCCTGGGTTCGGTCCCCAGCTCCAGAAAAAAGAAAAAAGAAAAAAAAAAAAAAGAAAAAAGAAATCAAGAGACTAAAACCTGAAAAGGAAAAATAAAATTGTAGTTGTCATTACTCAAAGATTACTCTATTTCTTAGAAAATCAAAAGTAAATCTACAAGCGAATTATTTATAAGCGTGGTCACTGGATTCAAGGTCAGTATGTGAATTAGATACAGATTTCCAACATTCGGGAGGTGTTCAATATCAACGCCTACTATAAAACACAGATGTTGTATTTACGTAACAAAAGCTCTTTTCCAGCCATGAACAGCTCCGACACAACGTCACGCAGCTCCATTTCGTCAGTCTGCAGTGGTCCAGTCTGCAGGACTCGCCGGTTTGAGTCAAAGAGGGCTTCCAAGACAGCCAGGAACCGGGACGAGGTACTGTCAAGCAGCTCATCCAGGAGTCGTTCAGTGACTGTCCGTGGCCAGGGCAACTAGAACAGAAGAGAAAACCAGAGCAGTTAGGAGGCAAAGGCTGTGCCCTGACTAGCCAATGCTGAGGGAGCGGTTTGTCTAACGCTGAGCCAAGTGCTTTTGGGCCCCTCGTGTCTCTACAGAAGCCGTCTAAGCCACACCAGCCAAGATAGCTATTTCATATGTATGCCAGTGTTTCCAAGGCAGCAGAGAAAACCTGTTTACTGTGGTCACTTGCCAAGATAACATGGTCTCCATTGGCTTTGTGCCACCCTAGGGACAGTCCTGGGGAGCTGAGACTTGAATGTTGGCTTGACAATCGCTCAGTGGTGCCTTTTAGATTCAAGGTCGAATGTCCAGGAAAACTGTGGGTTTAGGTCAGTGTTGATAAATGTGGCAGGAAATTCTCATACAGAATGTCCTCAAACTCAAATCTAGAATACTATTTTATGGTGTTAATAACTAGGGGTTTAGTGGTTAATGCTGTGGAAGCGTGATTGAAAGATGGATAGATAGATAGATAGATAGATAGATAGACAACAGACAGACAGACAGATAAATAGATAATATGTGTGAGGTGTCAGAAGCCCTGGGACTGGAGTTACAGACAGGCGTGAGCTGCCATGTTGGTGCTGGGAATTGAACCCGGGTCCTCTGGAAGAACAGCCAATGCTCTTAACCACTGAGCAGTTGACATTTGGTGCTGTGAAAAGCCACTGGACTCTGGGTCGCCTTTCAACGCTGCCAGCTGGGACGTGTGACTCAGAGCCAGTAACAGAAATGCCCTGAGCCCCGATCTCTTCCTGTGTAGTGAAAAAACATCACAGCAGGTGGTTTCCAAGTCCCCCCCCCCCGCCCCCTCCCAGGGTTCTGAGATTCTGTGGCTCTCCTCACAGAACCTGCTCACTACCACCCCTACCAACTGCCCTTGCCTTCATCTCCAGACTCCGTGTAGCCACTTACAGGGAAGAGCTAGCTGCCACCGTTTAGAGCGGTCAGGGATGGCTTCGGGGAGCAGGAGAACTGAACCCAGAGGACACTGAGCTCAGAGACGCAACAGGAAGAGTAAAGATAGAAGGGAAGACGGAGGACAGGGAGACCAGAGGCTGGGAGGCAGAGGCAGCCCTGCAAAGAGTATCTGACTCAGAGTGCTGAGGGTGGGAGGGCCGTGGGACCAGTTAAGACACTGGAGAAGTGTAGCCCTTCCATGCTGGGCACTGTGGCTCCTCCAAGCTCTCTGTCATCCCGGACAGCAGAGAAGCCAGCATTGTCTGAATAAATAAGAGTTTCTCCCAGGCCTGGCCATGAATAGCCATTTAGCAGGCCTCTTGGCGACTCTGCTGGCCCTAAACTGCCATGGGAAATTATTTTTAAATCTTCTGAGATGTGAGGGTCATTTGTCACTATAGTATGTAGTCTAGTTCGTGACACTCCCAGCGGAAAACCTGAAGCTAATGAGAAAACCTCAAAGCTAATGTCAAGTGCCCAGTGGCCAGGGTCTGCGCAGGCCAACTCTGAGGACTGTCCATTTGCAAGGGGCTTTTATGCAAACCTTTCCCAGGCTTGTCCTTAGCAACTCATCCATTAATGTTGCAAAACTGGGATAATGAGAGGCCCCCAAAGAGAAAGGGATGCTGGGAGGCCGTAGCTCAGTTAGGAAGACATCCCATGGCTCTAAAATCTGGGGCAGGCTTGAATGAGCCAAAGGAATCACACATACGTATTGCAAGAGGGTCTAGAGAAGGAAGGCCGTGGAGACTTACGCTTTGAGCTTCCTTTAGGTTGAGTCTTATCTTCGGTCTAAACACATTTTTGTTTTTTCTTCTAGACTCAAATACTCCTCTTTTGAAGATCATCACGGCCATCTGTCTCCACGAGAAGAATGATATTAGAAGTGACAACAGGATGCACGCCTCAGCCACTAAGATTGAGCGCTTAGCCAATAGCGCTGTACAGTAGTAAATTTCTTCCATTTCATGAAATTTTCATACCTTTATCGTGGCCTCTCTGTAATATTTTCGGGAGGTTTCCAGAGAAGAGGAGGAGCTCATTAATTCCAGTTGCCTTAACTCATCAATTTTAGCTAACGCACGCCGAGCAAATGTCTGTGTTGCAATTAAAACAAATTTAATTCACAATAAGTTGGCGAAGTGTGATTAAAAATGTATAAAAGTGGTATGTTTTGATGTCTGAGGCATTTGATTTAATCTGAACTAAACTGCAGGCTGCCGTTGACTTCTTATAACGCAGTAGCTCCCCAATCTATCATTTTCTATGAACACCATTAAGGTCTATAAATCTAAAAGTTAATAAACATCCTGACACATTAACATTATGAATTATAGAATTTTTAGGAGAAAGCCAAAATATAGATTAAACAGAACCTTTGTACTGAGTACTGCTCCTCTAACAATGCACATAGGCTCGCTCACACTCAAAATGCACACACACACACACACACACACACACACACACACACACACACGCACACCGTAATGAGATGGTCTTCACAAAGTTCAACCTTCCTAATATAACATGTGATGTATTCTCCACGGCTGCTCAAACGATGACCACTGTAGGGTGATGCCTCTGAAAGGCCTTATTCATTTTCAAGTCTCCAATACCCACATGCAGGAAAATCCTGAAGAACCTGATGGAGAGGCTAGGGGAAGGTGGGCTCTCTCCTGGAACCATCTCGCCATTGCGATGATTCTCTAGAGATTGCAACAGGGGTTTCAGTGACCCCTTGAGAAGAGTAAAGTAGCAAAAGGTTACATCATTAGTGATTCTAGTATGCAACAGATGGCACATTGAACTTCCAAATTTTCGTGTTGTTGATTTTGCCATTTTTAAAGGTTTATTTATTTATCATTTATACAATGTTCTAAATGCATGTGTGCCTGTACACCAAAAGAGAGCACCAGACCTCATTATAGATGGTTATGAGCCACCATGTGGTTGCTGGGAAGTGAACTCAAGACCCCTGGAAGAGCAGTCAGTGCTCTTTTATTTATGAGTACACTGTCGCTGTCTTCAGACACACCAGAAGAGGGCACTGGATCCCATTACAGATGGTTGTGAGCCACCATGTGGTTGCTGGGATTTGAACTCAAGACCTCTGGAAGAGCAGTCAGTGCTCTTAACTACTGAGCCATCTCTCCAGCTCTGATTTTGCCATTTTTAAAAAATACTTTTACTCCTAGCTTTTCACAAAGAAAGTTCCAGGCCAGTTACAATATTAGAATTAATGAATGTGTAAGTTCTCCTGTAAGTGAGAACCCAACAGGAATCAGAAGGTCAAAACCACCCTGTTCCGTCCCCTATCCTTTCAGGAGCCATGCATCAACCTGAGTCTCCTCCAGCACACTCAGGTTAAGCATGTGTGTGTGGCGAGCAATTTCTAGACTTCTCCGGAGCTGTAGAAATAGCCTAGCAGGGGTGTGCATTCACCTGCTCCCCTAGCTAGGGACTGCTATGACCTACCAGTTCAGAAGTAATCCAGGCAGGATAAAAAGAAATGTACGAAACTATTAGTGACTGAATTACGTACATCGGCTTGGGGACAGAACAGGAGTAGATCCGAGCACAGCTGCAGAAGCTGCGTCCTGCACCAGGCTCCCAGCCAATGGGTAAGGGGACACAAGACCCAAGCAGCAGTCCTCATACCGGGCTGTGCATCCTGGGCAAAGGATGTGTCGGCTTTTCTAATTTTCACCAAGGCTACGCTCACTGACAAGTGAATAGCATGTACCATAGGAAGGATATGCGTTTAAATTTATACTGAGCTTCCATGCCAACCAATGGGAGCCCTGCTGGCTTGTTACACATCGAGTGTTTGGCCTAGAAATGTCCCCGCCAAAAATGGGGGTAACAAATCTGATATCAGTCAGGAGGCAGAGAAGAATCAAGATAAATATATAATAGGTTCAATGGAGTCCAAAACTGGGCAGGGAAGGAAGGAGCTTCCCTGTGAAAACAAACTGAGGAGAGGAAGATGCTGGAAACAGCAGAGGAGGGCAGTGAGGGCCGAGGAGATGGGTCCCCGGGTAAAATGCTTGCTACACAAGCATGAGGACCTGAGTTTGGATCCCCAGGGCCCAGGTAAAGCCAGACACAGTAGCTCACATCTGTAATCTCAGTGTTGCTATGGCAATATGGGAGGCAGAGACAGGCAAATCTCTCATGGGCCAACTAGTCTGGAGTAAGCAACAGTGACAAGAGACACTGTTTGAAACAAAATGAAAAGCAAGGACCAAGACCCAAGGTCATCCTCTGACCTCCACATGTGCTCTCTCTCTCTCTCTCTCTCTCTCTCTCTCTCTCTCTCTCTTTCTCTCTCTCTCTCTCTCTCTCACACACACACACACACACACACATACATGCTGGGAGCCAAGCCCACTTTCACACACTCTATTTCAGGAATGTTCTCAGGAATGTTTCAAGCCCAATTATACAGCCTCTGTGGGAAACCTAGCCAGTTATCTGTCTGTATCAGTACACTTGCAATTTACAGTTTAGGATTGCAAGGAACCGCAAGAACAATAGGATGGTGGTGATGGTGATGAATTGGTCTTGGGCCCTGTGTGACTTTTCCGCTTGTCTTTCTAAGCCTCTGGCCTGAAATAAAGTTTGAGAGCTTGATCAGACAAAGAACTTGCTCTCCTTTGTGTCTCCTATCCCCCCATTCTTTCACCCCCTCCTCAGTTCTCTGCTGAATCCCCAGCAGGTTGGGGCGTGCACGCACACACACACACACACACACACACACACACACCCTACACAGGAAAGCAGGAGGAATGAAAGGGGCAAAGATCCAAGCTTGTAGGGTAAGAGTCAAGGAGAACAAGCACACACAAAAGCTACAAAATGGCAAAACGGAATAACCAAGAAAATGTCTTCAGGTAAAACCAGGAGTTTCTTGGCTTTGCTTCTTTCCAGCTCTTTGGCTGGTCTGTAGCCTTGAGCCATCTAAAGGAGGGACGGTTTGATAAGCCGTACTTCAGATACTGAAGCCATCCACCTCAGAGAGCCACATACCTCCCCGTGGATGCCATTTTGGCAGTCATAGTGGCACTGGCAGACAGCAGTGTAGAGAGTGGCTCTCCACGTCAGGTACCTGACAGACAGGAGCGGGACAGAGGATTCCATGCACATGCTGGCCCACAGCAGGAACTCTAAGGCCTGGGAAGCAGAGAGCACATTACTTCTGAATTAGTTCTCGTCTCTTAACACTAGCCACAATAATATTTCTCAGAAGCATCAAAGTCCACGCTTTGAGTTCAGGTTATTGGCTACTCCGATCAGGTACCATAAACAATGAGTCAAAGGAAACTAGCATTTCATGTGTGTGTGTGTGTGTGTGTGTGTGTGTGTGTGTACACATGTGTGTATGTGTGCTGGTGTGTGTGCACATGTATATGTGCACAGGCCAAAGTCAACACTAAATGTCCTCCCCAAATGCTCTCCATCTGTTTTTATTGAAATAGAGTCCATCACTGAACCCAAGCCTCCCTGACTTAGCTGGACTGGCTGGCCAGCTCGTCCCTAAGGTATACCTGTCTCCACTTTCTCCGTGCATGGATTAGAGGCATACCGCCGTGCCTGGCTCCTTTATAAACATGGGTTCTGGAAATCAAACTCAGGTGTTCGTGATTGTAAACCAAGCACTTACCAAGAGCCCATCTCCCTACCCCCTGAGTTTTGTTTTTAATTTAAGTTGACAGAGCCCCAAGTCTTGATGTAGCTGTTTTGGAGGCTTTATTGTTCTAGAATAGTTCCTCAAGAGGCCTATGAGCTGAACTCATTTTCAGCAACATTCTCCAAGTGGAGAATGGTCTAGGAGCAACTCAAAGTTGCTAGCTGGTCTGTGGAATCGGTGTATTGTTTTGGTTTAGGAGGATCAGGAGAATGGGAAGGGCTTTAACAGTCAGACTGAAATCACATAAGCTTAGGCTGCATTCCCATTTCAGTGTCTCTCTAGACCTCAATTGCCTGTGCATCACAACCCCGTATCACCTGGCAAGCAGGAGGTGTGCCGTAAATCTTTGTTGACTGTCAGACAGACCTTCACTAAAAGAGCAGTTCACCAAGCTGGCTATGGAAATACTTCAAGCAATCATAGAAACAGAAGAGCAGGAAGCCCCCCTAACATTTTTTCCTTCAACATTACCAGCACCAACACCGGACATCCCACGTCTTCCCTACCAAGAGTTCCTATCCCAGTAACAAGAAACACTTTGTGGCAGCCATAGGGTGATTTTCAACACAAGAAAATGACAACTTCATAATTTAAATTAGTATCCACCTTGATAGGCTTCCAGCACTTAGTCCTAGCTAGATCTTCTGGGAGAGAACCAAACAATGCACAGCTCACTTCCAAACAGGTCTAAGGCCCTGAAAATCCCAAAGCAGCCTATGCTCCCTGCTAGATCCCTCTCCAGGATACATTTCCCAGGTCCCTGTAGGACTCACTCAAATCCATCTCCCTTGTCCAGCACTGCTGGTGTTCAGTGACTTTGCTCTAGGGTGTGTGGGTGACCGTAGTGGGGAGATTCGGGCTGTTCTGAAGACACAGCACTGCCAAGTCAGCCCCATGGTGGCGCTTTCTGCCACGGAGTCTGAGGTTGTTGGTTTACCTTGCCACCACCATCAGAACCTCCTGTTTTCTCCCACCCACTGCCCCATCATGGTTTTGGGATCACCATGGTTTGGAGAACATGGAGTGAAACTCTGTGTAAACACCTTTTCAAAACACCATGCCTTCGCAAAATCCCCCGAAGCTTCCGCAATGAGAAAGTTCACGTTTCAAAGTAAAAATAGCTTCCCTGGACAGTTACACTTGGGTTTGGCTTTAAGAGTTGGAATTAAAGAAAGAAAGGAAAGCTCAAAGAGTGTATTGCCAAAAGGGACCCTAAGTTAAATCTAACCTAATCTGACTCAGAGAGAATGAACTGGAGCTGGAATTCAAGTCTTTGAACTGCTAAGTGCAGCATTCTTTCCACCGCACAGCGAAGCCTTGACAAAGGAGAGAAGTGTGCCAAAACCCACTGGAAAACCTGCTTTCAAGTTTGGAGATGAAAAGCCATTGGAAAAAAAAAACAACTCAGTTTATAGCTTTTTCCCCCTCTAGCCCCTAGAGATAATTATTTTTATTAATAAAATGGATGGACTAAAACAGGACAATTTTCTTCACGGAAAAAACAAAACTTCCAAAAGCTAAAATCTAGACGAACCTAAACAATGGACCACACAAGCACCCTTCAGGTGTCAGCGGGAAAAAAAAAAAAACAAAACAAAAAAAAAAAAAAACAATAAATTAGCTCAGCCACTGGATGGCACTGCAGCCTCGTGTATCACAGATTTATGTCAGAAGCCATTTCAAGGTTGACTTGGAGTTTATGAAATAATGCATACAGGAGTGGCTTAATGACTATGCAAGCCAGATATTTTACCACAATAGTTAGGAAAGTAAAACGTAAATCCATACTTTTGCTAGTATGTTCTTTAACATTTGTTGAGTCCCAGACTGCCCCTTACGATGCTACAGAAAACACTAGATTTATTCTGTGACCCCAAGCAAATGTGTCTCTTGGTAGTTAGGAATAGTTTTGGATAGATGACTCCTTGTAGTACTGAGTGTGTACTGGAGAGTACTCTAGTGGCTTTATCTGAAGAAAAGCCCTTCATCGGTCCTGGTCTTTGGGATTTTAAAGGGAAAGATCTGTCCCTCCCACACAGCTCCTCCACTGGAGTAGGTAAACCAAAGAAAGACAGGCAAGACGGGAGCCGACTTAGTGACTGGATAGCCATTGCTCTTATGGGGTTGGGCCATGGTCCTTCTGACTGTGGCCTCAGAACGCCCCAGTCTACACCTGCAGCTGCGAGCAAGCTCAGTTTTCTAAGCCTCTGCATCCCTGTCTGTAAGTTAAGTGAAAACAGTTTCCTCATGAAAGTATTGGTATAAGGATTAAATGGGGAGATTCATGAAGGAACTTAGCAGAATACATGGGACATGGTGAGTCCATACGGTGGTGGTGGTGGTATTGTGATAGTGATGATGGTGGTGTGGTGGTGGTGGTGGTGGTGGTGGTGGTGGTGGTGGTGGTGGTGGTGATGGTGGTGATGGTGGTGATGGTGATGGTGGTGGTGCTGGAGGTGGTGGTGGTGGTGGTGGTAGTGATGGTGATGGTGGTGATGGTGATGGTGGTGATGGTGGTTCTGGAGGTGGTAGTGGTGGTGGTGATGGTGATGGTGGTGATAGTGATGGTGGTGGTGGTGATGATGGTGGTGATGGTGGTGGTGATGGTGGTGATAGTGATGGTGGTGGTGATGATGGTGGTGATGATGTTGGTGGTGGTGGTGATGGTGATGGTGGTGATGGTGGTTCTGGAGGTGGTAGTGGTGGTGGTGATGGTGATGGTGGTGATAGTGATGGTGGTGGTAATGATGGTGGTGATGGTGGTAGTGATGGTGGTGATGGTGATGGTGATGATGGTGGTGATGATGTTGGTGGTGGTGGTGATGGTGATGGTGGTGGTGGTGATGGTGGTGGTGGTGGTGGTGGTGATGATGATGCCACCACTTGCCTGGTGGTGGGGCACTGAAGATTTCTACCTCAAAAGACCATGGTGTGTATTGCTATGCATGCAAAATCCTTCCACAGTGCCCAGAACGTAGTAAGGTTTACATCAATAGTGAAGGGTAGCCATAATGCCTGGGTTCTACTTTACTGGAAGATTAAGTCAACCAAGGTTGACTCCATGAGTTCCTGGAGACGCCCAGGTCTACTTCTGTCCCATGCAGTTACAGACTTGAACTCGGGGACTGGGAAAATGGTAAAATGCCATTCGAGTATAATGACCTGAGTTCACACCTCAGCACCCATGTTGGAGCCAGGCACAGTGGCATGTGTCTTTAACTCTTGCCCTGGAAGGAGAGAGAGACGGACAGGAGGTTCTGACAATGCTGGCAAAGTAAACCAACAGCCTCGGCAGCAGTGGCAAAAAGCACCACCAAAGCAATGCCAGACCCACTTGGCCGTGTCTTCAGAACTGGGTCTGAATCACCCACACACCCTAGAACCAAACTGCACGTTCTGTGAGAGTTCCTGTCTCAAAAGCCAAGGTGAAGATCAACTGTGGATGGCATCTGACATCAGCTTCTGGCCTATAAGCAAACATTCACACATGTGTACACACACACAGGTGCACACACATTCGTATATGTATCTACACATGCACATGCATATACACACACATGCATACATGGTAATCACTCACAGACACACAGACACATTCAGACATGTGTATACTTGCATACACTAAATGAATAAAAATAATAATAAAAAACTGACTATCAAATTAAAATTCCCTAGAGCCTGCAGGCTTCCTATGTGGTGGGATCTCCAGGGCCTATGTCCATTAAATGGAGCTACCCATGTGTAGCCTCAGAGAAGTTATGCGGAGAAACCATGTGGAGGCTTGGAAATTTCTGGGTAAAAAATATTAATTCCCTTGAAGTCTATCATACTGAGCAAACTGGAAGAGTCTAATCTGACCTCCCAGTGACAGTTGTGTAACCCCTAAATCCTTCATGCCCCGAACCCCTTCCCACACGCCGGGGGCTGCTCAACTGTCCTCTTCTACCTTGCACTTTGTCAGAGTCCCATGAGGCTGGAAGAAGAGGTGTCTGGTGTGGGTTAGAAATAGATTATTTTCAGATGACTATCACGTTGATTTAAAATCCTCTTGATGTTAACAAGTATAAACTCTAACGAACACATGTTGACCCAGACAGATGTGCTCTTCAGAGCTCTGACAGGCAAACACTAGAGCAGACGGAGCTCGGCAGCTCTGGAGCAGTATTTGTGAACACTGCAAGTGCAAATTCCTTTTGAGGATCTCAACGGCAACTAAAAGCAGCATGGGTGGTAGAGTTTATAGAACAGCTTATTATTATGTGTGGGACAGCCTCGCTTCCACTCTGTCCGTACTCAAAACGCTCACCCAGAATTTCCTCAAGTTATTATTAGTAATAGTTTGCTTTTTATCATTTGAGGAACAGAAAGTGAACGTGCAATTAATGTTATCCACGAAGCATGCAGACATCATGCCTTCTGTTTTTACTTTTTAAGTGTTGCTAGCTCTAAAATGCATGCCTAGTTTTGATGGAATATGTAAAAAAAAGAAAAAGGAAAGAAAAGAAAAGAAGAGAAGAGAAAAGAAAAGAAAGTCTCTCCAAAGCGTTTGACTACTCAGGGACAGACACTCATAAGAAAGCAATGTTTCCCATGCCAACGGCAACTCCAGCAGGGTCTCCATGGGAGTATAGTTGCCTTTTCTGGTCTGCGTTCCAATGCTTGGAAAATGAATACAGGAAATAAATGTCTTCTACCAACAAACATGCGACCAACATTGTGGGGAAAATCAAGACTTGGCAGCGGCTTCCTCATTGCTGAAACTGCTCGGTGAGTCCCAGGATGCAAGAATTGTGTAAGTTAGAGTCTCTGGGCCTCGCAAGAGGAGCACTTGTCTCGGAAGCATGACTATCTGAGTTTGGGCCCCAGAACCCAAGGGAAGTGCCAGCTATGATGGCACATGCTTCATATCTTAACACTGACAGGCTGGAGGCTGCAGGATCCCTGAGGCAGGCTGGCCAGCTAGTCTATTCTAATGGAGCGCTCTTAGTGGACATCTCAAAGGAGGTAGACAGAATTCCCAAGAGTGATAACCAAATAGTTCAATGGCCTGCAAATACACATTGTGTTGGCACACGCATGAGCACACACGTAGTATGTATATTCGAAAAAATATAATTTAAAAGTTCCCTTGCCCACAGCTGCAGGAGGAGTTAGAGAGTTTGGGTGTTTTTTTCCAAGTAGCTTGTAAGTGGTAAGTAAAAAGTCCAAGAACTCCATAATACAGTTTATCTCGAAAACTAAGACAGAGTGACAGAGGACACTCTTAATGATTATTATGGGACAAACAGCATAAAGAGGAATGTCTTGGTCCAGTCAGTAAGGAGAGTCCACTTTCCTAATAACCAGGAAAGACTAGAATACCACCCCCGCTTCTTTAATATGAGTACACTGTCTTCAGACACACCAGAAGAGGGCATAGGATCCCACTACAGACGGTTGTGAGCCACCGTGTGGTGGTTGCTGAGAATTGATCTGAGGACCTCTGGAAGAGCAGTCGATGTTCTTAACCACTGAGCCATCTCTCCGGTCCAATCATTCTTTACATATGGCCCTCCCTTCGTACGATTACTATGAAAACATTTTGTCACATATATTTGCTAACTGTTCAGTGATTCCCTAGACAGCCTGTGCTCGGTTCAGCACTCTGTGTATGGTGTAGAAAGCAGTGAGAGGCAAGCTTTGCACATCTTACCTTGGAAGACTGTCCTATGACCATCAGCTTCCGGCAAATGGTGTAGATGTAAAGGGTACCTGAGTGGAGAGAAAGACGTGAGTACACTGTGCAGTCGAAGGCTGAGACTGGCATATTGCTGTTTCTATGGCTTAGGTCTGCCACCCGCCAAACGAGCGCTCTCGTGAGGTTTGATGGCGGGAGGAGGTGATAATCGTCTATATTTTCTTGTCACTTCAGCACAAAATCATGGAGACAACTAATATGATCGTATTTTAAATATGTCGACGCCTCGATCCTCCAGTCTCGTTTTATGGCAATGCGAGTTTTAAGATATACTGGAGAGAATAATATTTCAGCGGGTAATTCACGTATACCTTCTGGTTTTACTGTGTTCTTTGTTCCTGTGGCTTCCTTATGGTTGAGAATGAGAGATTCATCTCTGCACAATATTAGGACACATTTAATCCAGAAGGAAGTCGGGTAGTTTAAAACTTGAAACAGGCGAGAAGCTGTGTTTTACCTCTTTCCTGCCTCAGATAACATACACCCCGTTATTAAGTCATTCCCTATAGCCAGCGCAACAGAAACTAGCATCACGGTACGATTTCTGTGTCGGGTGATTCATTACAAGAGGAAAGCAGGCTTGCTTGCGGCAGGACAGGAGGACACGGCGGTGCTAGAAACCTGCTTGAAAGTGCTCGTGCTTTTAAAAGGCTTGGCTTGTAACGGCAAGAAGTCCAACTGTTTTCTACAAAACAGCTGATCTAAAATTCACAACCGTCAAAATTCAGCTCTAAAAGCATCTGTTCCGAGAGGCATTCCTTGACTTAAAAAAAAAAAAAAAGTGAGAGAAACAAACATCAATTACACGCATCGGGAGCAAAAACACTGAACGCCGCGTGAATAGGCTCACGGAGAAGACAATTCTCTGATTCTCCGCAGTCAAGGACTCTGCAGACCGAGTGCCCGAGTCATGTGCTCTCTGCTTGCATTTAAGATCCACCTGTCTGGATGCCACACGGCTACAGCCTGCCAAAGCCGTTCTACGCACCTCAGCTTGGCTGTGCTGAAGATACAACTCGGGTTCAGTGGGTAAGGTGAGGGCTTTGCGAGCATGGGGCCTTAAGCTGGCTGGGTGTGATATCGTACACTGTGACCCCAGCCCTGGGAGGAGAGAGAAAGGTACTGTTGGCATTTCATCTAGGCTCCACCCACAGTTACCTGGCAACAGCCAGGCGTGCCTGACTCACTATATAAGGGGCTGCTTGCTCCCTCCACATTTTCTTGCTCCTGCTCCTGCTCCTGCTCCTGCTCTCCTCTCTTCTCCTCTTGCTCCTGCCCCTTACCCTCTTCTCTCTCTCTCTCTCTCTCTCTCTCTCTCTCTCTCTCTCTCTCTCTCTCTCTCTCCTCTCTCTCATCTTTTCTCTGTCTCTACTACCCCCTCAATTCCCCTCTCCATGCCCTAAATAGACTCTATTCTATACTATACTCATATAGTATATATATACTCGTATAGCTCACGTAGCTGGTACCTCAAGGGGAAGGGATGCCTCAGCATGGGCCGGCAGAGGCACCCCCTTCTCCCACACCATACCATGCCTCCACCAAACATATTCCTTCCTTCTTATCTTTTTATACAACGCTACAGGTGAGTTCCAGGGACTCACTAACCAGCCAGTCTAGCTGAAACAGTGATCTGTAGGTTCAATAACAAAACCCTGTTTCAAAAGACAATAGAGGGGGTTGGGGATTTAGCTTAGTGGTAGAGCGCTTGCCTAGGAAGCGCAAGGCCTCCCTGGGTTCGGTCAAGGCCCTGGGTTCGGTCCCCAGCTCCGAAAAAAAAAAGAAAAGAAAAAAGAAAAAAAAGACAATAGAGGAAGACATTCAGACACTAATTACTATATTCACACACACACACACACACACACACACACACACACACTAGACACACATATATCTTACACTAAACACGTGTGTCTAAATATATACACTACACATACATATACATACATATGCATACACAACACACATACATACACAACTACATTACACATCCAGACACGTATATACTATACAGATTGGATGGGGAGATGCAACTGTATGACTGATTCCTTGTAGAAAGGAAACCCAGTCACCAAGTAGGGCAGGGCACAGGAAGCACATGCCTGCCCGCACAACATGTGACTCAGGTTCAAGCCAGGAGCCTGGAAAAACATGTCAGCAGCAGGGGGCTGTTGTCAGAAAGGACAAAGGCTCTTCTAGGTTTCAAACCATGCCTGTAACCTTGCTAGTCCTAACTCATCCCGACCACAGCTAAATTCTGCTTCCATGGTTCCGGTTTTGGCCTGGGCTCAGTTACACAGCAGAAGCCACCAGAGTAGACAGTACAAGATGGGGCACAGACTGAATCTTTATGATCGCAGGGAAATTTTGGAAGCCAGTTTTTTTTTTGTTTTTTTTTTTTGTTTGTTTGTTTGCGCCAAATCCATCCATACTCTGAATTTCCTGTTCAAGGGACTCCTTTGCATCAAAGATGGCCACTGTCAAAAACCGGTCTGAAAGTCTCAATTAGTTGAGTTCAGTTACTTGAGAATATTTGAAATCTTTCAGAAAGAATGAAGACTAACTAGATATCTTAATAACCAATGACACATTGTCAATGTAATAAAAGGCTAAATGTACTTTGACAAGTTATCAAATGCATAGTTCTGACTGCTTAGAATACAAAGTGTAAAAACCTTGGGCCCATCACGTATTTGTCAATCCCAGAATTGGACCAGCTTTGCCCCAAATATTCCAGGTGTTTATGCCCCTGGCTCCTTCAGCTCTTGGTTCAGTAGTTTTTGTACATTCCCAGCCCCGCCCCCTCCCTTAGCCTGGCTTGCCTTCCTTATCTGCCTTCCCACCTGCATTCTCTCCACAGCAGTGCCTGACACTATCTGTTTCACGAACCACCTCCCTGCAGCAGGAGGAAGCGTAAGACTTTATCTACTTCTGTGCCTCAGACACCTAGGGCCATACCAGGCTCATGAGAGGCACTCAGTAAGTCTTAGATGATGACACTAATTAGTGAAACCAAGTTTAGAACACGTATGGCCCACCACCCAGCAACTGCGCTCCTGGACACAGGTCCCAGAAAACCGTCCCTCCAATCTTTGAGACGAGATGAGCAAAGATATTCACAGCAGAACTGTTAGGCTAGGTGCTTCTCCGTAGGGACATACACGGGAAGTTAGAGTCACATACTGGGACCTGGTGGATTCTACAAGAGTAGCACTGACTGGGGGACCCAGGAAGCAGTAGAGTGCAGAGCTCAAAGTCATATTTATAAACACAGAGATCGGAACCAGAATAGAGACAAAGGAGTTGGAGATGCAGAACTTTGCAGAACTCTAATCTCTTTTTTGAAGAAGGGAAGACAGAGGAGAAAAAATATGATTATTTATTTATTCATTCATTTGTTTATTTATGAGCCAGAGAGTATCACATAGCCCAGCTGCTCTTAACTCTCCGTCTTCCTGCCTAAGTCTCCAAACGCTAGAACTACAGGTTTACGTCATTTCTACCCCTCCAGAGACCCCAGCCTTGCACATGCTGTTCCCTCTCAGGGGCCCAGAAGCACTGGCTCCTGCTCTGTCCCACTCTGTCAGCGTACCTCGGCTCTGACTAAAGAACCAAGGACACTGCGGGTGACCAGCCACAAATGCTGCCCAGTCACGGACCCCAGGAGCCATCCTCGTTTCTAGTAGTGAACGTGCACTGCAGGTTCAGCCACGATGGCAGCGCGTGATGTGGGGTGGGTGAAGTTGGGAAAGGTTAGGAGGTAAACTTTCAAATGCCATGAGAGGAGGGAAAGCCGTACGTTTTCATTGGAATTACTCTTCCTTAGTCTACGCACATCCAATAGACTGTCACGATCATTTTTCCTCATGATCACCAAGAAAACAGCAGAATGTATTATCCAGAGGCCAGTACAGTGAGCACCTCAGAACAGCTTTAGAGTAGAAAACAAACATTACACTTTAATAATAGCCAAGATAAGTATATATATATATATATTTATGTATATATGCATGTGTGCATGTGCACATGAATGTATGTGAGAGAGAGAGAGAGAGGGAGAGAGAGGGGGAGAGAGAGAGAGAGAGAGAGAGAGAGAGAGAGAGAGAGATCCTTACTCAAAAACAAACTGGGTGGTGGGGGAAGTTCCTACATAGAAAGCCAAAACTGCTGGCCAGAGCCTTTGAGGAGAAGACAGAGAAAGCGGATGATTCTTAGACTCAATGTACCATTGGTCTGCTCCCTATGTCTCCTCCACTTATCAACCATGGTCCCTACTTGTCATAGACCTGAAACCAACTACCCCATAGCCACCGGCTCTTCCTTTGGTGAAATCCCCAGCATCTCTACTTGTGAGGACAAAAAAAAATGTAATCCAAACTTTAAAAAAAAAAAGTAATACAATTATTCTATTCTACGTGCATGTACTCGTATTCAATTATACATATACAAACGTGTACGTCTTAAATCACAAAAGCACGTTGCCATCAAACTTGGCATTTAAATAACGATCTGAAAGGCACAATGGGGAATAAGGCATCTTGGTTCACACCGTTGAAGATAATCCAGCAAAGGTGCTCCTGAGGGAGCGCCACCTGCATGATGAGTCTAAAGGAAGACAGGATCTGCAGACACTGTCGCACGGATTCTTCATTCTGCAGATTGGCATCACTTTGGCAGACCAGCTGGTAGTTGCAAATATTTTTTCCACTCAAAGCATGAAACTGAAAGACACAGGAAATAAATGAATATAAACCAGGCTTATAAAATTAAAGGGGGGGCATTTCTCAACGATGTTAAATGCCAGAAACACTAAAATGCAAACGTTTGTATTTAATTGTATTTAATGGATTGGCAGGCAAAGAAATACAAGACAGGCTTCCTTAGAAAATTTAAGATCAGCTTTCCGAAGGCGAAAGAAAATCCCAAACAAAACAGTACTGAAATCCCATTAGCCTGTTATCTCATTACCACTCGTCAGGAGTTGTAATCTCATCCTAGAGCATTTTAGCCTATTTATTAGCTCAAATGTGATTGTCTCGATTTATAGAATGCTTTCAGCAAATGTTGATTGACCACTACTGTTTCAAGGGAGACTTGAAAAAAGGAGAGAGCTTCCGCTCCTGACAGAAGCAAAATGTTCCAGGCACAGGCAGCTTTAGGAGTGCTTCGGGGGTCTGTCATGGCCACTGAGTCCAGAAGAGGGTGTCAGGAACGCTGGAATTACAGGCTGCCATGACTGAGTGCTGGGGGCCAAACTCAGTTCCTCTGGGAGGGCAATAAGCACTCTCAACTGCATGGCTGTCTTTCCAGCCCCTGGGCTTGTTTCTTTATTTCTAATAATCGTGTTTCTTCTATCAGTAAAAAGGCAAAATAGTTCCACCTCCTAGGGCCATAAGGAGGCTGTGAGGTGATAAATTCACACAGTGCATGCAGACGTTACCTCGCACAGAGCTCGCTTTGGCATTTTGGATTTTTTTTTTCTGTTGACTTGTGTTTTTATCCCCATAAAGACACCCGGGGTATTTGGAAGAGGACATAACAAAGCCAGACACTGAGAATCTTAGGGAGGGTAAATCCGACAGGGTCCCCAGCCCCATCTTTCTATCAAGGATTCCTTTAGCTCCCAGAATCCCAAGCACAGTTGTGATGTAAGGCGGGATTGGGGGGGGGGGGTGCTCAACTGGTAAATTAATACTAACAATTAATATATAGTAACACAAATATAATAAAAGATGGGTAAAATTTCTTATCAAAAATCTATGTTCATGCTCAAAGAGCACCCTTTGTTTTATTTATTTTTTACTATATATATAGTATATGATATTCATAAATATACATATATATGTATATATATATATATATATGAAGCCTCATTTTTCTCTTCTATAAGATGGAGCAATAATAAGGCCTAACACCTGTTTTAAGGATCCAATATGCTTCCCAAAACTCTTCGTAAATGAATGCACCTACAGGTATTAGTTATTCTAACAACAGTGCGGGCTGCAGGATGAACTAGCACTTATATTAACACAACCACTGGGGCTTAGTGGATTCCCCATTTTGTCTAGCCCTCAAAACATGTATCAGACGACTTATGGGGCACAGCCAGGTGCTGTGTGAGGAGGAGGAGGAAGCGATCTAGTCACCGTCAGCCAAAGGCTATACTAATCCCACTACTATTCACAAGCCACAGGGCCCTTAGCTTCTCCTCCCAACTTACTGTAAGTCTAGCCATTTCATCGCCAAAGCCGTTTGGGAAGAAGACAGTCTTGAACTGATTTACGTCTTCTTTGTTCTCATCGAAGTCGAAGTCGGTGGTGAACCCCTGGAGATAGCGCCCATAGCATTGCAGAAGAGCCAGCTTGTACTCCTGAAATAAAGAGGGCCTGTTACAGTTTCAAATGTAAGGACTGGGTGGTAGTCAGAGTATCCTTAGTCATGTAAGTGTGGGTTACTACTACTTCCAGAAGCAGATACAGCCAGTGTTTCAACGTAACTTTATGGAAAAACAAATGTTACCCTTTTGTACCTAGGGTCTGTTTCTTTACACTCCCAGCTCTATAATACCATGTGAGTAGCACCATTTCCCAAGCATATGTAAAGTGGCAGACACTCTCTAGGCCATGCATGCCTGTTATTGTGTTGAATTCTCAGAAGAAGGCATCTGGGATATGGGACCATCATGACCATAGCGATGAGAAGATGCACGTTTCGTTCTGTTTGTGGTAAGACCCTCGACATCTCATAGACTCTAAGTTCCCAAATCCATCATCCCCTGCTCATGGCGGCCCACATGCTCAATTCAAGAGTGAGGACTGTCTCCTTGCTGTGAGTCAGGGGTTTTGTTTCCATCGAGCACACGGGATGGTTGACCTAGAAAGTGTCAGCAGGAAACAGGAGAACCTGGAAAGCTGAGTCCCTCGAAACTTCTCCATAGCTTCCTCCTCCTCAGCCCTGTCTCCAGGAAAAGCCACTGGCCTGCTTCTGACCCACCCACCTGCCTAGCCCCTTGTGGGATCTCCACCATCAAACATGGCTCCATTCTCAACATCAAACATCACTCATTCTTGTTTCTATCGCCTTGTCTCCTCACAGGTTGGTTTTGGATCTTTCCCGTTCTAACTGGATTTGTATAATATACCCAAAATATCATAATCTCAAAAATATCAATATCTCAAAAATCATAGCGTCCCACGAGATTATCTGTGCTCTAGCTGAAATATAAATAGTCTAGAAATTGATGGCAGCAACGATCAAGTTCATTTCCAGGATTACAAACACCTTCAGTGACCCATTTCCGACCACTGAAAAGGAGAGAAGTCGTCCCTATTCTTCCATCCAAATGTAAACACTCTACCTAGGCCTGTCTATCAGAAGCATCCATTGACCTTGGCTACTGCCCATGGTCAGCTTGTTCCCTCAGTGTCTGACACACTTCCTTCTCCCTCTACTGAAGTCCACACTCACCCACTGCTGCTAAGACTCCAAGGTGTCCGCCTCTCGTTCCCAGAGCTACCAAGATCCAAAGGCGATGTTGTCAGCTGCTGTCGCTCCACTCCACAGAAATAGAAGAACTTGGAAGTCGCCTACTTTCTCCCAAACCCTGCATTTTCAAGTGTGTAAGAACCATGGTGCATGCATGCAGAGTTATGGCTGACTTTGATTTAGGGTTAATTAGTTCTGTGGGTGAAAGGGTCCCGAAAAGAAAGGTGACCTTAGACTCAGCCTTCCGGGTGGCTCATGGCTGATTAGAACTGTCGGGACTGAGGAGAGGCTGGTGTGGCAAGTCCAGCGTCTAGTTACAATTTATCTTGAGCTACCTACCTTTTAGCCCCTTTAAACCATTCCTTGCCTGCCTCTGTGTTTGATTCTCGTGACTTGACTACCAGGTAAGATCACTTGGAATATGCTAACTTAGGAGACCCCCCTAGAACTGCCACCAACCAAAAGGATGAATATGTCATCAGACAGGTGTCTGAGGCTTACGGAGATTTCCCACTTTGCTGTGACCTGCCTGCCTCATGTTTCTACCAATATATTTGAAAAGCGTCTTCGTGTGTGACAAAAAGTCCTAAGTGACTATAAAGGCTTTGTCAAACTCTTAACCATATTAGACAAGTAATTTGGGGGGAACCTGAATCTATGTCCCTAGGCCACGGTCACTCACATGTGTCTTCAGAAAACATTATCTTTTATCTTACCTGGGGTCAGTGTTGCACTTTTGCATTGATGCTGTTTTCAAATGGAAGCCTTTCTATACCTCATCTTCTGCTTCAGCGGTTCTCAACCTTCCTAACACCTCTGCAACCCTTTATAACACAGTTCCTCATGCCGTGCTGACTCCCAACCATAGAATTATTTCATTGCTACCTCATAACTTTACGGTAGCTACCGATTTGAATCGTAATGTAAAATATCTGAAACGGGACACTTCCAGGTTGCGACCCACAGGGTGAGAACCCATGCTCTATTTGGAACCCTTGCCTCTTAGGACATTGATTAATGTCTAAGAAATAGACACACGGGAAGAAAATCAAGTGGGGCAACTGAGAGTTGAGAAGGCACCCACTCACACTGCCCATGCCTGGCCTAAAATCCCTGTGGATAAAAAAAAAAACAAAAAACAAAAAAACTCCTTGTCCAACACTGAATAGAACTTATTATATTTAGACTTAGGCCAGAACTGTGGGGTTAAACTCACAAGTCACAAACTGAAAACCTAGCCATGACAAGGTCTAATACTGAGCAGGAAATAGGGCATATATGCCACCATAGCTAGAATCACAGTACAGTAAAAATATTCAGAAAACTAAAAGTCATTAAAACAGGACACTGAACAGCCAGGCCAGTAGTCATGAGAGCTGACAGGGCAAGGCCACAGGCCTAGGGAAAAAACAACAGGAAGTGGTGTCTGGGCTCCTTTGTATAAGGTAGGAACATGGTGACTCAGCACTTCCTGCCGTAGGCCTACCACACCCTCCGCTGAGCCGAGCTGCCTTCCCTTGTCAGGCTGCCCCCGGTCCCTGAAGGAACCACCTGGAGACTTTCAAATACAAAATAGAAGGGCAGACTTTGTAGTTGTTATGGCTGTTACTGTACCTCATTACAGTTTTACTTATTTACATGTTGTTTTTCAATATTTAAAAGAAAAAATAAGAAAAACAAATCGAACCCTGCAGACTGGGAAGGGTATCAAGCCAAATGCTAAGCAGCTAAAGGAGTTTGCTTCTCGCTTCGGAGCCACACTTACTTTTATTTGACACAGGCTGTCTCCAACCTTCAGAAGCTTCTCGTTGTAATAGTCGGCCGGCAGCCGGGGGGCGTATTTGGTCCAGATATTAAACAGAGTGGTGGCACTGTAAATAAAGGAAAAGGATGTCTTCAGAAAGAGCAGGCAGCCTCAGTTAGTCAGTGGGCCACCCCTTTAACACTTGCCTTGTGCTGAGTCTTTCTCTTATTCCTCATTGTTAATGTCTACTAACAAACATTATTAAAGCCAGGACGTGCCCAATGTGGAACCCTTTTTACATGTGTGTGTTTTTTTTTTTTTTTTTTTTGGTTCTTTTTTTCGGAGCTGGGGACCGAACCCAGGGCCTTGCGCTTCCTAGGCAAGCGCTCTACCACTGAGCTACTACCCCAGCCCTTACATGTGTTTTTTTAAAAAACTCCTTTTGAAAGGAGCTTTTAACTTCACAGTGAAGGAAATCCAGAGGTGTCCCTCCACTCCCATCCCCAGGTATGAACAAGCTGTGTGGTCTCTATCAGTGTCCACCCTTCTGGGGTTCTTTGTCGCCCGAAAGATCTTAGCGATGTCTCAGAAAGAAGTCCAAGGACCAAGTCACTAAAGGAAGAAGCACAGTGCAGGCTAGGTAAAGAGCCCAGAAGCTGCCAGAAGATGGAGCAAAAGTCATGCCTTTTAAGCTAGGCATGGAATAGAAATAGACTATTAATAAAGGAGAAAGCACTCCTGAGGCAGGAAGTGAGCCAGTGAACCAAGGAAAGAGCCATATGGTATATGATCTGTTATAGCTCCCTCCTCTCTCTTCTTTGCATTTCATTCGCTCCACACATGCTCCGTTCCTCAGGCTGTGTCAGGACTCCCACTGTTCCTCTGCAGACTGGCTCCTTTCTTATGTTAACCTTTATATATATATAGGGATATATATATATATATATATATATATATATATATATATATATATATATATATAGAGAGAGAGAGAGAGAGAGAGAGAGAGAGAGAGAGAGTGGTTTTGCCTTGCATGCATGTGTGCCATGTGCATGCAGTGCCCAGGAAGACCAGAAGGGGGCATCAGATCACCTATCGCCATCTACAGGTGGTTGTTAGGCAGGGAACTGAACCAAGTAGTCGGCAAAAGATGCAAGTTCCCTTAACCACTGAGCCATCTCTCCAGCCCCTTCCCGTGTTCATCTTGATGTAGCTTCTGTTTCGGTTTCTACTTTTTTACTGTATCTTGTTACAACTGATGAGGCTGCCCCTAGCACATCAAGAATTGACAAAGTCCAGGGTTTCTGGCAGGGTTCACTCTGCTGTGGTACTTCTGATGAGCTTTTGACAACTGTATAATGATACTTAACAGCACTGTCTCAAGATACAATGTTTCGCCGTCCTGAGATTCTTCTGGGCTCCACCTACACATTTCTCCCTTGCTCCCTAATCACTGATCTTTTTACTGTTGCCATAACTTTACTCTTGCAGAATGCCACATAGTATAGAATCTTTTCAGACTGCCTTCTTTCTTTTAGGAATATGTATCTACATTCCTCTATGTCTTTTCCCGGTTCACCAGTTTGCTTCTTATACTGATTAATATTCCATGATTGGATAAGATCGTTACTTATCTTTCATTAACCTCATAAAGAACATGATGACTGCTTATACATTTTAACAATTATAAAGCTGATATCCATATCTGGGGCTGGAGAAACAGTTCAGTTAATAAAGCGCTTATCACATAACATGAGGACCTGCGTTGGAGAACATGTAAACAGCCAGGTCCTGTGGCACTTGCTTGTAATCTCAAGGAAGCAGAGGCAGGAGGATCTCTATGATTCAGTAGCCTATCCTAATTTGTAAGTCCCAGATTCCAGTAAGAGACCCTGTCTAGAAAACAAAAGATAGCTCTTGGTGGAGGATTCAAGGTTGAACTCTGGCCTACACACACACACACAGGTGGGGGAAGGAAAGAGCGGAGGGAGAGAGGTTATTATGTGGATTTTATGTGGATATAATTATAATCCTCCTTTGGTTAAGTGCCAAAAGCCACAATTACTAGACAGAATTATTAAGGGTATGCTTAGCTTTGTGAGAAATGATAACTTGTCTTCCATGAGGCTACATCTACCATTCTGCAACTCCTCCAGCAAGGGGCTTCTGTTCCCTTTCACCAGCATTCAGAGCTGCTGAGTCCTGGGTTTTAGCCTTGTAGTCATCGGCCTTGTAGGCAATCTCACCATTGTTTGGATTTGAGGCCCCCCAATGTTGTTGCATGTGGGGCATCTTCTCGGGTTTATGTTCCATCAGTGATACCTCTTTGGTGAGATGTCTGTTGGCTCTTTGGCCAGTTTTTTTTTTTTTGGTCAATATACATATATATATATATATATATATATATTATTATTATTATTATTATTAACTTGAGTATTTCTTACTTACATTTCGAGTTTTATTCCCTTTCCCGGTTTACGGGCCAACATCCCTTTGGCCCTCCCCCTCCCCTTCGATATGGGTGTTCCCCTCCCAATCCTCCCCCCATTGCCGCCCTCCCCCCAACAATCACGTTCACTGGGGGTTCAGTCTTAGCAGGACCCAGGGCTTCCCCTTACACTGGTGATCTTACTAGGATATTCAATGCTACCTATGAGGTCAGAGTCCAGGGTCAGTCCATGTATAGTCTTTAGGTAGTGGCTTAGTCCCTGGAAGCTCTGGTTGCTTGGCATTGTTGTTCATATGGGGTCTCGAGCCCCTTCAAGCTTTCCAGTTCTTTCTCTGATTCCTTCAACGGGGGTCCTGTTCTCAGTTCAGTGGTTTGCTGCTGGCATTCGCCTCTGTATTTGCTGTATTCTGGCTGTGTCTCTCAGGAGCGATCTACATCCGGCTCCTGTCGGTCTGCACTTCTTTGCTTCATCCATCTTGTCTAATTGGATGGCTGTATATGTATGGGCCACATGTGGGGCAGGCTCTGAATGGGTGTGCCTTCTGTCTCTGTTTTAATCTTTGCCTCTCTATTCCCTGCCAAGGGTAATCTTTTTCCTCATTTAAAGAAGGAGTGAAGCATTCACATTTTGATCATCCGTCTTGAGTTTCGTTTGTTCTAGGGATCTAGGGTAATTCAAGCATTTGGGCTAATAGCCACTTATCAATGAGTGCATACCATGTATGTCTTTCTGTGATTGGGTTAGCTCACTCAGGATGATATTTTCCAGTTCCAACCATTTGCCTACGAATTTCATAAAGTCATTGTTTTTGATAGCTGAGTAATATTCCATTGTGTAGATGTACCACATTTTCTGTATCCATTCCTCTGTTGAAGGGCATCTGGGTTCTTTCCAGTTTCTGGCTATTATAAATAAGGCTGCAATGAACATAGTGGAGCACGTGTCTCTTTTATATGTTGAGGCATCTTTTGGGTATATGCCCAAGAGAGGTATAGCTGGATCCTCAGGCAGTTCAATGTCCAATTTTCTGAGGAACCTCCAGACTGATTTCCAGAATGGTTGTACCAGTCTGCAATCCCACCAACAATGGAGGAGTGTTCCTCTTTCTCCACATCCTCGCCAGCATTTGTTGTCACCTGAGTTTTTGATCTTAGCCATTCTCACTGGTGTGAGGTGAAATCTCAGGGTTGTTTTGATTTGCATTTCCCGTATGACTAAAGATGTTGAACATTTCTTTAGGTGTTTCTCAGCCATTCGGCATTCCTCAGCTGTGAATTCTTTGTTTAGCTCTGAACCCCATTTTTAATAGGGTTATTTGTCTCCCTGCGGTCTAACTTCTTGAGTTCTTTGTATATTTTGGATATAAGGCCTCTATCTGTTGTAGGATTGGTAAAGATCTTTTCCCAATCTTTTGGTTGCCGTTTCGTCCTAACCATAGTGTCCTTTGCCTTACAGAAGCTTTACAGTTTTATGAGATCCCATTTGTCGATTCTTAATCTTAGAGCATAAGCCATTGGTGTTTTGTTCAGGAAATTTTTTCCAGTGCCCATGTGTTCGATATGCTGCCCTAGTTTTTCTTCTATTAGTTTGAGTGTATCTGGTTTGATGTGGAGGTCCTTGATCCACTTGGACTTAAGCTTTGTACAGGGTGATAAGGATGGATCGATCTGCATTCTTCTACATGTTGACCTCCAGTTGAACCAGCACCATTTGCTGAAAATGCTATCTTTTTTCCATTGGATGGTTTTGGCTCCTTTGTCAAAAATCAAGTGACCATAGGTGTGTGGGTTCATTTCTGGGTCTTCAATTCTGTTCCATTGGTCTATCTGTCTGTCTCTGTACCAATACCATGCAGTTTTTATCACTATTGCTCTGTAATACTGCTTGAGTTCAGGGATAGTGATTCCCCCTGAAGTCCTTTTATTGTTGAGGATAGTTTTAGCTATCCTGGGTTTTTTGTTATTCCAGATGAATTTGCAAATTGTTCTGTCTAACTCTTTGAAGAAGTGGATTGGTATTTTGATGGGGATTGAATTGAATCTGTAAATCGCTTTTGGTAAAATTGGCCAATTTTTAAAAACAGGTTGGTTTGAGGTTTTTTGGGTTGATTTTTAAGAATCTGATGCATATTGTAGACTACAGTTTTTTTTAATCATATATGGATTTCGCCAAGCATTTAGTCTACAGCCCAGCCAAGCAATGACAGTTCTCTCCTTTAATCCCAGTACTTAGGAGGCAAAGGCAGGCAGACCTCTGAGTTTGAGGCCAGCCTGATCTACAGAGTGAGTTCCAGGGCAGCCAGGGGTATACAGAGAAACCTTGTCTCAAAACAACAACATCAAAACTCACAGCCTTGGGGCTTGAGAGATGGCTCAGTGGTTAAGAGCACTGACTGCTCTTCCCAGAGGTCCTGAGTTCAAATCCCAGCAACCACATGGTGGCTCACAACCATCTGTAATGGGATCCAGTGTCCTCTTCTGGTGTGTCTGAAGACAGCTACAGTGTACTCATATAAATAATAAATAAATAAGTCTTTAAAAAAAACTTCACAGCCTATGCTGCCTATTTTTCTTCATACTTTTTATACAAAGATCCTTAATTTTGACCAACTTAAGCTTGTTCATGTATTTGGAGTTATGTTTAGAAAGTAATTGCCAACCCAAGGTCACCCAGATTTTCTCTTAGGAATCTTGCTGTTTTGAGCATTACATCTAAGACAGGTGGTCCTTTGAGTTGCTGTCCAGGATGGGGGCAGTCTGTACCTAATTTTATTTTCTTGTATGTAGTTGTTGAGTATCGGCAGCATCAATCTGTTTCACTCTGTTCCTTTGTCAAACCGCAGACTGTATGTCTGAACTGTGTGTTCTTCCTCACTGACTTGCCCATCCTTTCACCAATATCACACATACCTAGACTGCTACAGCTGTTTCTAAATCCTAAGAGTGTGCTGTATTGATCCGCCAGCTTTGTGTCTTTGGTTTCTGTGCGTTTGTATCTCATTACAAACAAGGTAGAAAATGAACAGAGACAGGCTTGTGGACCTCCCTTTTCCCAGGGGTCATTGGCCACCGGCCCATGAGGACAAAGGGAGCAGAGTCGATAAATAGGTTTTCAGGTGACCTATGATTATGAACAGAAATGACTTGGGGATAAAGATCAATTTTTTTTATTCATTTATTATATATAAGTACACTGTAGCTGTCTTCAGATACACCAGAAGAGGGCATCAGATCTCTTTACAGATGGTTGTGAGCCACCATGTGGTTGCTGGGAATTGAACTCATGACCTCTAGAAGAGCAGTCGGGTGCTCTTAACCGCTGAGCCATCTCTCCAGCCCGATAAAGGTCAATTTTATTTGGGGGTAAATCAAGGGTTACATAGTTTGGGGGAAGGTGGTAGGAATATTGGGATGGGAGGAAGCAAAGATCATTGGCAGAAGGCTAAGGTTATGAGATGCCTTGTTAGCATGGGGAAGCATTCCAGGAATCTCAGGTGCTTGCTGAATGGGTTTGATACCTGGAGAAAGGATGCTGGACCTGTAACCTCACCAAGGATAAATTACATTCTGAAGGTAAAGGGTATGGAGGTTCCCAGCTCCCCGGACAAGTTCAAAGAAGGAGAAATCTGCTGGTAAAGGAAATCCACAATTTGCATTGAGCATCAAATTTTGACCTTAGCTGGGCTTCCCAACACAGGGGAATGTGTCAAAATTACAGGCATGTGCTACCACTTCCAAGATAGTATTCACTTCTTGTCTCAAGAGATATGAATACCTAATACAGGTAGAATGTTTGTTTTCCTATTGCTGTGATAAAATACTCTGATATTTAAGACAACTTAAGAGGGGAAATGGTCTCTTCTGTTTCACAAGTGAAGGTACAGCCCATCATGACAGAGGAGTCAAGGCAGCAAGAGCAAGAAATGCCTGGTCGTGATATATCCAAAATCGAGACCTCATGTTTACCGGTCTGTACAGTCCAGAATGCTAACTCAGGGGGTGGAGCCATCACAGTCTGGGTCTTCCCACCTCTTATCAAAATGGTGTCCCACAGGCATGTGAACTTAAAGAAGCCCTCACAGGTTTTACAGAGGCTCCTAGGCAATTCGAGATTCTGTCAGGTTGGCAACTAACACTAACTCCACAGTAGTCAAGGAAAGTATAAAGCAGCAGTTCTCAGCCTTCCTAACGCTTCGACCCTTTAATCCAGAATCTGTGTTTTCTGGTGCTCTTAGGGGACCCCTGAGAAAGAGTCCTTCAATCCCCAATAGTGTCGTGACCCATGGGTTGAGAACCACTGGTATAGAGGAAGCAAAGAGGAAGGGAGGGAAGATGAAGGGGAAGGAAGGATGAGAAAGGGGGAGGGGATGGTGACTGGAGCAACAGTAGGTAGGTTGGGAAAATTCTTGCTTTTATTTTATTCCAAGAAGAGCTCAAATATCCAGTCAATCCTTCCTCCCACCACATAAAATGAAAACAAGCCATCGGTATTATAGAAGTGGTTTTTAATAAAAATGAAGAAGGTAATAAATTATTGCCTAATTTATTCATTCTTTGAGTTAACACTGATCTCTTCTCTTTGGCCAGAATATTATGAGTATGACACTGATCTCTTCTCTTTCTCCAGAATGTTATGAGTGCCTCTGGGATTAAAAAAAAAATCCAAACTCCCCTTAAAACTACCCAATGCTGCCTTCTAACATCCTAGACACAGACCTTGTTGGGAACAGAACGAATCCTCCTAGAAACAAGCACACTGTTGGAGCCTTAACCCCACAGGGGCAACTGCACTGGGAACCTCACTGCCTCTGAGGAAGCAATTAAGGTTAAATGAGGCCACATAGTAGGATCTTGGTCTGAGGGGATTACTCTCCTTCCCAGAAGGGATTCCCAGAGTTTCTTCAGAACTATGCAAAAAACAAACAAACAAACAAAGGCTTTCTTTAAGCCACTCAGTCTGTGACATCTTGTTAAGCAGGAGAACTGAAGAATATAGAATTGGTGGTGACATGTGCCTTTAATCCCAGCACTTGGAAGGCAGAGACAGGCAGATCTCTGAGTTTGAGGTCAACTTGGTCTACGGAGTGGGTTCCAGGACAGCCGGGGGCTACGCAGAGAAACCCTGTCTCAAAAACCGAACAAAAACCCTGCAAATTGGTACTGACTTCTCACATGTACTCATCAAACCATTCATGAGACAGTATCTGCAGATACAGATCAATTGATTCATTAAGGCAATTAAATGATACTGATTGGGTCCCCAGTTGAGTAAAGGGGACGTAGCACCCCCTACCTTTATGGAATAAGAAAAGAAAGACAGTTTCTTTGTTCGTTTTGTATTCTACTTGCTGTCTCTCTCATGAAGTTCCACAGTATTTAGATGCAATAAATTCAAGAAATCTACCCAGCCGGGCCCAAATCCTTTCATTCTGTACCTAAAACAGTTAATTCGACCGAGGCTTACAGATGAGGTGACTGTCAGGTTTGTTATTCATAGAAGCAAAATACCAGCTTAATTAAGTCAATCTGGGTTATGTAATGAGAAAAGAGCTTTCTTTCTCCTTTTTATTTATTTATTATTTCTTTTTACAGGATCTGAAGCTCGGGAATGCTGCTCATTAGGAATGCCTTACGTAATGCAGGGGCAAAAAGTATCCTCTATAGCCCAGGGTGGCCTGAAACATATTGTTATAGTCCAGGCTGACCTCAGACTCAAACCATTCCCCCATGTCAGCTGCCAGGGGTTGGAATCACAGGCATGGGCCACCCTGGCCAGCTTTAAGAATAAAAAGCTAACGAGTTTCATTCTGCTGATTGGCTATAACAGCTAGGAGATGTTCTGAATGTCCTAAAGAAAATTCTTACAGTATAATCAGAATATCTAGTGCTTATGACAAAAGCTCATTTTAAAATATAACACGTTTATATAATGGCATTGTTCGTATATAATCAAGATTTTTTTCTTCTTCTTCTTTTTTTTTTTTTTTTTTTTTTGGTACTATACATTTTTATGCTTGTGGAAAGTCCTATAGTTAGAAAAAAGAAAAGAAAAGCTTTGATTTTAAGAAAAACCATCTGTCAAGCATGTTATAAAAGCAACTCCTATCTCCTGGGCTCCCAACCGACTTCCCAATACCACTCTTGCCCCACTGGGACATCATCACCCAAGCAGCATTTTCAAATAAAAATTACATAAGGGCGATCCCTTCCCAGGAAGGTGTTCCTCCAGCAGCTGACCTCTACAGTCCTCCGAGCCCCACCGCTTCATCTAATGGCATAGCCCACTGTTGTACCCGTGTTTCCCAGGCTGGCCCTGAATGGGCTTCTCTCTATTCATTCAAGATGCTTGGTTCTTCCCAGCCCAGGATCTCTCCTTTCTCTCTGTTTGCCTGGTTGACTCGTGCACATTCTCCTTGGCTCAGCTTAACCTTGCCTCTCTTGCCCCTCCTTTGAAAGCAAGCTGCCATTGAGCTCCCCCTGGGCCTCTACTGGAGAGCCACCTACTTTAACACGCAGGCGGGCAAAACGCCCTTCCACGTGACATAAAAAGAAATAGATCTGTTTTGGACGCTGGAGAAAATACAAGATAATAGAGTCGTCGGGTTCCCGCGGTATCGAATGTCTGTGGAGTGTTTGCTGTGTTCCAATCCCCAGGCTATCGACTAGACATGGAGCAATGCAGAAGGGAAAAAAAAATTATCCCAAGCTTACCAGGAAGCTTTTATGTTTTAATAAAAAAAAAAAAGACAAGCAATATACAAGAAAATGAAAAGTTAAGTAAAATACCAATTGATAGATAATTCTGATTTAGGCAGAAGAAGAAAAAAATAAACCTGTCTTGGATAGCGATGACTGAACAGAGACAGGGAGGAAGAGGGAGAGCCAGGTAACTGGAAATCTGGAAGAAAAACCTCCCAGACAAAGGAAACCACAAATAGCCTCTGGGGCAAGAAACTAGCATTTCTTTGGCAAGTCCCAGGAAAAGTGCTGAGCTCGGACAACGGAAAGGCTGGGGCAGATCCTCAGACCCCGGAGAACAAAGAGGGTCTTAAGTGCATGCTAGAAGCTGTGGCAATCAATATATATAGACTTCAGCTAGGAGCAGCTGATGTGCTCGCAAAGAACACCCTGACGGCTACGGAGGAGACGCAGTGGAAGCGGAAGAAAAGTGGACCTCTGGCCTGGAATGCTGAGCACCGGGATTCTAGAGGTCGGACAAAGGGAAACCATTCAGATAGGACGTGTGTGGGAGCGAGGCTGGGTGGGTAGTGTGCTCTCCTTGGGCTTTCTTTACACGGGGTCTCACTCAGCTGGCCTTGAACTCAGGATCCTCCAACTCAGCCTCCGATGTTGGGGTGATAGGCAGGCAGCACCATGCTGGGCAAAAGCCACTGTTTCAGTTTGTTGTTTTATCTTATCTTATTTGTCCTCACTCCTTGGTCAACAACTCCCTCCCCCTCCCCCTCCCCCTCCCCCTTCCCCTCCCCCTCCCCCTCCCCCTTCCCCTCCCCTCCTCCTCCATCAGCAGGATATGCTGCAGTTGATTCTTCCTTTCCCAGGAATCACTTTCTCTCCCGGGCTCTGGGAGCACCAGCTACTTCCTGGTTCTCCTCCGACCTTCCTGGCCTCTCAGTCTTTGTAGGTTACTACAGGATGGATCATCCCAAAGGCTCTGCCCTTCACTGTCCTCTGCACCTAAACCCACTCCCTTGGCTAAGTTACCGGTCATCGTATTAAACGTCGTTAATGGACTGATGAATCCCAGGGGTGTTTCACTTCTGACCTCCAGCCCTGCCTGGGTGCTGACTTACAACTGCAGTATCTCTAAAACCAAACTCTCCAGTTTATTTTCTCCCATCTAAACCTGCTCTTCCTACTCTCACAGTGCCCAGCTTTTTCACAACTTTTTCCTGTGTAGCCTACTCTACAAAGAAACCCTTATACATTGTCCCCAGCCCTCCAACAACATCCCTCTTCCCCTTTCTTCCTCTTCCCCTTTCTTCCTCTTCCTCCTCTTCCTCCTGCTTTTCTTCTTCCTCCTCCTCCTCTTTTTTTTCAAGACAGGGTTTCTCTGTGTAGCCCTAGCTGTCCTGGAACTAATTCTGTAGACCAAGCAGGCTTTGAACTCAGAGATCCTCCTGCCTCTGCCCTCCAACTACTGGAATTAAAGACATATGCCACCACCATCCTGCTTTGTCTTCAACTTTCAAAAACAAGAAAAAAATAAGATACCTTTTTCTGGTTTTCTCTATCTATCTTCCTTACCACCCCATTTCTAATTGCAACAGTCATCAGATATCCCTTGGCCATATCCCCTGCTTTACTCTTCAGGGAAAAGTAATCTCTCTCTCTCTCTCTCTCTCTCTCTCTCTCTCTCTCTCTCTCTCTCTCTGTAAAATGTGTCTGCTGGCTTCTCCCCTACTTTCAGAGGGCTTAGTGTGAAGTCCTCTAATAGATTTATGAAGAGATAATTAGCACTGAACATCATATATACTATATTTTCTTCTATTCACACACACACACACACACACACACACACACACACACACACACATATCCTTTGGGGAGGGGAAGGTTTATTGCACTTGTGGGTTACAGTCCAGTCCATGACCAAGTGGTAATAGGCCAGGATCTCAAAGCAGGAACCTGGAGACAGGAACTGAAGCAGAAGCCATGGAGGAGCATTGCTTACTGGTTTGTTTCCCCTTGGCTTACTTGGCTATTTTCCTTGTACAACCCAGGCCCACCTGACCAAAATTAGCACTCACTGCTCAGGGTAGACTACACCCTCTGATACTAATCAGCAATCAATAAAACGCCCTATAGACATTCCACAAGGCCAATCTGACGGAGGTAATTCCTCCAGAAGAGGTTCCTTCTTCCAAGAAGCGTCAAGTTGACAACCAAGATCAGCCATCACGTGACAAAGTGTCCCTTATGAACAAGGTACAATAAGAGATGAGCTATTCTAGGGTGGAACAAGTATAACCAACTACATAGAAGTTACATGAGTGGGCTGGAGAGATGGCTCACGGTTAAGAGCACTGACTGCTCTTCCAGAGGTCCTGAGTTCAAATCCTAGCAACCACATGGTGGCTCATGGCCATCTGTAAGGGGATCTGATGTCCTCTTCTGGTATGTCTGAAGACAGCTACAATGTATTCATATAAATAAGATAAACAAATCTTTACAAAAAAAGTTACATGAACATGGTGACTCTCGAAGCATCTATCCGTTCTGTGGGTCTTGGTCATTCAAACATACATTTTTTCACTTTTTCTTATTGAAACACTCTTTTTTTTTCCACTTACAGGAGGAATTTACACCTTCTCCTTGGTACATCTGCATCCCCAGCATCATTACTCTTGGGCTTCATGATTATTAAGTAAAATACGGGTGATGTTAACACAAATCCTGAGTTACTGTGACAGTCAGTCTGATAACCAAGATGGCTAACGAACAAATGGACCAATGAAGACTACAGTGTGCTGGACAAAGGGGTGATTCAAATCCTGGGTGGGTCAGAACAGGGCAGAGCAAGATTTTACCAGACAGCTCAGAAGGGACTATAAACAATGTTAACTGTTTGCTTCTGGAATTTTCCATTTAAGATTTTCATAGCCTTTGACCACGGGTAAGTGAAACTGGGGGTCAGGGGAGTAGATATGGGGGCTGTGGGGGTGGGAATACTGTGTCCCATCTTTGTTTAGTACAAGATTATACTCACAGAAATATATGATTTGGGGAAGAGGGGTTTACTGTTAACTTGATGCCTTCCTAGTTTTGAGAAAAGTGCCTTTCAAAGATGTAGCTACTAGGTACAAGATGTAGCTCAAGCAAATCGTTAAGATGTTTGAATAAATAATAAATGTAAGTTAAAACCGTGTATTCATATTAAATGCATGGCCAAAATATGTAGTTTAAAATATTCACCAGAAAGAAAAGTTATCTGCCAGTCTGGTTTTCTTTGCTGCTTGCCTATATGTCTTGTAATTACTCATTTCGAAATGCATTAGATCAGAAAACATGGCAACATGAACAAAGCCAAATCTTAGAAACAGGTAGTTTTTAGTTCACAGGATTAAGCTGGATTAACAAACAAACAAACAAACAAACAAAAATCAATCAGATGCTCAGAAAGAGCCACCAAGTTAAGAGGAAAAAGAAGTTTCTGTAATCCCAACGGAATGTAAAGAAAATAAAATGTACAAGTTCACAATATGACAGACTTGAGTCCTAACTAAAAGGATCTGGGCAACCTTCTCAGAGTTGGTCTTAAGTCTACTTTTGTTCTGTTTTGTGACCCATGGGTGAGTCAAGAGAGGCCATAAAAAGACGCTGAGACCAAACCCTGAGTTAGGAAGCTCTTCTGTGCAGACTTTTATTCTGACCTGAGAAGAAGACTTGAAATGTGTAGGAAGGGCTAATGGCTTTAAAAGCTGGGACTGCCCACAGCTCAGTTTGTCTCCAGGGCCCCGCCCCTGTCGTGGTCCACCAATGGCATCTCTTGGCGCCCTCCCCAGCGCCCTGCCTCAGCTTACCACCTCCGACGGAATTCGTGTTTCTGTTCCTCTGAGGTGGCTAGAGCCTTATTCTTCTTCATAAAGCCCAACAGCTCCCGGATCTCCTTCTCGCAAGAGGCCAGGAGCGGGTTTTTACCATCCAGGGGCCCGTAGAAGGCGGCAGAGGGCAGCAAGTCCTCGGAGCGGGTCCAGTGCGGAGGGATGGTGGAGCTCGACTTGGACTCGGTGGGCGACTTGAGAACCGCGGTGGAGGTCGGTGGCGGCGTTGGGGGCAGTTGCGCCGGCGACACCGATGTCTCAGAGCCCGGGGATACCTCAGAAGAGCTGGAGGAGTTGTTGGAGGACGCCATGTCTACCAGAGTCCAGCAGGTTAGGGGCTGGTGTACAAGCGGTTGCCAGGCAACGATCTCGCAGCAACCTAGCCACCGGCACGCTTTCCGGAAGCACAGCGGCCCCTAGAGGGAGAGGAAAGTACCGACAGCCTGCTTAGCCCATGCTGGCCTCAAAGTCACTACCCTCCATCCTCAGTCTCTTGAGTGCAGGGATTACAGACATTCATAACCAAGGCCGCTTGAAAGAGGGTTTTAAAACAAAGAATCGATGAAAAGAAAAATAAAAATAACCATCAAAGATTTCACACTACGTTTTTTTCCCCATTTGGAGCACCTACTAATAACCATGGTTACAATAATTAAAATGGATAGGGAATTATTCCAAGCATTTTGAAACATTGCTTTTCTCATTAATCGTCATGACTTCATACTTCAGCTTCTATCCTAGCTCCTTGGTTTCACAGATTAAGAGAACATAGCTTGACTTTGACCAAACTCAGAGGATAATGGAGCATCAGGGGCTAATTATATGCTGCAAAGCCAGTGATCATACAGAATTTGTTGTCCTAATGATGCCCCCAAAAGAAAGCGTCGAAGCTGTATTCCCAAACCGGAATTAGGGAACTCTCTGACAGTCTGGTTAGGACAAGCACCTTGCATGGCTATGTTCTCTTCCCTCTGCAGTTTGGGCTTGTGACTGTGGCAATCATGGAATTACTTCCACTTCAGCTTTATCCTAAATGTCACCGTGTTCTAAATCAATGTGCCTTTTACTCGACTTTAACTTCTTGACGTTAATATACGCTATCGGTTAATATATGCATAACGTTGGCTAATAGTCCTAACGGTTATGCTAACACTAAGAAATGCTCTTTTCAGTTGGGGATTTAGCTCAGTGGTAGAACGGTTGCCTAGCAAGCGCAAGGCCCTGGGTTCGGTCCCCAGCTCCGAAAAAAAAAAAAAAAAAGAAAAAAGAAAAAACAAACGAAGAAATGCTCTTTTCTTGCCTCTCACAGGCCACGTGGAGTCACATTTATTAATTTGGGATTTGAATCTCAGTTAGCAGACCTACTTTTCCTTACAAACTATGCAAGCCCAAAATTCATTGAAGAGCCAGAGGTAGAGGGTGGTTTTAAATGCCAGGTCTTTAACACTGAAAACTACTACCAAGTTTTTCACACACAAAACGTAGATGGTGACCTTGCACCCACTGAATACTAAGCAGCTCATTAGGCTGCAAGCGTATCTCCTCCAGTTCCAATCTCATTTCTCCCGGGCCCTATGAATCCATGCTAATTCATAAGGCCAGCCCCTCCTCTGTCCTATGCACTGTACCCTGATATACTTGAAAGGAAGATCACGGGGAAATTGTTCACTGGAGCAGGTAACTATGGATAAAGAATCTTCCAGTCCACCAGTGACACACAAGGACACCAACCTCACTGTCGGAGACCAGTTCTCCAGCCAAGAGGCAGAGTCTATTCTCGATGCCCAGTATTTTATATTCGAGGTGAGCAATATAAACTGTAACATTTTTAAAGAATGCAGGTTGGGGTCGAGGGGAAGGTGTCCATTGAACTTTTGTCAAAAATATTAATAGATACCTTTTTTTAAAAATTGGCTTGCTAGATTCTCCCAGATCTCATTTTCCCTTGTTTTCACTTAGCAGCCCTGTCCACTTCAGATCAAAAGCCAGTGCAAATTGCTACTGAGAACGATCTATTGTAGTGACGACTAGAATCAGCAGGAGGCAGGATCCAATTAAATTAAAGTGGTCAGAGAAGAGGAGAGGCCAGAGAACAAAGTAGGCCTGCTCCTTCCCAGCTTTTTTACAAATGACCTTTCTCACAGTGTACAGATTTCAAAGTCGCCGGTAGAAAAAGAAATGTGACGAAACTCAAGCGCTTGAATTATGAAACGGTCTATCTTAGTCATCACCTACCCCCCCCCCAGCCCCCGCCCTGCACTCACTTCTGTTAACAATGCCTCACTGGCAGTGGGTTCTGGAAGCCTGTCTGAATATTTAAATGGGTGTTAGATTCTGAATCATCGCTGTGGAAGATGGGAGTTTCTATTATGTTCCCTTTAGCTTATAGTTGAGGGGTTTTTTAAAAGAACACTTTCAGAGATCTTCATGTAAGGAAATGCCGCCTTTATCACACTCTTCCTTCCCTTGTGTCACTTTTCCTCATTCTTCTTGTAATGAAAGACTGCATAGAGGCTACCACGGGCAAGGCGGGGCAATGTAAACACCTCCCTCAGAAATAATGCAAATTGTTCGCTCTTATAATTAATGCCTTTGCCAGCCTCGGGGATCCTCTCTGCTCGTTCGGAATCCTTCTATGTCTTAAGCTACGGTTAGAGAGATAATAAGCTGTTGTCTTCTGTTAGATATTTAACTGTTAATCACTCAGACTGCTCCTAAATAGAAATGTGTGATCCTTCAAAAAAAAAAAAAAAAGTACAGAATTCTCCTTTTCCCACTTCACCAACTAATGTGAGAACTCGAGTCCTGGCTTCCCCCTTGTTCGCCCATCCATTCCGTTAAATACCCCCATTCCTTTGTGTAGTCCTACGATCTGCACATGCGCACTCGCTCTCCCTGCAAAGAAGCAGGTGAGTGTGGACAGCTACCCATCGTGGGAAAAACACACTGTGGAATGTGTTCTGATAAGGTCAAAGGATGTTACAGAAGTCCCGAGATGCAGCTCGGGGATGGAGAGAGAATGGAGGATTCCCAGGGAGACAGTGGCGTAGCTATGGACTAGAACTGCCTCTCCTTAGCTGGAAGACCCTGCAACATTCGCTTGCCCGTTTTTTTTTTTTTTTCTAATAACCTAGAGCTGAGCCAAGGAAGCACAAAATGAGCTAGAAGGGGGAGCATGCCCAAACACAACGAGCAGCTGGAGGGTGTGTTCAGAAATCTTTATTTGGTTTTGTGTTGAGTGGAACCCTTCAGACAGAAAGGTGTTTTCTTCCCCAACCTATGACAGCTCGACGGGATTTTTTTTTTCAGCTTTAAATTGATGGAAAAGAATACTGTGGTGGTCTGAATAGGATTGGTCCCCATAGACTCATGTGTGTGAATGCTTGGCCCATAAGGAGTGGCACTATTAGGAGGTGTGGCCTGGCCGGAGTGGGCTTGGCCTTATTGGAGGAAGTGTGTTACTGAGGGTGGGCTTTGAGAATGTCATATAGGCTCAGGCTAGACCCAGTGTGAAACAGTCTCTTACTGCCTGTTGATCAAGATGTGGAACTGTCGGCTCCTTCTCCAGCACAATGCCTGCCTGCATGCCACCCTGCTTCCTGACACGACAATGATGAACTAAGCCTCTGAAACTGTAATGCTTTCCTTTGTAAGAGTTGCCTTGGTCACGGTGACTCTTCACAGCAATAAAACCCTAACTGAGACAAATACCCACATGACCATATTGATTTTCACTTCAAGTACAGTATTCAATAATGGTGGAGTCATGTTTCTGTGCACTCTGTAAAGATTATCCTTGCATTATTCAAATGACAATTGATTTCTGAACCAGCAGAGGTCTGATTCCAGGCCAGATTTTGGTATCGTTAAGCCTATCTTACCTTAGTATTTTGTAGACAGTGTTCTCCATCACCTTCTGACTAGTTAAAAGAAAAATCTTGTGGCCTATAGCAAAAAGCAGAATAGTAACATGGGACTTCCAGAGAGAGAAAAGAACTCTGGAAAAGACATGGAGGAAGAAGCAGGCTGGGAAGGAAAAAGGGTAACTAACCAGCCACATGAGGGAACTTAGATTAGCATAAAGGGGATAATTGAGTTATAAGCTAGCAGAAAACAATGCCTAGCTATAAGGCCAAAAGCTTATAAATAAACTGGGGCAGGCATAGTAAGACCCAGGGTTATACACTAAATTACATGAGATAGTCATTGCATGGTAAAATAGACTTTGCCTAGGGATAAGTTTGTCCAATTCACTAATGTAAGTGGTCGGAGCACACCTAGCGTTCATTAAGCAAGGCTATGGTATTTGGCAGGCTAGAAGTGTTAAGTTCCTCTTGACCTTACGAGACCTTCAGTTTACAACGGGCTCACCAAGACCCGTAAGTCAAGGCACCGAGGTACAAGGTAGGAACTAAAAGCCCAGTGGGTTGGGAGCTGCTCAATCAGTAAACTGGCTGTTGTGAAAAACATGAGGACTTGAATCCAGGACCCCAGCACACAAATCAAAGGAGGGTTGTGATCACGCACAGATGTGCATTCTAGTGCTCAGTGGCAGAGACCTGGAGCGCACTCACTTGACAATTAAGCCAGTCAGTGAGGTATGAGTTTGAGGAGAGACACTGTCTCCAAAGGTAAGGTGGAGATCAGTAGTAGAGTAGTAACCTCTGACCTCTACATACCCATGTGATCACTCATACACACACACAAAGCTCAGATGGTGAGACCAGAAAGTGTGACTTGAACGTTTCAATCCTCTGCTGTATTAACCCTTGCTATGCCTTGCTCAGTCCAGACCCCAGAGTCTGAAGCATTTGTTTATTTGTTTTTGTTGTTGTTGCTGCTGGGTTTTTGTTTGTTTTTTTTTTCAGAATAAGTTACTTAAAACATGTAAACTCTATAAAACAGGGCTATGTAAATATTTGCTAGTTAGAACGATTTAGTCGATAATCATTGGAAAGTTCCTAAGCAGAAAAGTGCAAGACCCAATTTGTATTTTATGTCTCAGATAGAATACTTTTGTTTTGTTGTGGTTTTGTGTTTAGTTTGTTGTCGTTTTACTGTAGTGTGCTGTGGTTTTGTTTTTGAGGCAGAGTTTCTCTGTGTAGCCTTGGCTATCCTGAAACTCACTGCAGAGACCAGGCTGGCCTCGAACTCAGAGATCTGCCTGCCTCTGTCTCCCGAGTGCTGGGATTAAAGGCACATGCCACCCCTGCCCGGCTATTAGTAACGATATTTTTATAGCAGAACAAAAGACCGGACAGTCTGGAGTGAAAATTGCGTCTTAAGCACACAGAACACCATAATAATTATATCCAGTCCACAGAGAGAGAAGTGGCCAAACTGGAAATATGGGTAGACACTGAAGCAGAGTGGGGGAAATCATGAACCCAACCACCAAAGCAAGGTGAGAGTTGGAGAGTGAGACATGATTCTCTAAGAACTGTAGTATACTGTATGTAACTATAAAAGTAGTTAATATATTAGCACTGAATTTATGGCCTTAAAACAGAGCTTATCCAAAAGCCCACAAAAATAAAAGAGAAAAACTACTTAAGCTGAGTGCATATAATATAAACCTTCGGTGCCCAAATGAAAGAGAAAAACTAAGCTGCCACTAAGAAATTACACACGCAGTGCACACCTACTGTGTGTGCGAGGTCTTGATAAATAGCAACTACAATCCGGGTGGATGGAAAGCCCAAGCCAAGACGCTTCTTCTGTAAGATGGACAGGTTTGCTTCATATTGGATAGCAGTGGATATCTGGATATACAACAAAGAGGTCAGCGATGCTAGCCAGAAACATGGAGGTCCTAAGTTTCCCAAACCTAAAATCCTCACCGGCAGATGTGTAGCTGTGGGTAACGGTTAGACCTTTGCATCCTTCAAATCTTTGATGCTTTCGAAAATACCTGCTGTTCTGAAGCACATCGCTGCTTCTAATTCAGTCCCGGAGCAGCAGACAGCCTCAGTCTTTTGTAATGGCTCTTACATATACGATGGTTCTAACCTCCGAGCTTAAAGATCCAACGTTAAGGTTTTTTTTCTGGATATTGTCTCCCTTTCCATCACACTAAACTGTGACGATTACACAACTCCTCGTTTATTCAAGATATGCCCCGACACCCACCCCACCCGGTTTCAGCACAAAGCACATTAACTAGGGGTTCTGCCATTCCTTTGGCATGTGGTCTATTTCTGCTCATAGCAGAACTTGTAATTTCCTGCTCAGGTTGTGCTGAAACCCAACCTTGCTGTTTCAGCCAGGAGGCAATCAAATATGTTGGGGGTATATTTTCAGGAAAACAAGCCTGATCTTGAGAGGCACCTGCTTTGGATTACGTCACCGTGTACTCCCCCCGAGCACAAACTATTTTTGTCTAGCAAGTGGTTCTGGGCTATTCTGGCCAGCCTGGATGGCTCAGAGGAATTTAGAAGTTCAGAATTCTCAGGCTGCGGCTCTGGGACCCACTCTTGGATTCCCCGACAGAATCAGATCCCAGGCGCCGCAGCCGCTTTCAGCGAAGTTGAACCCGCATTTGCCTCAAGCTGGAATAGGCACATTTTTCTCCTTTGAAGCCTGCTTTAAATTGTCACCTGCCCTAGGACAATCAGGTCCCTGTGGCTCTCAGATAGACAAACAATTCAATTCTGGAATCCAATCCTGATGATTCCTTTTACTAATCCCACATTCTTACTCCGTTCACCTAAGTTTTTCTAAAAGGATGAATCTGAAGAAAGGGCTCAAGTGCGTCTTTATTTCTGGTATGTGGGTCTACTGTAACTGGACTGAGAAAAACGGAAGCAAGAGAGGAGTGAATGTAAAGAAAACCCAGTCCTGACCTCACTGGTCAGCCAGTTGCTCAGCCACGGGATAGCCCCCCCCCCAATTACGCTATGCCTTACAATAAGCAAGGATAGTCAGAAAGTGTAGCTATTGTCTTCCTCCTGGGCAAGCGTCACCCTTACACTTACAGCTTGGATCACCTGACCCCTTAGACAACCCTTTGGGACATGGTGTATTTGATCTTACTTGAGAAGCGACGGAAGAAACCGGAAACCCCGGACAATGGCTTCAGGTGGTAGAGCCAAGCCGGCTTTCTTGGAGCAGCTGTTAGAATGTGGACATAGGAAAGGGGATTAAGCGTAAAGACAGTGACTCAAACAGGCTGGCTTCCTTGAAGGAAAACAGTCAGTGATAAAGACTCCATGACAGTGGGAAGTGAGTTGGGAAACCCAAGCGTGGAGCCTGAGGTATATCTAACATCTACTGTCCTGCAATGCTAATTGACACCCGCAACAATTTAGGGCAAGGGGTCCAGAACCAAAGAGCCTGGCTTCCTGGAGGGGTGACGTCACACGCAAATAACCACGTGATAAAAACAGAAACTGCCTTTCTATTTTGAAGTGTTAGAAATCCCCGCGCCTCCCCGTCCCCTTGTCCCCTTTCTCTCTCTCTCTCTCTCTCTCTCTCTCTCTCTCTCTCTCTCTCTCTCTCTCTCTCTCTCTCTCTCGATCAGCTTCAGGTAGAGGCACACACATATAAAGACTGACATATGGAAGGATATGGGCAACATACAACGTGTTTATTGCTAGCATTAAACGTCAGTAATAGTAAAGTGTTAGAAACCTTCTGGCGATGTCAATAACGAGTTACGTGAGCTAGAGTCTCTCACAGGATTAAATATGAGCCAACAGCCTAAAGGAGTATAATGGATCTTTATGTTGCCACATGAAAAGATTTTTAGGGCTTTCCAAAAACCAAAAAGGGAAAAGAATGTGATGGAAAATGCGCTAAGAGGTATTTATAAGAAATGCCGTGGGGCTGGAGCCCTGTTAAGAGCGCCGTTCAGAGCGCTGGCTGCTCTTGCAGAGGACCTGACTTCTCTTTCCAGCACGCACATGGTGATCCCAATCACATGTAACCCCAGTTCCAGGGGATCTGACGCTTTTTCAGCTTTCACAGACACGATACAAATGTGGTACGTAGACATATGTGCAGACAGAACACCTGTAATCATTAAAACAAAAATTATTTTAGAAATAGTCCCACAAAGTAAACACCCGTGTTTATGTGTATATGCTTATATATGTTATGAGCAAGAAGAGAGACACAGAATGAGAATAAAAGTATTGGATTCTAAGAAAAGAAAACACTCAGTAAATTATGTTAAATAGCCATACATGGGAAGTATGAGATCAAATACAACTTTAAACATGTCTCTATTCTTTCTATTCTTTTAAGAAAGCTGTCCTGTATTAGCTGTTCAAATAAATGTTTATTTAAAAATCAAAAATTAGGATAGAGAAATAGTTCATTGGCTAAGAACTCTTGTCATTCCCAAAGAGGCCCAAGGTCTGGTTCCCAGCACCTCACGTGGCAGCTCATAAACCTTGATTCCTCCAATGCTGGAGGACTTGGCACCCTCTTCAGACCTGGACCAGCGCCAGGCATGCATGTTGAAGCACATACATATGTTTATGAAGGCAAAATAATCATACATGTGAAATAAAAAAGAATCTTTAAAAATAACCTTAGACGTTAACTCAGAAGGCATTGTAAGTCAGTTTAGTCACAGTTTGCTCTCCCGGGTAGAGAAGACGATGAAGAACCTTTATTCTGCATTCTTATTTTGTACAGTGCAGGTATGTATTTACCTAGAGAACACTGATACAGGCACAGAACACCAATCATACAAACCTAGAGCAACAAATTCCTAAGGAAACAAAATGTACACTGTGTCAGGTTTGGTGTTTAGGAGCTTATTATAGACCTATTTATTGTTCTATTTACTGAACCTCAAAAGACAGAAAATATTTTGAGTCAATCATGGACTCTTAGATTGAACACCAAGACTTAAGGTCTACACGAACCTTCAGAATAGTCCCATTTCTGATGACCTAGCACACCTAGACATCCCTCCTCTCCTCAGGTTTCATCCTTAAATGTGAACTGAGAGACTGAAACTCCCAGTTCAGGGAAGGGCAGGAAGTGAAAGTAAAAGCTGGAAGATAGGGAATTTGGAGAGATGGCTCAGCGGTTAAGAGCACTGACTGCTCTTCCAGAGGTCCTGAGTTCGATTCCCAGCAACCACATGGTGGCTCACAACCATCTGTAATGTGATATGATGCCCTCTTCTGGTGTGTCTGAAGACAGCGACAGTATGCTCACACCAAATAAAGATGCGCACAAGGACTCCGAGTTTTCTGGAGGAGAAGCTTAAGCTGGTTGTGGAATGGGGTGGGTCTCAGGATCCAGTCTGTCCTATAACACTGCATCCAAACAAATGGTCTTTATCTGCCTTCCTGGGTCAGCCTGTGTAATGGCCATGATGTACAAGCCTCTCTGTACTAGAAAGCAGAGTTCCTGGGTTATCTTCCCAGGGGTATGGCTAGGTCCTACGGTAGATCTGTTTTCAGTGTTTGAGTCGCCTTCACACAGATCTCCATGGCGGCTGAACCCGTGAACACTCCCACCAACAGTGAATCGATAAGGTTCCCTCTTTCTTTTGTTTTTTCTTTCTTTTTTTTTTTCAGGAGCTGGGGACTGAACCCAGGGCCTTGCGCGTGCTAGGCAAGCGCTCTACCGCTAAGCTAAATCCCCAACCAGGTTCCCTCTTTCCTACACCTTGACAATATCTGTTATCGTTTATCTTGTAAATGGTAGTCGTTCCGACTGAGTAAGTGTTTTAAACTGTACTTCTCTGATGGCTAATTGTATATTGAGGTCATTGGCCCAGTGGTTGCTATTCAGTCTTGGGTTTTGGGTGTAGGTTTCACAGTTCTTTATGGATTGTAGATGTTTGTCCAAGTGTAGAGAAGAACACGCTTTAAGATTTTCTTTTGTGGCAGCAACATCCAATTCTACAATAAAACACCACACATCTCCCTTGCCTACAATATGAGAGGCAGGAGAGCAAACGATCCTGCCTCGAGGCTTAGAAAAACAAAGTGATTTCTTCTTCACATTTATGCTGCTCCACGCCTGATCTTCTCTGTGGGTTCCAAGCTATAGGAACACGTCATCTATAACACACTTTGAGTCTCACAACAGAGGGGAAAAAGCTGCTTGAGGAACTACTTAGTAGATATGTGTTCTGTTTTGAGACAGGGTTTCCTCGTATAGCCCTGGTTGGCCTTGAACTCACAAAGATCAGCCTGCCTTGGCTTCTGGAGTACTGGAATTAAAAACATGGCACCCAGAATACAGCAAATACAGAGGCAAATGCCAGCAGCAAACCACTGAACTGAGAACAGGACCCCCGTTGAAGGAATCAGAGAAAGAACTGGAAGAGCTTGAAGGGGCTCGAGACCCCATATGAACAACAATGCCAAGCAACCAGAGCTTCCAGGGACTAAGCCACTACCTAAAGACTATACATGGGCTGACCCTGGACTCTGACCTCATAGGTAGCAATGAATATCCTAGTAAGAGCACCAGTGGAAGGGGAAGCCCTTGATCCTGCTAAGACTGAACCCCTAGTGAATGTGATTGTTGGGGGGAGGGTGGCAATGGGGGGAGCATGGGGAGGGGAACACCCATAGAGAAGGGGAGGGGGAGGAGTTAGGGGGATGTTTGCCCGGAAACCGGGAAAGGGAAATGTAAATAAGAAATACTCAAAAAAAAAAAAAAAAACAAAAAAACCATGGCACCATGACACTGGACCCAGTCACTAGATCTTTTTTTGTTTAATCTTATGTATGTAAGTACACTGTCGCAGTCTTCAGACACACCAGAAGAGGGCATCAGGTCTCACTACAGATGGTTGTGAGCCACCATGTGGTTGCTGGGAATTGAACTCAGGACCTCTGGAAGAGCAGCCACTGCTCTTAACCTCTGAGCCATCTCTCGAGCCCCCATTCACTAGATCTTAATGCTATATCTCAAATTTAATATAATCCAAACATAACATTAATCTTTCTCCAACCTATTCCATTTTTTCCTATTATATATATATTTAAAAAAAAAAAGGATGCTATTAGTAGTGGCATCAACATCCTCATGATAGAAGGCAGGTGTGATGCCAGGTAGGAAGAACAAGCTCAGAGGAGGGGTCAGGCAGTCACGTGGGTCCTAGTCACTTGTATATTTCATTGATTACCTTGATGGAGTTGACTGTCGTCGTGATCCAGTAACTAAAGTCCCCTCAACTCACCCCTTGACCTTGTCAAAATTAATTCCACTTGCTTATTCGTAACGTTTGGCATAGAGGTTTGAGGCAGCCTCTAGTTCACATGATCTAGAAGACCATGAGTGGAACTCAGAGCCCGAAGGTGAACGAGAAATCACTCTGTTCTTCTAAGCCATGAGACAGGACCATGTGCTGTAATATAGGGAAAGGAGGTTCACAGTGCTGTATCCTGGAATTGGATGTTGCTACAAAACTATCTTAAATACGTTCTGCAGAAATAGTATGTTGGGCGGTGGGGGGTTTGTGCACTGTGTATTTCAGATGTTGAGTCTGGTGGCAGCCCAAATGTTGGCATTACCATGATCATTGAAACATCACCTGCCTCATACGTTCTAGTGGTTCAACGCTACCCTAGGCTGCCTTCTCTTATTTTTAGAGGACCAGTCTCAGCCCAGGCCTATAGAGTTCTACAAACAGATTCGTCCCTGTAGTTTAGACACGAGACTTTACCAAAGCTCTAAGGATATGGACAAACTTAATTTTAAGGGAGTCTTCACATCGTCCACTTTCATATTCTCCATGTTTCTATGTTTTCAGTTAATCCACAGTCAAATCTCTCTCCTCTACTCCGCATTCTCCACTGTTCTTATTCTTTGGGAAAGACAAAGGCATCTAAGATCGTACTGTGAGTCACCGATGAAACAAATTAATTCCTGTAAGCCGGCAACATAATAGGCTTCCTGCCCATCGGGACATGTTGCCAGCAGGTTATTTATAACATGCTACATGCTTTTATAATATGTAGACGGTCGGTTTTCAGTTCCCCTGTGCAGGGGCTCCATCAAATTTTCTATTATGTAAGCTCCGTCTTGCACTGAATTTAATAGTTTATTGAAGGGAGAGAGGCAGGTAAGTTTATTTGTTCAATCTTCATTATCATTATGGTATTCTTTTTTTTTTTTTTTTTTGTTCTTTTTTTCGGAGCTGGGGACCGAACTCAGGGTCTTGCGCTTCCTAGGCAAGCGCTCTCCACTGAGCTAAATCCCCAACCCCCATTACGGTATTCTTTGACAAGATTCTCCTCCTTTTAGCTGTCAAAAAATGTTTTTCCCCTCCCCAAACCATTTACATGCTTATTTTTAAATTAAGTATTGCTAAGAGAGTAGTTTTAAGTAATGTTTTTTGGTAAGGGGGTGGGAGAGAAGGAAAAGAAAAAAAGAAATTTTAAAAGGAAGAACTCCTAAGATGTAATTCTTAAACCCATCAGTACATAAAGATGTACATAAATATATACATACATCCTTCGTTTGAATTAACAATGGCTGCCTATGGGATCTTTGATTGTGACTGTCATACGTTGTCACCAAATTTATTCCTCAGACCACACCGGGATGGTCACAAGGACTGTAGGAGAAGAGCAAAAGATGTGAGTTCGTGGAACCAAGGACAGAGTGAGCAGCACCTGAACGGCATGAGACCTTAAAAACTTCAGTTAGTCCTTCTGTGGCTCCATTTCCTGTAAGCTGTGGGTAACAGGAAATCCACCATAGGGGTGGATCTCAGTTACTTCTACTGCTGTGATGAAACGCCATGACCAAAGCAACCTGAAGGAAAAGGATTCATTTGGCTTCCGTATCACAGTCCATTGCTGAAAGAAGTCAGGGCAGGAACCTGGAGGCAGGAGCTGATGCAGACGCCACGCAGACGCCACGCAGACGCCACGCAGACGCCACGCAGACGCCACGCAGACGCCACGCAGACGCCACGCAGACGCCACGCAGACGCCACGCAGACGCCACGCAGACGCCACGCAGATGCCACGGAAGGGTTTTTTTGTTTTGTTTTGTTTTTTTTCTTTTTTTCGGAGCTGGGGACCGAACCCAGGGCCTTGCGCTTGCTAGGCAAGTGCTCTACCACTGAGCTAAATCCCCAACCCCGGCTCCTCCATTTCTTACACAACTCAGGACTACCAGCGCAGGGGATGGCCCCACCCACCATGGGATGAGAGCTCCCAAATCCATTAGTTAATTAATAAAATACCTTACAGCTAGATCTTATGGAGACGTTTTCTCAATTTTAAGTAGTAAGTTCCCTTCTCTCAGATGACTCTAGCTTGTGTCAAGTTGATGTAAAACCAGCCAACACGATTGATCCCTTGTTAACTTGGCACACAAGCACATCGCTGTTAAGCCACAGCCTTTCCTTTCTTGTCCGTTGCCAAGAAAACACATTAATATCAGCATCACAGTATAAATATTTTCAAGCTTTAAAAGTCCCATAAGTCTTACAAATTCAAACCTTTTAAAAAGTCATTCTTTTGCTGGGCAGTGGTGGCCCTCAACTTTAATCCCAGCCCTTGGGATGTAGAGTCAGACAGATCTCTATGAGTTCAAGGCCAGCCCAGTCTACAGAATGAGTTCCAGGACAGCCAAGATTACACAGGGAAACATTGTCTTGAAACAAACAAACAATGATTTATTTATCTATCTATTTATTTATTTATTTATTCATTTATTTATTTATTCATTTATTATATATAAGTACACTGTAGCTGTCTTCAAACACACCAGAAGAGGGCATCGGATCTCTTTACAGATGGTTGTGAGCCACCATGTGGTTGCTGGGAATTGAACTCAGGACCTCTGGAAGAGTAGTCGGGTGCTCTTAACCACTGAGCCATCTCTCCAGCCCAACAATGATCTTTTTTAAATTCAAATTCTCTCAACTGTGGGCTCCTATAAAATAAAAAAATAATAAATTAAATACTTTATTTCAAGAATGAATAACCAGAACCCAGTTACAACCTGAACAAATAAAGTCAAATTAATTCCAGCTGTATAAATACTTCAGTGTTCAGTGTCTGGGATCCATTCATGATCTTTGGGGATCCTTGAAAGGTTTGGGTTGCCACCAGTTCTGCCCTCTGCAGCCCATGTAGACTGACTCCTAAGTTCTGGGCTCCACTCTACAGCAGCTGCTGTCCTTGGCAATTGCCCCATGGCACTGGCATCTCCAAAATGCTTGAATGCCTTCCTCCAACTGGGCTGCACTTTCACCAACAGCCTCTTCAGGGCTCTCTTCCAGACCTCCAGCTCTGCCATCAGTGCCAAGCCCCTGTTCCTCTCCATTTCCCCCTTTCAAAACCAGTACCACCTGGGTGACTTACACCACCAAATCTGGCTGTCAGCAGAATGAACAACTTCGGCCACCTCTAGAACACAGCTTCTGTGTGCTGACTCTAAGGAAGCACTTCCCAGAGGATTTCACCTCAACAACGCTGGTCCCTTCGTGATATCCTCCAATTTCTCAACTCCGGGCAACCAGCATCAACTGTCCCAATAAAGCAAAGGTTTTACTTCTGTTGTCTTTTGTTAATTTCTGTTGATTCGTCAGCCCCGGATGACCAGAACTACAGAGTATTAACTCAAAATGGCTCCCGTAGAGGCTTTAAACTTTCCTCTGAGTTTCAAAAGGCATCGCACTCTTTTCGGTATTACCTTCCTCGTTCTCACACAGCAGCTCACCAAGATTTGAGCACTCAATAGCTTTTCTAGCCCACAGTTGCAAGGTCCTTCGTGCAAAACCCCCAAACCACGCAGTCAGGTTTGTCACAGCAATGCCTCAGAATCCTGCTACCAATTCACCTTATTTACTCTTCTACTTCTGAGATGAAACAGCGTGACCAAAAGCAACTCGGGAAAGAAAGGGCGTGAGCCTTACAGCTCTGAGGGGAACGGTATCCAGGCAGTTGGGGGCCAAGGAGTACCACAAAGTCACACTACTACCGGAGAGAAGCAGCAAAGACCTGAAAGAACTGAGTGAAGAATCTGACTTCACACAGGATTTTTTGAGGGGCGGAGCTTTCCATGGTAGCCTGGGATTGGTATGATTTTGTGGCCCTCTTCCCCTCCCACTCCCCTTCTCCCTGTCCTCCTCCTCTTCCTTGCCTTTTCCCTCCCCCTCCCCCCTTCCCCTCTCCCTCTCGTAGAGATTGGCTGATTGCATCTCAAGGGGCTGGAAACAGGTTTGATGGAAGTTAGAGTAGTCTAGGGATGCCTCTAAGGGATTACAAAGGGTTTATTGGTTTCCACTCCTAAATCATCCATCACTGAAAGCTATCGGCAGGAATTCCTACAGGCCTGGAATCTGGAGGTAGGAGTTGATGCAGAGTTCATGGAAGAATACAGCTTACAGGTTTGCTCATTATGGTTTGCTCAGCCTGCTTTCTTATCAGGACCACCAACCAGCCCAGAGATGGCACTACACACAATGGGCTGAGCAGGCCCCGGTAAATCGCCAATCACTAATTAAGAAAATGCCCTACAGCCAAATCTAATGGAGTCATTTTCTCAACTGAGATCCCGGTTGTTTTGTTTTGTTGTTACCTTTTCTTTTCTTTTTTTGGACAACTCTAGCTTGTGTCAAATTAACCTAAACCATAGCCAGCACAAGATAGATACAAGAATTAAGTTAATTGAAACAATTGGACTGCCTGAAGGGGCATTTGGCACAAAGCGAGCACTAAATAAAAAAGAGAACAGGAAAACGAAAACAACTGGGTATGGTTGTGCACACCTGTAATCTCGCGGCGTGGGAAACTGAGATGTGCAGAGTTCCAGGCTAGCCTGGGCTACACATGAAACCCTAATTGGGGGCGGGGGTGTGTGAAAGAGTGAAAAGAGGTGGGACAGAGAGAGGAAAAGAAAAAATACAGTTTCAAAATACGTAACATGCTTAGGTCAACCCTTTCATGACTTTGGAACTTTCCCCAGTATCGAGAAAATCTTCAAGTTTTAGACATTATCAGGCTTCTTGTCACGAATCTATATTTCCTGTGTTTTTAAATGACAAATAAACTATGCAAACCCAGTGACACCTTTACCTCCTGGGGTCTCCCAGTGGCGGGAAGTACAAGGCCACAGACACTGCACTCTGAAGGATTGATTGACATCTGTGCAATCGCAGCCACACAAGGCTCTATGCCTGAGCTTACTCATCAGTGAAAGGGACAGCGCTAGACACATGTCTGCTCGCCTCCAGATCCTCCTCCCACCTCCCCAGGAGTCCTGTTGTCACTAATGAGAACTGGGGAGAAATTCAAGTGTTTAAAAAAAAACCGAGAAGTGGTGTTCTCTTCCTATTCCCAAGAGCCTTGGGCAGTACTTCCTTAGCCCAGCCTCCCCTGTGACACTGGACACCACTGTATTGGGCAAGCCCTTTGCATTTCAGTTTTGACAGTGTGACTCATGGTCCCTTTGTTACTTTGGCATGTTAAACATCCTGGCTGTATAGGTCATCTCACTGTCTTCCAGTTAGCTCTATAACCCTCCAGTTACATGCATCGAATTCCTGTTGTGCTGCTTAACATACCTTATTGATATCTTAAGGCACTCCCTCCCGCTCTCCCTCCTCTCCCCCTCCCCTTACCCCCTCCATGTAATCACAAATGTGAAAGGGCTGGGATTGGTAGTCACATCTATAATCTTGGCACTTGGGAGGTAGAGGCAGAAAGACAGGGAGTTAAAGTCCATCCTCAGCTGCCTAGCAACTTGAAGGCTAGCCTGGGCTACATTAAATAAATAAGTAAACAAACAAACAAACAAATAAATACTCTGAAATGCGTAGATGGCAGTTAGGACCCAAAGCGCAGCCTCGTGAAATCTAGATGGAATTATAAAGACACACGGATGACAACAAACAAGGAAACACGCACACACACACACACACACACACACACACGTGCATGCTCACATGCAAAGGGCCGGGCAGTTCTATCCCAACCCTCAGCTTGCACATGTTTCCCTCCGGTACTCCTGGCTTAACACCCTCTAATGCTACATTTTATCCTTTTTTGTCCTGACTCCTTCTGGGTGGCCCCCTGGTCTTTGCTGCCTAAGATGCTTCTGGGTAGCCCTTCTGGGGACCTCATTCCTTCTCACCTACATTTCAGATGATTTTCCTTCTGCAACTCTAAATCTGATCCATCTCAATTCTACTTCTTCCTCTCTTCCAGTCCCTAGCCACTGCAAATCCCCAAGTCCCCCGTAGCCATTGGCCATTGGCTCTTTATTGATTGATCAAAAACCAATTGAGTACAAGGACACAATTCAGCATTTGGACACCCAGGTTCACAATTTTGGGGGCCAGATTAATTCAAAGCATTAGAACCAGTCCCTAACACAGTGTCTAACCCACCGCCACATATTAGTGGAGAATTATGTCCATTCTCCACTGTCCATTCTCACCAGCAGGTAATAAGACCATCTCCTAGTGGGGGTTGGTTTTGTGCACTCTGTATTCAAGGGCTGATTTCTGTGACCAGAGATCTGCTTGCAGTCTACACCTTGGCGTTTTAAAGACGCATCTCCTGTCTCCATGTTGTATACAAATTGTTCTCCTTCTCCTCTGGTTGGTACGAAAATGGATCAGCCTATAGCTGGGCAGGAGAGTTAAGGAGGGACTTTGGAGCCTGTTGAGGGGGTCCCAGGTGGAGAGAGTAGAGAGAGGAGGGGTTGCCATTAGGATACAGATGGAGCAGAAGCAGCCAGGGCAGGGAACATGGCAGGTGACTGGGAAGGAGCCAGCATCGTCAGGTTAGAATAGATGAGTATCTGTCTGGCCACAGTACTTGAAGCTTATGAATAAATATAATAGGTCTCTGTGTCGTTGTTTGTGATCAAGGGAGGTGTAGGAAAGCTGCAGATGGTGCTTCTACAGCTTCCTCCTCCTGGTTGCTGAGGGACCATTAGAGCCCTGGCAGGTGATCAGGGCTCTCATTGCCCTGGGGTCTTAGCATATGAGAACTGTGGGATGAGTTACGCCTGCTTCCCAAGGTATCGACAGAGACTTGGTGCCATCCGCGATGGAAGAAGGACCAGCTCCCTACTGCAGGACACCTGGGGTTGAGTCTGGGAATGAACTCTTCCTCAAACTCAATAGTAACGGGGAAACTGGTACCCCCTTTCTCTGCCAGGGTAGTATCAGAGAGAGCTGCTAAAATGGAAGATTGGAAGGCCATGCAGAGTCTCATAATCTTAGCCTAATGTCCAAGTTATATTTCCTTAAAAAGAAAATCCGGGGTTGGGGATTTAGCTCAGTGGTTAGAGCGCTTGCCTAGGAAGCGCAAGGCCCTGGGTTCGGTCCCCAGCTCCGAAAAAAAAAAAAAAAAAAAAAGAAAGAAAGAAAATCACCTCCAGCAATAATACTCACTCCTAGATTCAAAAGTGAATCACGGGCAGCAAAATACACACAGCCACGTTAGCTGTAACCCCGGTACCTGATAACAGCAACATAACAGGAAAGCTTTTATTTCGGCTCTTGGTTTCACAGTGGGAAGGATGTGGCAGAGCTGAATTTGGTGGAATTGTGTGGCGAAGACTCCTCCCATCAAGACAGGCCAGACAGCACAGAACACTGGCTAAAACTAGGGCCCAGGAAGTAGTTTCCCAAGTTGCGCCCTTCAGTGTCCAGCGAGGACCCAAATTACTAAGAGTTCCATACCCTCTCAAAACAGCCTGGCGGCTAGCCAAGAAACTCAAAACGTGAGTCTGTAGAGACATTTCAGATCCAAACTAGGGTAGATATTAAGAATTGTCAGGCACGGGCTGAAAGGATAGCTCAATAGGTGAAAGTGTGGGCTGTGTAAATCCCAGGACCTGAGTTCAGATCTCCAGACTCACTGTAAGTCAGGAACAGTCTCTCAGAGCTGTAACCACAGTGCCCTGGGGGGATAAGACACAGAATTGTTGATACCTCCTGGCCAGCCAACCTGACTAAAACAGTGAGCTCCAGGTTTACCCAGGGACCCTGTGCTCCACTTTGATCCTCTCCTGCCGTGATAAAACACTGTTAGAAAGCCAGACACAGAAGGAACACCCATTCAGAGCCTGCCCCACATGTGGCCCATGCATATACAGCCATCCAATTAGACAAGATGGATGAAGCAAAGAAGTGCAGGCAGACAGGAGCCGGATGTAGATCTCTCCTGAGAGACACAGCCAGAATACAGCAAACACAGAGGCGAATGCCAGCAGCAAACCACTGAACTGAGAACAGGACCCCCGTTGAAGGAATCAGAGAAAGAACTGGAAGAGCTTGAAGGGGCTCGAGACCCCATATGAACAACAATGCCAAGCAACCAGAGCTTCCAGGGACTAAGCCACTACCTAAAGACTATCCATGGACTGACCCTAGACTCTGACCTCATAGGTAGCAATGAATATCCTAGTAAGAGCACCAGTGGAAGGTGAAGCCCTGGGTCCTGCTAAGACTGAACCCCCAGTGAACTAGATTGTTGGGGGGAGGGCAGCAAGGGGGGAGGATGGGGAGGGGAACACCCATAAAGAAGGGGAGGGGGGAAGGGGGATGTTTGCCCGGAAACCGGGAAAGGGAATAACACTCGAAATGTATATAAGAAATACTCAAGTTAATAAAAAAAAAAAAAAAAGAAAAGAAAAGAAAGAAAGAAAAAGAAAGCCAGTTGGGGGAGGAAGGGGTTTATTTGGCTTTCAGTTTACACCTCACCATGGAGAGAAACTGGGGTGGGAATATGGAGGTGGGAACTGAAGCAGAGATCACAGAGGACCATTGCTTACCACTCACCTACAGACTCACATTCAGCCACTTTTTATACAGACCTAACCCAACTGTTTATGGAGGATATTGTCCACAGGGGACTGGGGCCTCCCAGTCCATTAGCTATTAGGAACATTCCCAGCAGACATGCCTGGAGGCCAATGTAAGGCAAGCAATTCCCTTTTCCCAGGTGCGTTAGACTGAAGATGGCAGTCTGAAAGAGGAGGACACCTCACACATTCCTCTATCCTTAACACACACATGGTTGCCACAGGCACCCTACATACATGTTCACACGTAAGTGCACACATACCCTCACAAAGACATATGAATTTTAAGTCAGCTACCATAAAAATGGTTCAAAGAATAGTTTCATGCATGCTTGGAACAAATGAACAAGAAAGGCTTATCAATGAAATAGAGTAGCCCAGAAGGTGGTGGCACATGCCTGTAATCCCAGCGGCAGAGGTAAATGGATCGCTGTGAGTTCGAGGCCAGCCTGGTCTACAGAGTGAGTTCCAGGACAGCTGGGGCTACACAGAGAAACTCTGTCTTGAAAAAACAAACCAAAAATGAAAGAAGGAAGGAAGGAAGGAAGGAAGGAAGGAAGGAAGGAAGGAAGGAAGGAAGGAAGAGTATATAAAAAATGCTATGTAGGGCTGGGGATTTAGCTCAGTGGTAGAGCGCTTACCTAGGAAGCGCAAGGCCCTGGGTTTGGTCCCCAGCTCCAAAAAAAAAAAAAAAAAATGCTATGTAAAATATTTAGTTAAAAGTCACCTCATGGGGTTCTACACCTATAATCCTAGCACTTAGGGGCAAAAGACAAGAGAATAGTGAATTTAAGTTTAGCATGTATCAGGCCATCCTGGAAGACACAGTGAAGTCCTGTCTTAACTACCCTCACATATCCAAACCCAAACAATAATAACAACGAAAAAAACAACAATAAACCAAAAACACAACAACAACAAAAAAAATCAAACACACTAAAACCTCAGTGGATGGTAACCTGGTTTGCTTTTCTCTTGCTGTGATAAAACACTGACCAAAAGCAAACTTGGGGCTGAAAGGGCTTGTTTGGCTTACAGTTCTGGATCATATTCTGTCATTGGGAGAGGCCATGGCAGGGACTGAAGCAGAGGCCATGAAGGAGCATTCCTTATTGGCTTGCTTGCTCCTTGGGCTCACCCAGGTGACCCAGGACCACCTGCCTAGAGGTGTCCCTGCCCACAGGGAGCTGGGCCTTCCCGTTGCACACAGGTCTGTCCAATGGGGGTATATTTTTCAGTTGAGATTCCCTCTTCCAAGATGTCCTCAGCTTGCATCAAAACCAACCAACGCAGATGGAATCAATCAACAATAGGAAGAAGGAAAACGCAAGACCTAAGTAACTATATAAGGCTACATACAATGTCACTTACGTATATTAGAAAAATGGCTGGCAATGACATCAGTCTTCTCATCACAACCCGGAAGGAAGCAATGCCACGAGTTCCAAATGCCAAATTCAAAACAACAAAAACCAAAACCCTGTTAGCCTTCCCAGAAGTTTCATACATCAGGAAAATATCCTTTAGGAATGAAGAGGGAGTTAAAATGTTCATTCACCAATGAAGAAAAACTAAGGGGATTCGTCACCAGCAAACATGTTGCTCTTCCAGAGGACCCAGGTTCAGTTCCCAGCACCCACACTCAAACGACAGTTCCAGAATATGTGACACGCCTTTCTGATCTCCGTGGGCCTTATGAATGCAGCCAAAACATTTATACACATAAAATAAGTAAATCTAAAAAATGTTTTAAAGAGAAAGGAAAAAAAAATCTTAAAATGTAAAGAAAGAAGAAAATGACCAAAAAATGAAAAATGAATAAATATGTATGCTTTTCTTTAAGTTTTTAAAATTATGTCTGACAATTGAAAAAAAAGTATAAGGCTATGCTGGGGTATAAAAGTCATCAACAGCTTATTAAAGAAATAGAGACTAAAGAAATAGCCTTAGTTGTCCATAAACTCTACGTACTACCAACTACCAGAAACTGTGCCCACTGTGTAACAGTGGCATGCTATTATGGAGGTAACCAAACACTTTCAGGGTGGATGTCAGGCCTCGTCCACGGGAAGGAATTCGTTCCCAGTACTGAAAACAGATTTACAGGAAAAACACAAATACAAAAACCATAGGCCTTAGAAAAGAAGGTACCATTGCTATTTTGCTAACTGGACATGTTTTTGTTCGTTAGTTTGTTTATTTAACAAGGTCTTACTACGTAGACCATGCTTGGAACTCACCGTGTAGACAAATTCACAGAAATCCACCTGTCTGCCAAAAGACTTGCATTAAAAGCGTGGGGTACCACTCAGGGTATCTAAATGGAGAAGTTTTGCCTATCGAATTGTCATCTAAATATCTGTGTTTAATGGCTACATATTAATGGTGATGTCAGCACTTGTCAGCTTCTTGAAATGGGCCTATCGACACTCAGAACTATTCAGAATACTGAGAATAAGTAGCTATTGAATAACCAGTCCTAAATCTATACCATCCCTTTCAGGGCTAAGGGAATGTGGTGGAAGAGGAGACAGAAAGAACGCCAAGAGTCACAGGAAAGATGGGAGGGTTATGCAATAACAGAACACTTCCAGTATACCATGGTCATTACAGTCATGAGCTTACAGCACCTGTGATTATCTAGGCAACACCTGCACAAGATTGGGCCCATTAACATTCCACCATGGATCGGGAATTCCTCTCCCGGCCCTATCCTTCCTGAGAATTTATGTGCAGTTAATTAATGGTTGCTAAGGAAACAAAAAAAAATGTTTTTCCCCCAGTGGTACAGACACTGGTAAGTTGCCCTTACTCCTGTAAATAACCCCTTTCCCATACTTTTGTAAGAAATTCTATTAAACACACACACACACACACACACACACACACACACACACAGAGGGGGGGGGAATAATAGTGATAATAAACAAAATAAATTTTAAAATGACTGATAGTGATTCTGATTCTCAGGACAGAGGTTATATGTTTTATTATAACCTTAGTGCTTCAAACCATCCTTGGCATTTGGCTGTCAATCATTCTACAAGTGTTGAATGGTGTGAATAAAACAGGAGTGGAAGCTGTGATGGTTTGTATATGCTCAGCCCAGGGATTGGCACTTTTAGAAGGAGTGGCCCTGTTGGAGTAGGTGGTTTGTCACTGGGGTGGGCTTTTAATACCCTAGTCCTAGCTGCCTACCAGTCAGTATTCTGCTAGCAGCCTTTAAATGAAGATGTAGAACTCTCAGCTCCTCCTGCACCATGCCTGCCTGGATGCTGCCATGTTCCCACCTTGATGATAATGGACTGAACCTCTGAAGCTGTAAGCCAGCCCCAAATAAAGGTTGTCCTTTATAAGGGTTGCATTGGTCATGGTATCTGTTTAGAGCTCAAAACCCTAAGACAGAAGTTGGTACCAGGGACTGAGATATTGGGGTAATAGTCCTGACCATGCTTTTGTTCGGAAGAATGTGGATTTTGGGACTTTGAATTGGGAAAGCAGTGGAATGCTTTAAATGGGGCTTAATGGGATATCCTCCTAGGAATATTGAAGATTTTGTTTGTGAGAGTGATTTGAATTGTACACACCTGGCCCAAGGGGCTTCAGTGGAGAATTTCAATATGTGGCCTAGAGACTTTTTGTGCTATTTTGGTGAAGAATGTGACTACGTCTTGCCGTTGTCTGAAGAGTCTGCCTCAGGCTAAGGTGAAGAGACTCAGATTAATTGCATTGACAAAGGAAGTCTCAGCAATGCCCACTATAGACTTTGTTCTCTGGCTAAGTCTCATGAAGATCATTTTAAACAAACGTAGCAAGCTGAGAAAGGAAAAGTACAAAATATATGGTTTGAGTATTAAAGGGACACCAGGAAGTGAAATGGAGCTGAATCCTGTCTTTAAGGATATTAAATTGAATTAAGGAAGTAATTAAGTGACTTTAGGGCAAGATCCCACCCAGCTAAGTTTAGGTCCAGGCATGGTAGTATAAGCCTTTAACCCCAGGAGGCAAAGACAAGCACTGAATTCAAGGCCAGCCTAGAACAGAGCAAGTTCTAGGTGAAGGAAAGCTTAAATCCACGCTTGGTGGAGCACACCTTCAACCCCAGTGCTCAGGAGGCAGGCATGCAGATCTCTGAGTTCAAAGTCAGTCTACGGAACAAGTTCCAGGACAGCCAGGCTTAGGCAGTGAAGGAGTTGGAAAACAGAAAGCTGGTGACAATGTAATAGAACAAGGGGGCCATGTTCCAGCCCCAGCAAGCAGCAGAGCTCAACAGCTTTGGAAAAGTGTCTCTGGCTTTCAAGTCCAGAATAGAAGGAGTTACTGGGACAATTGATGCTGGTGAGCTGGAGCTAAGAAATTAGCAGTGATTAGGAAGAGACCAGCATCACTGAGGTGAAGTCTTCTGTGCAGTGTTTTCTGACAGCACAAAGAAGCTGAGTTCCAGAGATAGCTGAGGTTGTACCTCCTGCAGTAGCTGCACTTGGTAATGTAAGCGTCACCCAAGTGGCACTGGTTTTGAAGGTATGAAGAGGTCATGAAGAACAGCTGAGGCTTGGCACTGTGAGAGGCCATGGAAGGCCATTGGTGAAAATGCAGCCTCAGTTGCAGTTGATGGCCCAGGACTGAAGGGGTCATGCAAAGGAGTTGAGGTTTGGTACCATGCAGAGAGCCTGTGAGACTGTGAAGCCTGGTTGCAGCAGAAGACTGAAAGATAAAAGTTTTAAAGTTGCCCCCCTAGACACAAAGTTTAGGCCCCAAAATTATATGTTCCAAGAAGCCTCTCGTAGGGCCATAGAATGGATAATTACATTGGCCAGCTCAACAGCTTTCTCCCAGAAACTAGCTGACCATAAATCTTAGAGAACAATCTTGAGAAGCAGGAAACTTCTCCTAGGAACTAGCGGACCATGAAGTTAAACAATCTGAGAAGTAGGAGACAGCTTCTCCTAGGAAACAATCTTGGGGGACAGAGAGTTCTTCCTTGTGATTTTTCACTGTTATTCTACACACTTTCCAATGACGCCATCCCTGCCCCCTCGGGTTGCGGTTTCTCCCTTTAAATACCTCTTCTCCCAGCCTCTCAGGGTCGAACTCCACTGCCCCTGCGTGGGATACGAGTCTCGACCCCAGTGCACTGGTCGCTATCGATAAACCTCATGTGATTACAACAAGGACGGTCTTGTGTGAGTTCTTGGGGGGTTGAGTCATCCCGAGACTTGGGTGAGGGTCTCCCCACTCCGGGGGTCTTTCAAGGACCCCAGTGTATGAAGATGCCAGTACCATGGGGTGATCACCAAGAACAGCAGCAGCAGTGAAGTAGATCAACCTGAGCTCAGAGTGCTACAGAGGGCAGAGTTTGAGAAGTGACACCAGCCCTTTGGAGGAGCCCATAGATCACGTTTGGCTACCAGACATTGGAACAAGAAGTTGTAACGTTGAAGTTGCCTTGAAGGCACCCAGATGTTTGAGATGCCAGAACCATGAGCTATCTCTTGAGGAAAACTGCTAACAGGGAGTGGAACCAGGAGGAAGAAGTTATTGTAGTCAACAAAGATGATAAAGAAGTGGAGATCTGAAGGCCTCTTAGACATCACCACAGAGATGCAGAGTTTGGAGTTTGTCCAGCTGGTTTCCTGTCTTGCTTTGGGGGTTACAGTTAAATGATTGGATGAATCTCAGAAAAGACCTTGAACTTTGGACTTTTAACATTGTTGAGACTACTATAATTGTGGGGACTTTTGAAGTTGGACTATATGTATTTTGCATTGTGCTATGTTTAGGTATGGCCCCCATAGACTCATATGTTTGAACAAGCCTATGGGAGCCAGGGAGTGGAATGTGAAGGTTTGTATATGCTTGACCCAGGGAATAGCACTATTTGGAGGTGTGACCTTGTTGGAGTAGGTGTGTCACTGTGGGTGTGGGATTTAATACCCTAGTCCTAGCTGCCTGCCAGTCAGTATTCTGCTAGCAGCCTTTAGATGAAGATGTAGAACTCTCAGTACCTCCTGTACCATGCCTACTGCCATGTTTCCTCCTTGATGATACTGGACTATACCTCTGAACCTGTAAGCCAGCCCCAATTAAATGTCGTCTTGTATAAGACTTGCTTTGGCCATGGTGCCTGCTCACAACAGTAAAACCCTAAGACAGAAGCTAAGGAGAAATAATCATTTGCAAATGAATTCAAGTTTTTGAGCCTTGGCACCTGGAAAGATCACTGGTGGTTTTCACAGTCCAGATAAGAACTAAAGAAGATCACTTTTGGAAGCCTAGAGATCGATAACCAAGGCATATAAACCTCTTCTAACACCGTTCCCTAACAACTAAGACTCTTGTTTGCTGGAGGGATGTGTGTGTGTGTGTGTGTGTGTGTGTGTGTGTGTGTGTGTGTGTGTATGTGTGTGTATAAACATTTTTTCAGTAGTACAGACACTGATAAGTTGCTCTTATACCTACAAATAACTTCTCATTCACACTGCTGTAAGCAACTCTATTAAACATAATACAGTATTAATGAAAATAAATAAGATAAATTATATTACATTATTTGTTTATGTCATTTTATTATATTAATGATAATAAACAAATATATATGTATATAAACACATATATACATAAATATACATACACACACACACACATATATATAAAATGTAACTTTTATTTACCAGATTCAATTGTCATTTCAGAAACTTACTGATAAATAAGCTCACTTTTTCTAGCTCTTTCTTAACTCTGGCTGGCTGGTTCAACTCAGCTGTCCCAGCTCAAACTCCTTTCCAAACTGACTGATTTAAACTGGCTTTTCTCAGATTCTCACTGAATTGCTATACTTGGCCTCAAACTACCTCTGGCAATTCGTCCTAATCTTCTGGCTCCTTCTTATTCTCTGATTTCAACTGTCTCTGCTGACCTGCACTGAACTCCAAGAACTCACGAATGACCTCAACTCCACTGCACTGCACTCCAACTCACTGACTCTCTCTCTCTCCCTGCCTGCTCTTCAATCGCTTCTCTTTCCTGTGCTGTTCTCCTGAGAGCCGGGCATATCCTATCTCTGACTCATTCGGTCAGATCTTTTTCTGATTTTTTCACTTTGTCTGTCCCTCAATTAGACACCACTATCCAACACGATTGCTTCCTTCTACAAACTATCTTTACCTTTCTTGTTAGGGATTAAAGGTGTGTGTTAAGCGGTGTCTTGTATTCCAGCCAGAGAAGCCATATTGCCAGAATATATGTATATATATTATTTAAAATCATATCGGGGATAAAAAGATTTTTGAACAGTGTTCACTTTCTCCCAAGAAATGTCAAGCACAAGCAGGTAGTTTGCAGAGACAACACAAGATATCTCAAAGAAGCCAAGGTGAAAACTACAAGGAATATTGTGTCAATACGAAGCCATGGTTTTCATCCCTTCCATGGGGGCAACTGCCATTCCTACCTTGGTTTCTGGTTATACTCATAAGAAATTCTCCCTTAAAGCAAGGCATGGTGGGAGGCACTTGGGGAGGCAGAGGCAGGCAGATCTCTAAATTCAAGGCTAGCCTGGTCAACAAAGCAAGTTCCAGGACAGACAGGGTTACGCAGAGAAGCTCTGTCTCAAAAAGAATAAAAGAAAAGAAATTTAAAAAAAAAATCTCCCTTGCAAGGAGAGAGCAGTAATTAGGCAGATTTGTTTTCTGGTGCTGTAAGCCAACACATTTTTTTTTGGACATGCTAAATCTTATTTGCTTTCCAGCTTCAGGAATATTGGCACCGTGCTGAGCTCTGTGGCACACTCAAATATGTCTGTCAGAACTAGGGAGATGCGAAAAGGGTCACAAGCTTGATATCAGCCTGGGCCACACCATGAGACCCCGTTGAAAGAGAGAGACAGCGAGAAAGACTGGTACCTCCTTTGATGATGGTTTCCTCATATACTATCACATCTTGAATTTTCCCAGACTTTTTATTTCCTGTCCTTTCAGGCACTATAGGTTATTATCTAATGTTACAGCTTGGGTGCTTTTGTTTTAGACCTTAAAAATGCAAACCAGAAAGGATATCGACTTGCAAATCTCCGAGCACCTCAACACGTCCATCGATCCCTTAGAGTCCTGAAAGAAAAGCCATCCAAAGCGATGAACACTGTAGGCTGAGGGTTTTCTCTCTCGTACATAGGCCTACAGCCATGGTTAGTTCTCCTGAGATATTAGAAAAATGGGAGCAAATCAACGTAAGGGCAGTTGAGCTACAGAATCTTGCACAAACAGTGAAGTGCATGCCGTGTCCTAATTGCTTTGTGTCTTCAACGCCTCTTCATGGCACCTTTAAAAAAAAAATACGTGCAGATCTGAAAGCGTCTCTCTGCAAAATGATTTCTTCGTGTCACCGGGCTCCGCGCACGCGCAGCCCACGCTCGCTCAGTTGCTAAGTGCACTGGATTGTCACAGTATGTTCCCGAGGTCCCAGATTTCTCTCAAATGTAAAATATGTGCTTCTGATTAGAGGCAAAGCCCTTGTCTTGAAATACAATATTCACGAAAAACAAAGACTCAGCACCCATTAGGTTTCCACTTCAAATTAAAAGCCATTTTCCAAAGCAAGAGAAAGCTTAGGCACTCTGGGATTCAAGATATTATCTTACAACTTGGAACCCAAAGATAACTTACAGACCATTTTGACATTATTAGTTTTGCATCGTTAGGGAGAAAAGGCAGAATATGCCACTAAACAGTACTTACAGGCTCTGGCAGCTTCTGCTGATGAGATATGTTACAAAGGTTCTCTAACCTGTAACATAAATGAAATTTTTGGTAAAAGTTTAAGACTTCTGACTTTTTTTTTTTTTTGAAAAAAGAAGATGATGTCAAGAAACATATGGAAACCAGAATATTTTATTGGGTACATGTGCATAGATCTCACAAATTTCTTCTTTTAAAAGAAGATAAAAGGAAGAAGGAAGGGAGGAAAGAAGGAAGGAAGGAAGGATGGAAGGAAGGAAGGAAGGAAAGAAAGAAGGGAGAAAAGGGAGGGAGGGAAGAGGGATGGATGGATGGGGAGAGAGAGAGAGAGAGAGAGAGAGAGAGAGAGAGAGAGAGAGAATAGTTATCACCAACTGGGAAAAACGGTTTTATCCTTTTTAAATATTTAAATATGTGGTGTGTGTGTGTGTGTGTGTGTGTGTGTGTGTGTGTGTGTGTGTGTGTGTTTGCGTGCACGAGTGCGCTCTGTCGTGCCTGTGGAGGACAGAAGTACGGTTAGATTGCCCGAACCTGGAGTTACAGGAGGTTGTAAGCCACCTAATGTGGGGACGGGAATGAAACTTTGAATCTCAGCAAGAGCTGAGAAATGCTCTTAGTCACTAGGCCCAGCAAATAATTCTCGACTGGGACCAGTTAGTTATGCACAGCAACCCACTGACCTCAAGAGTTTAAAGTTTTGTAGAAGAGTTTGGTCATCCATTCAGCACGTTCTCATTAAGTATTTGCTTGTCAATTAAACAAATGCTATTGCTCAATGGTAAGATGCTTAAGTTTTGAGTTCTATCATTAGGTAACTTCTCTGTGCTATCACCTTTAAAAGTTTACTTTAAGATCCTATTCTATTGCAAAGACTATGCTTAATTAAACACACACACACACACACACACACACACACACACACACACACACACAGAGGTCTCAAGACAACAATATGTTATTTGTTTTTTGTTAACTTGACATGGACTAGCATCTTCTGAGAAGAAGAAATTTCAGTCTTGATTAATGGGGAATAAGTTCCATCACATTGGCCTGTGGAGACATTTTCTTGATTGCTAGTTGATACAGGAGGACCCAGCCTACTCTGGTGCCACTTCTGGGAAGGTGATCCTGGGTAGTCTAGGACAGCAAACTGAACTAGGCAGAGGGAAACAAGGCAGCTAGCATGATTTCTCCATGGTTCCTGACTCTGATCCTTGAGTTCCTATCCTGATTCATCACAATGGTTAATCAGTATGTGCACTTGAAATAAATCCCTTTTCTCCCTAGTTGCTTTTGATCATAGTGTTTTTCACAGCAGGAGAAAGCAAACTAGGACACAGGAAGGTAAAAGAAAGAAAAGGAAGGAAGAAGGAAGGAGGGAAGGAAAGAAGGAAGGAAGGAGAGAGGGAGGGAAGGGAGACAGGAGAGAATGGAAGGAAGTAGGGAGGGGAGGAGAGAGGGAGAGAGAGAGACAGAGAGAGAGAGAGAGAGAGAGAGAGAGAGAGAGAGAGAGAGAGAACAGTTACCACCAACTGGGAAAAACAGTTTTATCAGAAGGCATCTTTTTTACACTTAAAATAGGTGCAATGTTTGCCAAGAATTCTTACCAGAATATTCCCCTGTGTAAAACAGAGTTAAAGATTCCAACTTTTCTTTATTTTATGAACTTAAATATGACACTCCTTCCTTAAAAGTTGGAAAGCTCACTGAAAAATCACCCAATGTGAGTGTCTTTTGGCACAGAGATGTTTTTTTCTGATTTTTTAAAAAATCACTTACTGAATTATTCAAATTAACTACTTAGTGAAATTTTTCATTCATTTCTACTCTCTTCTCTAGAAAAGAATCCATTTTATTTTTCAAAGCTTTTTGAAAAGTGCATAATATTCTCTTTTAACTTTAAATGTCATGTATGTATGTATGTATGTATCCATCCATGTATGTATGTATGTATCCATGTATGTATGTATGTATTCATCCATGTATGTATGTATGTATCCATCCATCCATGTATGTATGTATGTACCATCCATCTACCCACCCACCTACTCACTCATCTATCTTTCTATCTATCTATCTATCTATCTATCTATCTATCTATCTATCTATCTATCTATCTTAGAGATGGTTTCCCAGGCTGGCACAGAGTTCACTATACAGCTGAGGACAACTTTGAACTCCCAATCCTCTTCCCTCTAACTTCTGAGTGCTGGGTTGAAGGCATATACCACCATAGCTGGCTTTTTATTGGGTTTGCTTTGTTGCTTTGGTTTACACATCAGGCAAATACTCTACCACTGAGCTCCATCCTCTGCCTTGTTTCAAACCTGTAAGTGGATGCCCTAGCACAGGTTGAGCACTACCTATATAAAGTCTCCATGACTAATAGGCCAACTCATTTGAGAAAGCAATTACATGCACACACACACATACACACACACATACACATACATGCACATACACACACATACACACACACATACACACATATACACACATACACACACACACACACACATACACACACACACACACACACGTTCAGCCTCTATCCCAAACATGTATAAAAAGTGTAGAAACATAGATGATATTATGCGTTTACTTTTTTCCTCCAGATTAAAAATTTGATTCATGATTCATTGCAATAAAATTTGGGTTGTTTTAATTGGTTAATTAATTAATTATTTATTTAAGTTTTGGTTTTTGAGACAGGGTTTCTCTCTGTAGCCCTGGATGTTCTAGAACAGCTAGGAATCTGTAGACCAGGCTAGCCCCAAACTCAGAGAGATACACAGGCTTCTGGCTCCCAAGTTCTGAGATTAAAGGCATGCAGGCCACCTAGTCTTGCCCAGTCAAGTCTGAGGACTGTTCTATTATGTTAAGATCACCCAAGGGTTACTTACTTTTGGCATGCCACTCTGAAGTCTTATACCATAATCATAAGGTTTTCCTTCCCCATCCAGTTCTCTCTGTTTCTAAGAATTTTTGTTGCATAGTGTACTGGCTGGTTTTCAACTTGACACAAGCTGGAGTCATCAGAGAGGCAGAAGCTTCCGTTGAGGAAATGCCTTCATGGGATCCAGCGGTAAGGCACTTTCTCAATTAGTGATCAATACGGGAAGGGTCCAGCCCACAGTGTGTGGTCCCATCCCTGGGCTGGTACTTTTGGGTTCTATAAGAAAGCAAGCCATGTGAGCAAGCCAGTAAGCAGCAACCTTCCATGGCCTCTGCATCAGCTCCTGCCTTCAGGTTCCTGTCCTGTTTGAATTGCTGTCCTGACTTCTTTTAGTGATGAAGAACAATGTAGAAGTGTAAGCCTTTCCTCAACTTCTTGCTTTTTGGTCACGGTGTTTCACTGAAGCAATAGAAACCCTAACTAAGACACGTATATTTTAATATTTTTACTTTATATTATTGCGATGATAGCATTAAATGGACTTCTGTTCCTTGTAATGTTTGCTATTTTGTAGAGACTTTTGCATGGGCGTCAGCACTAACACTTGCTGTTGTTCCCAGTAACTGTGACAGCAGCTCATCGATATGTAAATACCAAGCTTCCTAAAACCGCTTACGAAATCAGATTTGTCTGCACACAGTGGCCCAAGACTTTCGGCTCAACACTGGGGAAGCTGAGGCAGGAAGACTGCAAGTTCCAGGCCAGCCTGAGCTACGGAACAAGATATGGGTCGAGATACCAGATAGTGAGACCGAGTCTCTGAAAGCAAAATAAAACAAAAATAAGATTTGATTATTTGAGGAGACCGTGCCTGGGGATTTTGTCTGTAGTTGAGTTTCTCACTAGTTCGTAAGTGGGTCAGAACACTGAGCGGATCAACCCTCAGGAGTGAACTAAACTTAGTGACAGACATGTTGGCATTACTGTGAGAATATTAAATGTAATCTTCCCCCTTCTTGTAATGCTTGCTCTTTACTGCCTTCTGTTTGAACATGTTTGAACCTAAAATGTCAAAACCCAAGTATAAATTTTACAATGACTTTTTGGGGCAGTGGGCTTTTACGGAAGAGAGAAGAGGTAGCTTTGAATTCATCATAGGCCATTATCCACTCAACAGGAAACACCGTGCTAAGTCGAATGTCTATAATTAGCTGACTGTGAAATGTGTTATTTCCTTAACTAGTACCTATAGGTGATAAATTAGTTTTTGACTAAAAAGAATTTACATGAATACAATAATTTAACTGAAGCAAATGCAGGTCATCCTGTGCTGTATACTGCCGGTCAGTCTTTCAATGCATACAATCTAGCCCGATAGACCTGTTACATAACCAGTTCAATCTGTTACATATAAAATGAATAACAAAGTCTATGAAATATGTCTTTGGGTGGCAAGGCTGCCCTTTACTGACAGGTAAAGATAAATAAAGTATTTCTGAGATGAGAGCCCCTCTATTCCAGGCCTCAAGATCACTATGTAGCAGAGGCTGGCTGGTCTTGACCTCCTTCCTGAACTTTCTATCTCTCCCCAGGCTGGGATTACAGTCCTGTACCACCATACCTAACTATGAAATTCCAAGTTAAAATGGTTAATTGTCATGACACGTCCTATGAGTACCTTCTGAAGAGGATATTTATATCCTATGATATAAATCCATCTTTTACATGGATATGCTTAAAGACTTCCAACATGGCAGCAAGTAGAATCATAAGAAGCAATGAGGAAGTAAGGGAAACAGATGACAATACCTTCTTGTTGGCAGACAACTTGGTAAAACTTATTTATTATGCATCCATGTATTTCTGGGCTTGTATCTCTGTGTGCCACACAGACACCTTATTGCCTATGGAGGTTAGAAAAGGACGTCAGATCCCCTGGAGCTGGACTTATATAGGTGGTTGTGAGCCACCATGTGGGTGCTGAGAATTGAACCCAGGTCCTCTGGAAGAGCAGTCAGTGTTCTTAACCCTAAGACATCTCTGCAGTCCCAATTGTCAATAGACAAATTTATAAAAAGTTATTGACCGCAACACGAAAGGCAACTTAGGCCATGAAGTGTGAGCCTGGGCTATTTAACAGCCTAGACTTGAAGAGTAATCCTCCAAGCATTCAACAGGTTGCCAGTTATGTTCTGTGTGACTGGCTCATGATACTGACATCAGATACATTTTTCCCATATGCAAATATTCAGTGGTCAAAAGAATAAAGCAAGTTGGATAGCCTTGATGAGCTTAATGGAGCATGGTCTGAAGAAGCTTAACAGGCAAATTCTGCAAAGGATCGTTAAGGAAAGTCAAAGGAGATATAAGTCAAGAGGTATGCGATGATATATCTATAGCTTTATATAGATATAAATAACTTATTACAGATTAAAAGTAAAAACGAGAGGAGCAGTATCTCAATGGTTCACAGGATCCACATTCAGCAGTTCCCAACTGTCGTGGGTTGTCCTGCTGCTGCTTGTATTCTGGTGTTAATTCTGCTTCCTCAAGAGAGGCTGCCCTGAGGAGGAGTGGATCTTGTACTCAAGTGATTTCATGTGAGCCTTCTCCCTATTTTAACTGGTCAAATAAAGGCTAGAGTCTGTGATTGGGCAGCAGAAGGGAAAGGTGGGGCTGGAGGCTTTAGAGAGTGGGGGAAGAGAAGGGAAATGAGAGTAGAAGAAGCCAGAGGAAGAGGAAGTGGAAGGAAGATGGAGCAGAAGTATGTGGCCCGGAGAAGCCGAAGGGATCTCGTAGCTGGTTAATAGATTCATGTAGTGGTGTATCTGCCCAATCGAGGCATACAGCTTATAAATATTGTACCTGAGTTGTGTGGGTTCTTTTGTACAGGCTGATTGGGGTTTGAGATTTACCACCACATACAACTCCAGTTTTGGGAAAAGTATAACACCTCCTCTGGCTTCCTTAGGCTCCTGTAGACACATGTTGCATACAAACCGGCAAATACAAAAATAACAATAAGAAAAATAGTTATAGTGTAACTCTGTTTCCTTCAACATTTTTCTTTTCTTGGATGTGCATAGACATAGAAAATTAGTTGAAACTTAAATGGTTGTCCTTTATTTTGATTTCTTCAAGCAAGAGCCAATTCCTTCTCAAATGTCCTCGGGCTTGGTTTGCTTCTTTTAAGAACGGCGACCTCTTTTTGTTTTGTGGGAAGAATAAATTTGTACAGATCTCCCTGCTTCTTGCATCAATTTTGTTGCTTTATGGGGAATCTCCTGTTTTCAACTGTGTGGCATCGGGCTCCACCCCCTACCACCACCCTTGTACCATTCTCTGTGCTGTTGGCTTTCCTCAAATGTTTGGGACTTCTTGGTTACCTCAAGTTGGGATTAGGTTGGACTATTTAGTGGCCGCAGGGCTTCAGCTAATGAAGTTCCTTGTTGTCTTGGCAACTGGTGTGCAATTCCTGACTAGGAAGGGAGACTGTGTGGCCCTCAGCCTTCTTGTTCCAACCATGTAACCCAGGAAAAGCGCATGCCAGTTCACCTTTGATGGTCACGGTTCACCCCCCTTAGCCTGGTATAATTATGAATAATGCTTTCTTTCACTTGACTCTGTCCCAATCAAGACAATACATTGCCTTTTCATGTGGCTTACAACCCAAGGAAATGACTGGATTATTGTGTCATCTCTCTCCAGGGTCTCAACACTCACTTTGGCAATCAATGTCTGGCAACAAATATCCTGGTGAATTTAGACAGCAGAATTCATAACCTTGACCCAGGGCACATGCTGCGTGCCAGGAACCTAGAGAATAAAGACAGATTCAGTTTCTCTGTGGCAGTGTAATTAATTATCCTACTGCCTGTCTCTGTCTCTATTCCTAACACTTTAGGATTCCTCATCAGGGGTCATCAAAGCTATTATCTTTCACCTGTGGAAGAGTAACGTGTTTCGTTTTGCTTTGTTTTTTAAATTCCTGCTGGTTTTACTGAATCATGTCTAACTGAATTTATTTTAATATTCAATGTTAACTTTTTAAATGTGCATTGGTGTTTTGCCTCCATGTAAGTCTGTGTGTCAGACACTCTGGAACTGGAGTTACAGACAGTTGCGAGCTGCCACGTGGGGGCTGGGAATTGAACCCAGACCTTCTGGAAGAGCAGCTTCCAGTGCTCTTAACAGCTGAGCCATCTCAATATTAACTTTATAACTATACCTATAATACCATCCCAAAAGGCAATAATTTTAGGTAAGGCATGAAGAGTTCATTATATTTAAAGCTCTTGGCTCCAGCTGCCCTGTGAGGTCATTTCTAGTCTGTCCATTTTCTGGCTTTAAGAATTGAGGCATTGAAAGGGTAGATCTTACTGCAAAGCCCAAAGATCCAGAAAGAATAAAAACTCAGTAGGAACAGCAGTTGACTTCAGAATTCATGTTAGCACCATCTAAAACCTTATAAAGTCAGTCAACTCCTTAGCCAGCTCTACTAAGCTGCTACTTTCTCAGGTCTGTCACCTCTGCAGGACTTGAGGAAGCAGAGTAAACCCAGGAGCTCTGAGGACCTTCATGAATTTGGAGCTCAGTGAACAGCTTTCTGGCTCTGGTGTAAATAATTGCACCACCTACCAGCCAATCCTTTCTTAGGTGCACACATCACTTCTTGCTGCTCCATCAGTCTAGAAAATTCTATGTAGATCTGGCACACAAAGCAGAAAGCAGCCATGGAGAGATTTGTTCATGGCTCCTGGGCATTCTCCATGGAGAGTTCCATTACAGTGCATAACCCCAAATCACAGGATTTGAAATCGGAAAGAGGAAGAAACAACAGAGGCCGATCCCACCACTTTGCAAATAAGAAAAGAAATTATAGGGAGGTAGTTACTTACCCATATCTCATGGCTAATTCCCACGACTCCCGGCTAATTAGTGTAATTAGCGATGAGGCTACAATCACAGCCTAGTGTCCTAACAAAGCCACTGTTCATTCATTCTGTCCCTCTGCCACTTTCCTTCCTTGTTTTGGGAACAGAAAGAGAAAATCATGCCATTTCATGTATGGAAATCATTATGACTTTTATCTAAAAGCTCCGGACTCATAGTTTTGGGAGAGAAATTACTATTTCAGTTTTCAAAGAAATTTAAGTCAGTTACTCTCTCTTGCTTTCTGCCAATTTTTAAAGGTTTTTCTTTTTGGGTGATATACACGTTGACTCAGTAAACCATGTGACTTATCACCCCCAGCGCAACACTAACTCTTAGCTGTTCAAATTAGCATTTTCTTCTCGATTGATGCTCCAGTCAAGAACACAGGCTTTGAAATCTGGGCTTAAGGTGAACATATCACCCCTCCGCTGAGGAAGATATTTTCTATGTTAAGACTAATGAGTTTCAAGACGTAAAATGTTTTCATCTTTTCTTCTCCCCTCCCCCTCCCCTCTTCCCCCTCCTCCTCCTCCTCCTTCTTCTCCTCCCCCACCTCCTCCTTCTTTTTTGGCTTTGTTTTGCTTCCTGATAGCAATTAGCTTTCTGAAAGTGTAGAAGTTGGGGTTCTCTAGAATTTATGGAATGTCTCTATGTATTAAGTGAATTGACTGGAGTGACTTACAGTCTGTAGTCCAACTAACAGAACAATGGGAAGTCTAAGAGTCTAGTAGTTGCTCAGGCCCACGAGGCTGGGTGTTTCAGCTGACCTCCTGTATAAACTGGAATCCTGAAGAAGTAGGGAGCAGGTGCTAGCACGTAAGTGCAAGCAGGGGAAGGAGAAAGCCTTCTTCCAGTGTCCTTATAAAGGCCTCCAGCAGAAGATGTGGCCCAGATTAAAGGTGTGCATCACCACGCCTGGATTTAGAACCGTGCTGTGTCCCAGCCTGGCCTTGAACTCAGAGATCTGCTTGCCTCAGTCTCTAGGATTAAATTTAGGCATGTACTACCTTGCCTGGGCCTAAGCTTTTCATGGCCACCGTCCCCAAGATCTGGATCAAAAGCAAGTGTCCTCCCATGTCAAGATCTGGAACAGAAACATGTGCCTTCCAGCCTTAAAACCTGGGTCACAGGTGTGCCCTCCATTTCTGGATTACAGTTCATTCCAGGTGTAGTCAAGGTGACAACCTGAAATAGTCATCACAAGAGATGAAGGTGTTCTAGAAATTAAAACATTTACAAGGTTTCAAAAAAATGGGGCATGAAGTCAAGAAAGGGGGAGAAAGGAGAGGTGTTTCATAACTTGTCAAGAGACAACTATTTCACATTCTAAGCAATAAAAATATATTCTTGTCTGGGAACAGAAAAGATTATATAAAGAAAAGATTGGGGATGGGGGAGGGTAATACGTTTTTGTAATTTGTTATGAGGACAATATGTTAATTCTCAAGCTCTTGTTAGAATTATTAAGCTCTTAAAAAACATCTCTTTTTCATAAGCCAAAATAAGAGTGATGGCTCCTGTTCACTAAAGCCCCTGGTTTCTCCCCTGAATGGTGGTTACTATTTTCTCTAGTCTAAACAGGTTGCTCAGGTCACCATGGTCACCCCCACTTCCTCCCAGATATACTGCTATATGTGTACGTGTGAGTGCATACTCATGTACACACGGGTAGAGATCAGAAAACCTGGTGTGGTGGTTTGAATGAAAATGGCTCCCATAAGCCCACTGAGAGTGGTGCTATTAGGTATGGCCTTGTTGGAGTGGGTGTGGCCTTGTTGGAGTGGGTGTGGCCTTGTTGGAGTAGGTATGGCCTTGTTGGAGTAGGTGTGGCCTTGTTGGAGTGGGTGTGGCCTTGTTGGAGTAGGTGTGGCCTTGTTGGAGTAGGTGTGGCCTTGTTGGAGTGGGTGTGGCCTTGTTGGAGTAGGTGTGGCCTTGTTGGAGTAGGTGTGGCCTTGTTGGAGTAGGTGTGGCCTTGTTGGAGTGGGTGTGGCCTTGTTGGAGGAAGTGTATCACTGAAGGTGGGCTTTGAGATTTCAGAAGCTCAAGCTATCGCTTCTCGGCCTTTTGGCTAAGATCAAGTGCAGAAGCTCAAGCTAGGCCCAGTGTCTCACTCCCTCTTCCTGATATCCACTGATTCAGATGTAGAACTCTCAGCTTCTTCGCCGGCACCATGTCTAGTGTATCCTACCATGCTTCCTTCCAAAGCCCACCTTCAGTGATACACTTCCTCCAACAAGGCCACACCCACTCCAACAAGGCCATACCTCTGAACTGTAAGCCAGCCCCAATTAACTGTTGTCCTTTATAAGAGTTGCCTTGCTCTTATTGTCTCTACAGCAATAGAAACCCTAACTAAAACTCCTAGAAAGGTCAATTTTCTTCTTCCACTGTGTGCGTCCCAGGATCAAACTCAGTTGTCAACAGCCTATTTTATTTTCTTAGTTCTTTTGCTGTGTATAGATTTAAAAACTTATGTATTTGCTATGAAGTTTCAGGCGTGGGGCTTATCTACTCAGCATACAACCCAGAACACTTTCTCCCTTTTCATCAGTGACAGAACATGCACGTTTTAGGTTAAATGTTGAGGATAAGATTGTCTCCCTATTCTTTATTGCTGCAGTGATGTGGATTTTTGGCTTATCACTTTAGCCAATGGATAGAAATAAAATGGGAGACTGAAACTTTATCCATTGTACTATAGTAAAGACATGTTCACTAGAGGTGTGATGTCCATCTTGAACTTTGTGATGACTTTGTGTTGAAGAGTCATGCATAATGGAATGGCAGCAACAGAGGGAGGCAGGGTCCTTCGCATATCATCCCCAGTAGCTTGTCTTTGTGTTTAGACACGAGAGCACGAATGCTTAGAATGCTGTCGGTTTTGGTTCTACTTTTCCTTAGCCAAATACAATCTTAACATTTAGAATGATATCATCACATTATCTGTACACAGTTGTGAGTGAATGAACACACAAAAGAAATCATCCATGTATAATGGATATATAATATTGCAATAACACATATGAAATCAATCATACCAAGCATTTAAAGAAAAGTAGTATATGTTATTTGTGTGTGTATGTATATGTGTATATATATAGTTATATATATATAGTTATACATATGTAGTTATATATATATATAGTTATATATATATAATTTCAAAAATACAAAAGATCTGTGGTTCTGAATCCCAACAACTTCATGGCAGAAGCATTCCTTGAGTAAGAACTTTGCAGATTGGACATTGACTCAACTGATGTTTGACTTAGCGGATTCAGACTAGTTAGGAGCCTTCAGATTATCTGTCAAGAGCTCTCAGAGATGGTCCGCCCACTTCTCCAATGCTCCCCTTGAAAATGGCCTCACTGAAATAACACCCTGCTATTTGAGTCATTCTCAAGTATTAAGATATGAACAAGTTGGTACATTAGTAGAAGCCTAGAATCCCAGCACTCACGAGGCTGATGTAGGAAAATGAGGGGTCTGAAGTCAGCCTGGCTTGCAGAGCAAGCACCTGTCTTGCAAAACCAAGGGCTGGAGATGTAGCCCTGTGGTATGATAGAGTGTTTGTTTAGCAGCTACAAGTCCAATGAGCCGTCCCCAAAACCACAAGAAAGAAAGACAAGAAGACAGACAGGCAGACAGAAAGAAAGAAAAGAAGGAGTAAAGAAGGAAGGAGAGAGAAGGAAGGAAGAAAGGCAGGCAAGCAGGAAGGAAGGAAGGAAGGAAGGAAGGAAGGCAGGAAGGAAGGAAGGAAGAAGGGAAGGAAGGAAAGAGGAAGGAAGAAGTGAGGCAGGGGAGGAAGGAAAGAAGGAAGAGGGGGAGAGATACAGAGATGCAGAAGGGAGGTAAGGAGTAGGGACAGGGAACAAGCCAAGACTAGCTATTTAGAACTTAAAAATCCAAGCCAAAGTGAAGATTGCTTAACTTCAAAGAGGAGGGAAGCAGAAGTGACTGGTTAATCACAGCTTACTGCCACTTACCAAAACGTCCCCGAATATATTCCCAGTTGAGTTAAGTTTAAGAATACTAACCCTGTAATTAATAAAAATGAAACATACATTGTTTTTTTTTTAAATATAGAGGACATTTGAGCTTGTAAAAGGATGAGACCACCCTGTGGGCAATTTTCTAATTCTTAATGATGAGAATAATAACCACCAATTACTGAGCTCTTAGGATGTGCCAGATATGCTGCGTATATTCAATTATTTAAGGGAATTTCACAACAATGATCATGTAGCATAAGTTTTAAAACCGAGGTTTAGTTAGTGCTCGCACAGGTAGAAAGGGGTTTAGTCTGGATTCTAAAGAGTTGTCTGAATTTAAGTGTTATGGTACATCATTTGCCAACACTAATAGTTTTGCTCTGGTGGTCTTGTCTCATTTGGAGACACACTAAGTGATTGTGCAATTAAGGACCATTCAAGGGTTTACTTGTCCCCACTAATCTTCTTCACAATATGCAATGTTAACTGTTCTAAGAGTCTCTGTTGCTGGGATACAAACACTTTAATCATGAGCAAAGTAGCGGGGAAAGAAGTCTATTTCACGCTATAGTTTATAGTCTATCATTAAGGGAAATCAGGGGAAGAACTTGAAGCAGAAACCATAGAGAAACATTGCTCCCTGGTTCATGCTTGGCTAGCTGGCTTTCTTAACGCAACCCAATACCACCTGCTCAGGGAATGGTGCTGCCCACAGTGGGCTGGACCCTCCTATGTCAATTAACAATGGAGAGAATGCCCCCATGGACATGCTCACAAGCCAGTCTGAACTGAACTGGACAATCTCTCAATTGAGACTCCTCTCTCAGATGATTCTAGGCTGTGCCAAGCTGACATTGAAAGCCAAGTAGAACACTAAGACTTATATTCCTTTTACAGTTAAGTCATCGCTCCATGATAATCAGTAAAGTTTTTATCAGAAGGATAAACATTAATCTGTAATGAAGTATAACTTAGTTATGGTCTATTAAAAGAATGTGACACTGGTCACATATACTTCAGGGGACAATGTCAAACTCTTGAGAATCGAGGACTCTCAGAAGAAAACCTGGAACAGAAAGTCCTGAAAAGTGAAGTGGTGCCAAAAAGCTGTTGTAGAAATTATTTAATCCCTATCTGGGGTTCTACCCTGCCTTTGACCATTTAGTTCCTTGATAAAAGACACACACAACCTTTATATTTACAACAAGCTTTAAACAACACCATAGCTAGGCAGATATTTACCCTCTGTGCTATTAGATCTACTTTCCTACCAATAAGCCCAAGTTATTACTGACTATGTTTCATCTGGGCTCCTCTTAACTCCAATAGGGCAGCCCTCAGGGCCATGTTCTCTTAAACTCACCAACCCATGACGGCTTCTCCTCCCCCTCTTCCTCCTCCACCGCCTTCTTCTCCTCATGGTTCTCCCTCAACCCCAAGCCTGGGAACCCTAAACTCCTCCTATATCTCTTCTGCCTAGCTATTGGGTGTTGGCATCTTTATTTACCAATCAGAAATAATTTGGGGGCAGGGACACTTGGGTCACTTGCTTCTACATGCAGATTCTCTTGTCTTTGAGACAATCAAGTCTTGGGGGCCCAATATTAGCATTAGAATACAAGAAGCATCAGGCTAACCCACAACAACAACTAAATGCTGGGCACACACTGTGGATTTGGTAAACTCCATTCAAATTGAAAATTTGAAAAATTAAAAAAATTGAATGTCATCTATCCCCATCCCCTTCATTATAACATCCAATAAAACCACCTTTATCAATGAGAAGCTCACCCCTCAGAAAGGTTCCCTCTTTCCCCATAGTCTGAAATAGAGTCATTAGCCTGTTAACTGAAGATCACCTATTGATGCTCAGTATTGGGGAGATCATATCCAAAACTTCATTCATTGCCTGTTCCAACATCTTGAAGAGTTTTCCTGATGTTTTCTTTTTGTTTGTTTGTTTGTTTTGATATTTTGTTGTTGTTTTTAAAGACAGGGTCTCATGTAATCAACGCTGGCCTCGAATTCATGAGACAGTCAAGGCTCTTCTTTCACTCTTGACCCTTCTGCCTCTACTTCCCTAGTAATAAGATTATAGGCCTGCCCACTCCTCCTGGATTCCTTATGTTTTTTTCTTCTAGTTGTTCTATAGTTCTAGTTCTTACACTCATGTCTCTGGTCCATTTTTAGTTGAGTTTTATATAGAATGAGAGACATGGGTCAGGTTTCTTGATCATGAACATCCAGTTGTCCCAGTGTTTTATGTTAGAGAAGCTTCACTTTGTCCACTGTATGTCTTTCGAGCCTTTTTTGAGACTCCTTTAGATGTAGGTGTGCAGGTTTGTTTCTGGAGTTTTATTCTGCTCTCTTGGTTTATGTGTCTGTTTTTCGTTTCTGTTTGTTTTGTTTTGTTTTAATGCCAGTTCCGTGCTGTTATAGTTACAATAATTCATAATATCTTTAAATTGGGTGTTGTAAAGCCTCTAAATTTGATCTTTGGGTATCTGTGCATGTGTGGTGGGAGGAGTGTGTGTGTGTGTGTGTGTGTGTGTGTGTGTGTGTGTGTGTAGAGTATGTGTATAGTGTGTAGTGTGTGTGTGTGTGTGTGTGTGTGTGTGTATGTAATGTGTAGTGTGTGTGTATAGGCCAGAGGACCTTTGTTGAGTGTCTTTTTCAATTGCTCTCCACCTTACAGGTGAGAAACAGGGTCTCTCACTGACCCTGGAGCTTTGCAATTCAGCTAGACAGTCTTAACCAACAACTCCTGAGGACCCTCCTGTCCCTTTCCCCAGTGCTGGCATTGTGGACATGTAGTGACACATGCTTTCTGTGGATCCCTCCAATCCAAACTCAGGTCCTAAGACTCTCACATCAAGTACTGAGTCATATTCCCTGTCCGTTTAGATTTTTTTTTCAAGATTACTGGAGGCCTTACATATTTCCATATAAATTTTAGGGTTCAGTGTGTTTTTTGTTGTAGTGACTAAATATTATTAGCACTTTATTGGAGATGTGTAAGTAATTGTAAGTAATTGTATGTATGACCCTTTTAACAATTTGGGTTGAGTATGCTTGGCCCATGAAAAGGTGTGGCCTTATTGGAAGAGGTGAGGCATGTTAGAGGAAGTGTGTCACTGTAGAGGCAAGGCTTTGAGGTCTCATATATATGCTCAAGTTTGGCCAGTGTGATCCAGATTCTTCTCCTGGCTGCTGGTGGAAGATAGTTTCCTTCTGGCTGCCTTTGGATCAGATGTAAAACTCTCAGTTCCTTCCCTAGTAACATGTTTGCCTACAAATTGCCATATTTCCTGACATGGTGATAATGGACTGAACCTCTGAAACTGTAAGCCAACTCCAATTAAATGTTTTCTCTTATAAGAGTTGCCTTGGTCATGGTGTCTCTTCACATCAATAAAACCTTAATTAAGACAGATAATGTTAATAATAATTAGATTGTCCCAATGCAAAACAGCATGGGAGTTTAAACATAACCCTAAAAAGAGCTCTACCATATGACCCATCAGCCCTACTTCTGGGTTTATATACAAAGGAAATGAAATAACCAAACTAAAGAGATCCTTGCATGCCATTTATTGTGGTGTTATGCACAATACCGAAGCTATTTCGCCAATCTAGATGTCCGTCAATGAATAAATATAAAAATGGAAAATGTCCTGAAAAACAAAACCCTGTTATTTTCAGCAAAGTGGGCATTACTTGAGGATGTTATTTTGAATGAAATAAGCCAGACACAGAAAGACTAGTACCATGTGTTCTCTCTCGTGTGTGGAAGTAATGACAAAGGAATCCAGGCTGAATGGAGAATGGTGTTTGCTGCAATTTAGATAAAGAATAGTTAGAACTAATGAGCCATGCTATACATACATTTGGTAATAACTGACCGAACCCTATTCACATGGACAACAAATTCATGCTCATCAAAAGTAAAATGTGGAGAGGAAAATAACAGAAAACTGAAGAGAGAGATATTTTTTATTCACTTCGTAATCTTAACCAACACGCACACACAGGCACCAACTGTCTTTGTCTGGTTTTGAGTGGGAGGCAGAGGGAAGACGGAAGAGAGGAGATCCTGAATCATGCCAGGAGCATTCTTCCTCTGTTTGGGAAGAAGCTTGCTCAAGCCAATGAGAAAACAACAACTCTGGCTTCAGCCCCTCCGGGTTTGAAGCCCTCATTTGAGGTCACGAGGAAAGGAAGCAAATTTGGTCCTGGGAGGAAGGGCGTCTGAAGAGAGGCAGGACTTGTCTAGCATCCATTCTAGTTCAGCTCCGCACTCTAGCCTCTTCATATTGAAGAACCCCCGAGCTGGAATTATTACCAGACGCTTGCATCCACAGAGTCACTACCTGAATTCCACTATATCTTAAAAAAAATTAGGAGACAGATATTGGAAAAATGGATTTATTTTGTTTTCGAGAGAGGTTTTCATGCAGCTTAGGCTTGCCTGAAACTTGCTAGCCTTGACCTCATCTTCCTGCCTCCGCCTCCCAAATGCTGGAGTTGAAGGCCTGCACCATTCTGTTGGTTTTGGCACTGAAGATCAAACCCGGGGCTTCATGGGTATCAGGCAAGCATTTTACCCCCTGAGCCACATACCCACCCAGAAAATGGATTTGTTTACAGCTTGGCTAAACCTAGAAGAGAAAGAAGCCGAGTTTCTTCCCATCTTGCCTGCGTCTGTGTTACGTTTTCCAGAAACAGATGAAAGAAAAGCCAGATATACAGATACACAGAAGTCAGAGGCTGGAATGGCCCTCAGAGCCCTGTGCACTCTCTTCCTGGGAGGCAATTTTCTATTCTCTGCCAGAGGTTCAGCATTTCCCTCCTTGGACATGAGATTCCTGGAAAAATTCTAATTCTTTGGGAGCCCCCCAACCCCTCCCCATTTCATAGTGGCCCAGTATCCACCATCTTCCTTATAGGTTTCACCTTTGAGTCAAAATAAAATATACTGTTGTTCTTCCCATGAGTCAAATCCTTCCTCTTATACAATATGACATGATTCAACTATAATAATAACTAATAATAATAGATCGGAACCATATCAATCGATTGTACGCAAGGTACTTGCTGTGGTTTAAAGTGAGTTGTCCCCCATTGGCGTCCCCCATTGGTTTATGTGTTTGAACACTCAGGCCAAACTGATGGAGCTGTTTGGGAAGGCTGTGGAAGCTTTGGGGGTTTTGCTGGACAGACTACATCACTCCAGAGGCCTTGAGGTTTTATTGTCCCGCCCCTATTTCCAGTTTACTTTCTGAGCTCTAACTATAGACACCATGAGGCCAACCACAATGCCTGCCCCCACCTCGATGGACAGTATCCCCTCCAACTGTGACCCCGAAGAACCCTTCACTTCCTGAAGCCGTTTCCAGTCCTGTATTCAGTCACAGCAATGAGAAAAGTAGCTCATACATTTGTATCAGTTCATCCAACCTTCCCAAGCCTTGAGTGTTACTGTCAGTAGCCTCATTTTGCAGATGAGAAACACAGAGGTTAAAAAACTGTATTCAGGTCTCACAAGTGAGTACTCCAGGTAAGATTCTAATCCATTCATCCATTCGCTGAATTTCACAACTATTTTTTTTTCATATTTCTAGCTTGCCCTTCAGTCATTCTTGACATGTTTGCCCTTGTGTGGCCTTCTCAGTCTACTTGGCCAGAGCTGCTTAAGAGCAATCATTATGAAAGAGTGTGAATTCCCTGGGAGGCAGCCATGGAGACAGAGTTCTGCACATCCGAGAGGTTTATGAAGGAGCACTTTGGTGTCAACACCTGGGGAAATGTTACAAGGCAGGGGCTGGAGTGGAGTAGAGCTAAGACATCTTTATAGTGTTTGTGGGTTGGGCTGGAGAGATGGCTCAGTGGTTTTAAGAGCACTGACTGCTCTTCTAGAGGGCCTGAGTTCAAATCCCAGCAACCGCATGGTGGCTCATGACCACCTAGGTGAGATCTGATGCTCTATTTTGGTGTGGATGAAGACAGCTACAGTGTATTAACACATAATAATGTCTTTTTAAAAAATAGTGTTCGTGGGTCTCTTGAAGTCTAAACATCAAATCAATTCAAGTAATTCAATGTATATTTGATTAGATAATATCTTGCCCATATTTCATAAATCAAATGCTCAATTTTTGTCTCAAATTTTATGAAGACAGAAATCACTCAGAGTCCATTATTAAAACGCTAATGAGTCAGGAGGTGGTGGTTCACACCTTTAAGGCCAGTCTGATCCACGGAGTTAGTTCCAGAACAGCTAAAGCTAGGTAGAGAATCCCTGTCTCCAAAAAAAAAAACCCAATAATAATAATAATAATAATAATAATAATAATAATAATAATAATGGTATCTATGAATGATGATTATATAAAGAATCTGAGTCTGTAAAATAATATGTAAATTAAAAACATTTTTTTACTGATTTCCAGTATAGTGCAATGTTACAACAGTTGCCTAACAGACTCAAGGCTCTAGGATCAATCCAAGCACCACATACACCACTGAAGTAGTGAGCTATCGCTGCAAACGAGAGGTCTATTTCTCTTGTGAGTGTTAAGAAAAAGTCTACAGATGATGAAGCCCCTTATTCACACACAAAGCCTTTCTGTTTGTTTGTTCATTTAATAAAGCATCCGCTGGTTGATCCATCAAGTTGCTTGGAGAACTCCACAGTATATTAGCAAGTCTGCTAAATAACAGATAATTAGTCTCTAGGGAGGGAAAAAAAAAAAAAAACAACAGGAGAATGCCACTTCGACCAAAAATCTGTCGCCTGTCTGATGGCTTTTACATTCAGATTCAGATTCAGACCCTGCTCATCTGTTCTTCCTGTTGCAAGGCTCCTGTACCCCGGACTCTTCTCTTCCTCGCCTTCTCCACTTCACCAATCACAATTACAACTAAGCTAAAGGAATCTGTGTACAGTTATACAAATACATAAAAGGGAGCTATATGGGAGTCTCGTTTTAAGAATAACTATGCACTCAGGCTGGAGAGATGGCTCAGCCGTTAAAGGCTAGGGTCACAACCAAAACGCTGAGAATAGCTATGCACTACTGAAATCGAGGACAGTCTCAAAAAGAAACTAAAGGTACAACAGGAAATGCATCATGATGAGGAAATGGTCCATCTGATAAATTAGTTTACCTCGCTCTGTCCGAATTTCACAGCAATGTCACAGCATGATGCCACATTGCTAAGTTCATGGAGGAAATTTTGTTTCATCGTGGTATTATTATTATTATTATTATCATTATTTACTTTAAGTTATCTATATGTGGGTATGTGCATGTGAGAGCATGCACCCATGGAAGAGGCCAGAGGATCCTGCAGGATCCGTGGACTTGGACTTAGAGATGGTTGTGTGCCACTCTACATGTGCAGGGAACTAAACTCAGGAACTCTGCAAGAGCGGCAATCACTCTCAGCCACCAAGCCTCTCTCTAGCACCAGGTTTGTTTTTGTGAGACAGAGCTGTGTTATATAACCAGAGACGGATCTCAAACTCAATCCTCTGGTCTCTGACACTTGAATTCGGAGGTTACAAAGCTCAAATAGCACATCCAACGCCGACGATGTTCATGCGGTAGCTCGTGTTTTCGAAGGGAAGGACTTCTAGAAAGTCAACCACCCTGAGCTGTCTTTTAAAGCAGTCATAGCATTTGTCTGAAGCCCTACAACCATGCCGGCAACCTGCTAGAAACCAGACAGAACTTCCTGCTGTCTGAGGTAATCCAACCCTGCCCCCCTCCCTTTTCTAAACTAATTTGATTCCCCTGTTAACGCTGAATAAATGTTCTCTGTGGAAACAGTTCCTTGCTAGTCATATTGAGACAGGAAAAAAAAGAACTTGGCTGTTGGGTATACAAATTAGAGTTAGCAGTAAGGTGTTCCCCCCCCCCAACCCCCAAATGAGTCTTCTTGAAATCAAAGGAAAATTAAAAACTTATCAAAACCTGTTAGGGTGATTCATATTCTTAACCCCAGCATTTTGGAGGCTACGGCGGAAGGATCATGAGTTCGAGTCTAGACTGGTCTACAGTTCGAGACCCTGAATCAGAAAAACTGAGTGCTTAGTGGTAGAGCATCTGGCTAAAATGTGCATCCCCTGGGGGTGTAGCTCAGGGGCGGGGTCCTTCCCTAACATTAACAAGGTCTTGGGATCCTTCCTAGCACCACCAAAGGTGGGATGGGTGAGTGGAATTAAAGCTTACCAAGTGAAAATTTCTGTATGAGTAGCCTTTCCATGTATCAGCTCAAGATTTAAGCATATTTTAAGTAGGTTATTCTGTATGGGAAGGCTTCCCATGAGTCAACAGAAGCCTTCCCATAGACTTACATAATATGTGTTGGGCAATTTTAGAGAAGTCCTTATCGTGCCTCTCGTTGTTGAAAGCTGAGCTATGAGAGAGAAACACTGTAAAGAGCCAGGCCTGGAGATAAACCTACACCAACATCAGCTGCAAAGGGAAACTGACTAATCTAAGAACTCTGTCTTTCCTTCCTCATGCTGGTCCTGATCCAGCTGGAGGAAGCTGCCTGGCATTTGCTGGCTTTCCCTTACAATCGACTGGCTGCAAGCCGCAGAGGAAGCCAGGCAGGTCCCAGCAGAAAGGAAACTGCCCAGCACCTTCGTCAGCTTCCTGCTGCATCCGACTGATAGCAGAGAGGGGAGGATGTGACGTGAGACCTCTGCAGTCTAAGATGCGGCTGATAAAGGCCTCCACCTTCCATTCGGAGCCCGGTGACTTAGTTTTCGTCTGGCCAGCTCGAGGTTCAGGATTTCAAGCTTGCCTCTTACACACCTCTTAACTACCCAGTCCTTGAAAATGCTTACGTTGTAGAAGAGATTAAGAGCCCAAAGTTAAGATATATGTATTTGTTTTCATTAAACAGCCCCCTGATGATCTATAAGACTCCAGAAATACACCGAATCTGTTTCTAGGGAAATCAGCTCCTCCAGACTTTGGTCAACTCATCACAGACATTTCCACAGGGGGAAATGTCTTCTGATTTGGCGACGGGTTAGGAGTGTGTTGGAGACATTTTATTAGATTCTGTTTCTCAGATATTCCTAACAGGGCAGTAAGAAACTTTACTCAAATACTTTAATGACTGCCATTTGATTAAAGAAGAAAATTTAAGCGTTTTCCCAAAGATTGGAAAGTCTTACATCATACTCAGTCTTCACCTCTCTTCCCAGACTTGTCTCGAGCCATCCCAGTGTCACTTTCTTATTTGTAAGAGTCTACGCATTGTGTCCCAAGCTTTAAGAGCTGGGACTAAAGCCAGGCTACTGTCCTAATGGACTTACCAATTCTATTCTCCTTTTAAGGTTGTGTTCCGAGGTCAAATCTAGTTCAAGGACCCTGTAACCGTGCAACATCTCTCTGTCTCTTGAGAACTAATCATCCTACCAATGGAGTACATGTTAGGCTCTTTGTTGTACAACATTACTCCCCAGTCCCTCCTTTCTTATTTAAACTTGCATGATTTTATAATGAATTAGGGAGAGAGTTCTTTATTGCATGCCCCAAATAATGCTTGCCCAGCATCCCGAATTACTACTTACTACTTTTTGTTTCCTTTGCAGTATGGTCTTATGTAGCCCAAGTTGGCTCTTTGGCACAGGAATGACATTGGACTTCTGATCCCCCTGCCTCTGCCTCACAAATGCTGGAATTACAGGTCTTCACCACCTTGCTTTGTCTTATGCTGTACTGGGGTAGAAGGCCAGGGCTTTGTGCATGCCAGGCAAGCACCTTACCAATGGAGCTACACCCCCAGATACTCCAGTCCTCACATATTAGCCAAGTGAGTCTTTGGAGGCTCCTTCTTTGCTAAAAGCTTCTTGGAGTAGGTAGAACTGATGAAAGGAAGGGGGGGGGGAGAAAAGACAAGGAGGGAAGGAAGCAAGGAAGGAAGCAAGGAAGGAAGGAAGGAAGGAAGGAAGGAAGGAAGAAAGGGAAGGGAAGGGAAGGGAAGGGAAGGGAAGGGAAGGGAAGGGAAGGGAAGGGAAGGGAAGGGAAGGGAAGGGAAGGGAAGGGAAGAAAAGAAGAAAAGCAGTAGAAATTACCCAGTGAGAACGGTGGACTTGGAGGATCCTAGATAAACTATAAACTATCCTTCCAATACAGCTTGTGCTACAAAAGACCATGCCAGAGAGAGAGAGAGAGAGAGAGAGAGAGAGAGAGAGAGAGAGAAACAGAGACAGAGACAGAGACAAAGACAAAGACAAAGACACAGAGAGACACAGAGAGAGACACACACAGAGAGAAGAATATTTGATAAAGAGTTCTCCTTAACGTACTATAAAATCATGCCAGCGTAAATAAGAATGTAGAGATTAGGGAGTAATACCGTGCAACAGGCAACGTAAAGGTCCCAGATAAAATAGCCTTCTACTATTTACAGATGTTCTACTTTCCAATCAGATCACTCTGTTTTGTGGTGGAGCAGAGGCCAGCAAAGTAAAGGGCCACCTGGTATTCGCTCCCCTTCTTTCTCTCTGTTTCTCCTAACTCCGGGTTCCCTGGGATTGTCCCCTGAAATGATGATTGTATAATCCCAAACTTATTTTCTAGAAAATATGAATAGTCAAAAAAAAAAGGTAAACCTTAAGCTTGGTGTTAGGGGAAAGACACTCTTGTGTTTGTTTGTTTGTTCGTTTGTTTGTTTTATTTCAGCGACTTGCAAGGCAGAAGTAGGACAATCACAGACTGCTTAGTGACACCATCTGTCAAATGCAGAAAGAGAATTGGAGTTTAGCTGAACGTTTGAGCTTTTGCCTGAGCAAACATGAAGCTGTAGGTTTAGCCCCCCCATCACCACCACCAATATAATAATAGCACAAAATAACAAACACATGACAAAAATATTAAAACCTCCTTGCCACATGTCCTAGCTGGGGTTTCTATTACTATAATAAAATACCGAGACCAGGGCTGGAGAGAAGGCTCAGTAATTAAGAGCAATGACTACTCTCCCGGAGGACCCAGGTTCAATTCCTAGCACCCACATGGCGGCTCATAACTGTCTGTGACTCCAGTTCCAGAGGCTCCAACACCCTCACACAGACATGCACGTAGGCAAAACACCATCACACAATGAAATAAAAGTAAATAAAAATTAAAAATAAAACAAAACACTGACACCCAAAGCAACTTGGGGGAGACAAGGTTTGATTTAGCTTCCAAAATCTAGTGTTGAGGTGTCAGAGCAGAAACTCAAGGAAGAGATCTAAGGCTAAGACTTGATGTAGAGACCACGGAGGAGTGCTGCTCACTGGCTTGCCCCCTTCCTGGCTTGCTCAGCCTGCTCTCTTATAGCACCAAGTACCATAGCCAATAAAGAGCTTGACCCTCTTCCCTCAATCACTAATTAAGAAACTGGCACTGTACACTTACCTATAGGCCAAGCTCATGGAGGCATTTTTCTCAACTGAGAGTCTCTCTTCCCAAATGACTCTCTCTTGTATCAATGAACACACCATATGTGTGTCCCTAGCATCCCATGAGATCTTCCATTAACAGATATTGAAAACTGCCTTATATTAACATATGTAAATATTTCGCAGATTTTGGCTGCATAGTATTCCGATATGTGGCTATAGTGTTCTTTATTCGTCAAGTGAAACTCTGGGCTGTTTCCCTGAGTAACATTATACATACGTAGGTATTTCATACATTCCTGTCCTAGATGGCCTCCTTTTCCCTATCATGACCAGCAACTTGAGGGAAGAAAGGATCCAGATCTATTTGATCTATAGGTTACATAGTCTATCACTGAGGAAAATCCGGACAGGAACCTGGAAGCAGGAACTGAAGCAGAGACACGAAGAAATGCTTCTTACTGGCTCGCTCAGCTATCCAGCCCAAGCCAACCTGCCTGAGGACTGATACCACCCATGACGGGAAGAAAATGCCCTCCTAGACACGGTCACGTGTCCTCCATGAAGAGAGAATCTCAGTTGAGGATTCACCTTCCTCGGATTGGCTCAGTTCACTCTGGACTCTCCCGGATGTCTCCACCTCAGGCAATGCTCTCCCTGCTCTCCCTCATGTCTACAATAAAAATCTCCGTACCTAAGAAGTAGTCGCATCCTCCTCCTTTTTATTTCTGTTTTTCATTCGGTGTGTTGATGGAAGTTTTGCTTTCTGCCTTAGGGTGGACAGAACACAATATCCCATCAAAAAACGTAGGCCATACTTGTCCCGTTAGAAACGGCATCAAATATAACTTCAGATTCTCAAGAGTCATTTGTTTTCTCCTTTTTACTCTGCGAACCATTTGTTCTTGAAGAAATCTTCACCCCGGGGACTAGTCATTTGAGCCTCTATTTTTAAAAACCCTGAGCACCGGTCTCAAAGAAAATTGAGGTGGGGACTTTAACATAGCACTTGTCACCACTGTGATGGTGCCCTTTCCTAGTCGCTAAGTCAAACCCCCCCTGCTCAAGCTCACAGTCTGGCAAGGAAGCATACACAGTACAGGGGCAGGAAGGGAGTCAATTAGGCTCATACACAGCTGTTTGTTCCAACTGCAATGCTCTGAGCACATGACACACCCATGCTGAGGGCTGGTGTTGATGTCACTGCAGCTGACACTTCTACGTGCTAGCATAATGAATAATATTGACACGAAGGCAGTGTCCCAGTTCTTAGAACCTGTAGTGGTTAGGGTTTCTATTGCTCTGACAAAAACACCATAACCCGAAAGCAAGTTGGGTCGGCTTACACTTCCGGATCACAGACCATCCTTGGAGGGAGTCAGGAGAGGAAGGAACTCAAGCAGGACTGGAGGCAGGAGCTGATGCAGAGGCCACAGAGGGATGCTGCTTACTGGCTTGCTTCCCCGGCTTGCTCAGCCTGGAACCCAGGACCACCAGCCCAGGGATAGCACCACCCACCATGCACTGGGCCCTCCACCACTGATCACTAATTGAGAAAAATTACCTTACGGCTGGATCTCGTGGAAGCATTTCCAGGTGAAGCTCCTTTCTGCCGCGATGATTCTAGCCTGTGTCAAGTTCACATACAAAAGCGGCCAGTACAGAACCCAAAGGTCGAAGCCTGACTGAAAGTGCTGGGACTGGTTAGGGGCAACGTGACAATCCTTAACATAAAACAAGTTGCACATAGTTACAAAGAATACAGAGAGGAGGAGGGATTTAAATACCCACAGGAGCAGAAAGGCAGGGCAGCTGAGGTGAAGAAAAAAGAAACCCAAATTTACAGGATTGAGTGGACCGGGAAAGTGAACAAGCTAGAGAGAGCTGCATGCAAAAGATTATAATTAGCAAAAGGATGAGGGCCTGAGGTATTTTTACTGTAAAGGATGACTAATCTGGGGTAGCCAAAAAACAGTGCGTTCTGTGTGTGTGTGTGTGTGTGTGTGTGTGTGTGTGTGTGTGTGTGTGTTTTATAGGCAAGGGGTATGAAAGATGGATAGAAAAAGAAATGAAGTCACCCTTTAATTAAAGACTCCTTTCTTCGTTGCATTTTCAATGAAGCTCATATTTTCTTACACATTTTATCTGACACACATCCAAAGCCCCGGTACAAACACAAATTGGAATGATGTAGAAACGACCTGTAGGGGAGACAGAAAGACCAGGTCAGACAGAGTTGATCTGGATTAGTCACAATCCCTCCAGACAAATTTAAAATGAATCCTAGGTATGAAATCTAATACATCTGTAGGGACAAACAGCTCGGCCTCAGGTTTGAACAAAGCAAAGACTTTTTTTTTTCAAACCTGCAAAACAATACATTTTTTTAATGGCACGATCCATTGGCCCCGGGCATCACCCTTCTTTTGCCTCCTCCTCATTTGCGGTTCCTTTCCTTTCCTACAAGTAGTAAGCCTTTGTCTCCATGCCTTGTATATATTTAAATCTAGGTTCCGCATAGGAGAGGGACCCCAAGATAGAACCGTATTTAAAGTAAGGGGATGCATTGCTTTTGTATTTATGATAATTAGAACTATTGGGATAAAGAATAATCAAAATGTAGCTGAAAAGAGGGGCCGGGAGTGAAATCGGTTGCATTATGAGGCTTTAATGATCTTCACTTTGTAAACGCCCAAGAGATTTTCCTAATGAATACTCCAGAGTGTAGCCATCTTTAAAAAATCTGCTTGGCTTTAACAAGGGGGAAAAAATACATAATAATTATTTTTTCAAAAAGACATTGCCAAGTTTTATCCATGCCAAGTGCTGGAGGAAATTTTAATGTGAAATGAACCACAGAAAATCAGCGGTAATGAGCGCGGCTTACAAAGACTGTCATCTGCAGAGACGCTGGCATTTTCTATTCTTCTCTCGACTCCTCCTCAAACTGTTCTCGCCTAATCCTCCTTGTTTATATTATCCACCCCCTTAAAACTCAACACTTGACAGACTCCAGGGATTAAAAACAAGCACTCCATTCCCAAATCGTCACATATAAGGCCAAAGTAGCAACAGAGGTTGAAATGACCTCACTAAGATCCTACAGCGTAGGTCAGCCTTGTCCGGCAGATCCAGGCAAAGGCTTCATCTATTTAGTTGTCTTTGGTTTGCTTTTTGTGTTGGTGTAGAGATGGAAATCAAGGCCTCCTGTGTGCTAAGCGGGCACTCTGGGGCTCAGTTACATCCCCGGTCTAATTATTCTTTCGCAATGACTGTCTAAATCTTGCTTGCTTCAGAACTCAGGAAATCAAGCCTGGAACTTCCTGGGAGAGTAGAGTGGAGGGAAAGGGAAGGAAGCAGTGAGGTTGGGTGTTGAGAACTGGCTTAGAAGTGATCATTTGGGGTAGGATGGATTGCTGCATGCAGACTTCATGCCCAATACTCTTAAACCATTGTCCCACAACCTTTAAGCACTTCTTGTTCAGGAAAGCTCTGCACCCCCCTTCTAGGAACACATGATCTGTGCATCAAGTGACCAGCGTCACGTGATCAGCTCATGGGATGAGTGATGTTAGGTCTCAGCCAATCCTGGTAAAACCGTTTTCCTTTCCGAGTGACTGGGATGGGAACAGACAGGTGGGGCCAGCATTGATCAGTAAGATTTGAGAAGTTATCTGAGGACTCCCTGAAAAGGTTTTATTCTCCAAGGAAAAAGAAAGGCCTTTTATGTCCCTCCCTTTAATTTCACTTTGAAATAAAGGTTATTTCCTATGGTGGTGACAGCAAAAGGGGACAATCACTAAGGGAAAACTTCTGACTCATTGAGGAAGCAGGATGGAATTTGCTTTGCAGATAACAGTGCTGAGTTACTGAATCAGACTTGAGGCAGTCTCCTGATTGAGCAAAGGGGAAAAATACTCCTATGACCATTAAGTCATCATATATGGTCTTAGGCCTTTATCTATGTTTGACTGTTCCCCACACCCATTCTTTCTGTAGTACTCAAAATCGAAGCTAGGGTCTCTCATATATTAACCAACTCAGCTTAACTACTGAGCTATGTCCCCACCTCAGGTTTCTGTTTCTTATAGCAGACAGAAAGATTTTCAACACAGTAGAAACTAAGAGTATATGCCAAGAGTGAGATGGAGCTCTAAGTAGGAGAGCTGTGGAAATATTCACATCTTGGAGTCCATTTGCTGAGTTTTGGATGTCCTTCTATCTGGGTGAGGCAGAGCTGGCCCCAAAGGTGTCATAAGCTGGTGAAGAGCTGGTCATCTCCAGATCCCTTCTACTTTTCTTTCTTAGTATAATACCCTTTAGCCCAGATCCTTATTGTCCTGCGTTCAAGCTCTTCTTACAGACAGGTCCCCTGTCTTTTGTCTCTCCACCTTCTGATCTACCCTGGGCATGACAGTTAGATTAACCATGATTTGTATCACTTCCTTTGGTGGCGCTCTCTCTCTCTCTCTCTCTCTCTCTCTCTCTCTCTCTCTTTTTCTCTCTTCTGTTGCTGTGAAGAGACGCCATGACCAAGGCAATTCACAGAAGAGTTTATTGGGGTTTATAGTTTCAAAGGGTGAGTCCGTGATGATCATGGCAGGAAGCATGGCAGCAGGCAAGCAGCCATGGTGCTAGAGCACTAGCCAAGAACTTACATCCTTATCAGCAAGTGTAAGGCAGAAAAAGAAGACAGACTTGCAATGGGGTCAGCTTTTGAAACCTCAAAGCCTATACTCCTAGAAACACACCTCCTCCAAGAAGACCTCACTTCCTAATCCTTCGCAAACAGTTCCACCAACTGAAGTCCAAACATTCAAACATATTCAAGCCCTATGGGGACCATTCTCATTCAAACTACCACTCTCCGCATTTTGAAAGTTTACTTTCACACTGGCCTTGTGTTAAGGTTTTTTATGGTAGGAGTCTCTAACTGGACTATAGTTCCTTAAGGTTAGCTCTCTGTTGTAATTGATGTTTTAAAAAGTTCTCATGAAACGTATGTAATAACTTTCAGTAGTTTTAGTCAAGACATGTTTGTTTAACATTATTTTTAACCTCACACCTTAAAGATTTTAGAATAAACAGTATTGACTGGATGCTGCCATGATCCTGCCTTGATGATAGTGGACTGAACCTCTGAACCTGTAAGCCAGCCCCAATTTAAGGTTGTCCTTTATAAGACTTGCCTTAGTCATGGTGTCTGTTCACAGCAGTAAAATCCTAACTAAGACAGTGGTATATATATGTGCATGTTATAGGCATGTGCGTGCATGGTGTATTCATGTGGGTGTATGTGTGAATGTCAATCTCTCCAGTCTCAAAGTATAATTTTTAGCTAGCAATACCATTATCATGTGATTTTTTTAAGAATGCAAAATAGAACTAGCTTTCTGATCATACAGTATTTAACACTTCAACCATTGTAATAATCACAGTCGTAATTGTCCAATCTTCTGCATGTTCTTGATGCCACAACTCTGTTCTTATCATCTTAACATCTAGAATGTTCTTTTTGTCCACCCCTAACTAACTCTCAAACGTTCAAGTCTTACAAATCTTTCTGGGCCACTGTAATTTCCTGTGGATTTTCTTTCTTTTGAGTTTTCCTGTTGTCTTGGCATCCTCATCACTCATTGCGTCTTTGGCAGTGAAATTTGGGGTACACATAGAACCCAAATATCAGGAATTCCTCCTCCTTTCAGTGCTTAGTAGAATAAACACAACTCTGAGTGGACATCATGTTGCTCTCCTGGGAAGGGCACGTGGATTCTCTGACTGTGGCTGTCCAGACCTCTGCTCCGTGCATCTTTCACACTGAGCTGCCTGCATTTCCTCATTTCTTATTCTTTTCTACCATCACATCCCCCCAAGAAGTGCATAATTTATATGTGTTTCTCTTCCTCCATTCCTTAAAGCACCATCATCACAAGGCTGGTCCATGGAACTACCCTTTCCTAAACATTTTGGATTAATAGAATTAAATGAACAGAATAGAAAATGACCTAGTCTCCTATATTACCTATGACTATATCATAATGAAGTCATCTACAGCTATTGAGTAGTCAGTGTATTGTCAGACACTGAGCCAAGCATTGTGCTTGCATTGTTTTTGTTTTGTTTTGTTTTGTTTTTGGAGCTGAGGACCGAACCCAGAGCCTTGCGCTTGCTAGGCAAATGTTCTACCACTGAACTAAATCCCCAACCCCTTGCATTGTTTAGCTAGATATTTACCCACTAGCACACATGTGGTGAGCCAGGGGGCCAGGATTCAAAGTCCTAGGCTTTCTGACCTTGGAGACTCTAATACTGACCTGCATTTCTTTTTCTTTTTTTTTTTTTTTTGGTTCTTTTTTTCGGAGCTGGGGACTGAACCCAGGGCCTTGCGCTTCCTAGGTAAGCGCTCTACCACTGAGCTAAATCCCCAGCCCCCTGACCTGCATTTCTAATGCTCACCACCATCTTACTAGGACCTCTTACTAGACATAGAAATCTTATTGTTTGTCTATCCATCCACTGTCTAAAAAGTTTCCCTTTCTTCCTTGTAAAATTTGACGTCCACGGGAAGTGAGTACTGTCCCACCCTGAGACCTATACCTTGATCTCAGCAATTTTGTCCAACATGGATTCACTTAGGTGCAGACATGCAATGCATTCTGGCTAAAAAGCTGTGAAAAGACTCTTTTGAGCTTTTCCCAGGAAAATATCCCTCTTCCCAAGATAACCGTTTCCTACCAGGACTGTTTCTTTCTTTTTTTTTTCAAGGCAGTGCTTTGAGTATTTTTCCCAAGGAAAAGGATAACACAGAGAGAGAGAGAAAGAGAGAGAGAGAGAGAGAGAGAGAGAGAGAGAGAGACAGAGACAGAGACAGAGACAGACAGAGACAGAGAGACAGAGACAGAGATAGAGAAACAGAGAGAGACAGAGACAGAGAAAGACAGAGAGAGACAGAGACAGAGATAGAGAAACAGAGAGAGACAGAGACAGAGAGAGACAGAGAAAATGATGATGATGATGGTGGTGGTGGTGATGGTAATGATGTTTGGAAAGGCTGGTCTTTACTGTTGGCCCACCAGAAGACTTCATCCTGAGTATCCCTACTTCTTTTTGGGACAGTATTCTGAACACTTATACCTGTTTTGAGCACATGCTCTCTTCTTTACACTGGAAAATATTCTAGTGGATGTTTTGATGTCTCTTTCCTAAGAACATCCCTACTGCCATCTCTTTCTACTACCAACAGCCTTCACTGAATCCCAGGCTCTCCCAGGTCACCATTTTCTCAATGTGAGAAAATGTCTCCCAACGTTCTACTACTTTAAATGCGATAGAACAACTCCCCGTATTCTCAATTTCTCCCATCTGTCTTCTCCTCAAAGACTCCTCCCCATCACTTCCTGATCCAAAGGCCCACTTAATGAGTTCTCCTGAAGAATTACTCCCAGAGATTAGATGCTGAAGGCCAGCAGTCCTATTGTGGAATCTGGATCTCACTCGGTACCAGGGCTGCCTAGCTGTGTCCCCTTTGATACACTGCTTATTGTTTCCAATGCTCATCTTCATCTGTCAAATGGGAACAATAACTGAAGGGTTGTTAAAATGATTGAATGATGTAATCACACATACAGAAAACTTTACAATGGTGCCTGGCACTTGTAAGTATTCGAGAGGAAAATACTAATTGGCAATAAAGGAAGGAAACTAGCTTAAGTAGGCAGAGTGGAAAATTTCCACTCAGTATGCTAGCAGCTCATGGATTGAAAAGCCCAGCTTAGTTACCAAAGAAAAATTAAGGACCAGGGTAGCCACAGGGATTCAGGTAACCAGACAAGGAGGATCAGGGTAGATCAGGTTTCTGTCCTCTGCGTTTCTCTACTCAAGATTCAAATTTCTCAGAGAATCATTTGTTGATCTAGTTTAGGTCATATTGCTACCTATTTGCCTGATTAGCAAATTATCTTGTGCAGTGAAATGACTAAATCATCCCCAGTAGTATACGTAAACAAACAGGACACTTTCACAACAAGGAGTAACTTATGAACAAACGCACTAACTGCATTTGTCGCTCTAGAATTGCTACACTCGTGGGGCAAGTACTGTGTCTTGTTAGCTACACTGACTGATGTTTCAGCCCCACCATTATTGATCTTCTGAGATTGCTGCTTTATTTTTTTTTCCTTATAAAATTTCACTTGTCACTCACACAGGGCTTGCATTTTCAAGGCTCAGTCCAAAAGAAGACACATGGTTTCTTTCTTGCAGGTTTCAAACTTGGAAAAATCTGCCAGCTGACAATGGTGAAGGGATATAGCAAGACTGTCCCTAAAGGTTTTTAACCCCAAACTCAGTATTACAGACAAAAGAAAGGAAGTACGGATCTACTTGTCAGTCTGTCCCCTTTGTTGCCCTCCAAATTTTGCCCTGATTCCAGCCCTAGAATGGGATGAAATAAAGAAGAAAAGGAGGGGTTGGTAGAAAAGCATCTCCATGGATTGGCAAAAAAAACATCTCAGTGGGCTGGTCTTTTGTTCTGTCTTCAGAGGGTATGTTCTTTTGGCATTGAACATCTGTAAAAGATGACTACAGGCAGAAGATATCAATTGTGTCTGTCTTTCTTTATACAAGCAGCTTCCTCTCAAATCTATCTCTGCTATTGAAGATACCATTTGCCCTGTAGTATCCTGTCTCCCAATAGCTGACTCTTTGAGCCATCCCTTTCTGACAGAGCGCTTCTCAAGCATTACTTTGGCCTCATGACTTCCAAATGATACTCTAGCTCCTGATCCAGATGTGAAAGCAAACTGGCTGAGACATCTGTTCCTACTAGGTTCATCGGCACTGATTCTACTGATCTAACTGCCTACGGGGAGGGATATTCATTTCCCACCGTTCCAGGTGGTCTGCCTCACTCAAAACTGCACACAGCAAACAAACAAACAAACAAACAAACAAACAGGGAGGGAGCCCACGGTTCCTGGTGCACTTGTCTATGGAAAGAAGAGAGTAAGAGGGGGTGTGGGCCTGGTATAAGTATTGGGGAACTCTAACAGCAAATGTTCAAGTGCTATAGGGTAGAAACAGAGAAGGAGATGTCAAAAGGGTAGAAAGAAAAACAGGGAAAATGTGCTCCTGTGGAAGCCAAGGGGAGGGAAGGTTTTCAAAAAGAGAGAGACAATAATCAAAATGTAGCATAAGAAATAATGGCGAAGCTGGGTAGTGGTGAGGCAGAGCCAGGTAGATCTCTGAGTTCGAGGTCAGCCTGGTCTACAAAGTGAGTTCCAAGACACCCAGGGCAACACAGGGAAACTCAGTCTCAATAAAGAAAGAGGAGGAAGACGGCGAGGAGGAGGAAGAAGCAATGGCAGATTATTCGACTTATAAGGGTAGATAACACATTTAACACATGCTACAAAGTGGATGAGCCCTGAGGATATCACACTAAGCCACAGAAGTCAGTCATGAAGGAGCAAGTATTATATGATTTGTTTACATAAAGTACCTAGAATGCCAAACCCATGGTGACAATAGAGCTGTGGTTCCCAGGGTTGGGTGAGGAGGGGCTAATTAGGGAGTCAGTGCTTAACGGGTGTAGGGCTTCAGTTTTGCTGTGAGTAGGTAGTGGCGAGAGAGGTACGGCAACATTGTGAATGTGCCACTGAACTGGATGGACACACAGGCGACCGAGGTGGCAGACTGTGTGCTATGCATATTTTATCACTGTTATTGTAAAGACAGGTCCATAGAGTCCGATGCTGCTAAAAGCTCAGGTTCAGAGAAGGGTGAAAATAGCCCTTGTGATGAAGCAAAGAAGTGCAGACCGACAGGAACCGATGTAGATCTTTCCTGAGAGACACAGCTGGAATACAGCAAACACAGAGGCGAATGCCAGCAGCAAACCACTGAACTGAGAACGGGACCCCCGTTGAAGGAATCAGAGAAAGAACTGGAAGAGCTTGAAGGGGCTCAAGACCCCATATGAACAACAATGCCAAGCAACCAGAGCTTCCAGGGACTAAGCCACTACCTAAAGACTATACATGGACTGACCCTGGACTCTGACCTCATAGGTAGCAATGAATAGCCTAGTAAGAGCACCAGTGGAAGGGGAAGCCCTGGGTCCTGCTAAGACTGAACCCCCAGTGAACATGATTGTTGGGGGGAGGGTAGTAATGGGGGGAGGATGGGGAGGGGAACACCCATATAGAAGGAGAGGAGGAGGGGCTAGGGGGATGTTGGCCTGGAAACCCGGAAGGGGAATGACAATCAAAATGTAAATAAGAAATACTTGGGCTGGAGAGATGGCTCAGAGGTTAAGAGCACTGTCTACTCTTCCAAAGGCCCTGAGTTCAATTCCCAGCAACCACATGGTGGCTCACAATCATCTATAATGAGATCTGGTTCTCTTCTGGCCTGCAGGCCTACATGGAGGCAGAAAGCTGTATGATCTATATATAATAAATAAATAAATATTTTTTTTAAAAAAAGAAATACTCAAGTTAATAAAGATAAAAAGAAGAAAAAGAAAAAGAAATAACCCTTGTGTCTTTGTGTCCTGGGGACCGCTGGTGACAAGTATGAGGAGGATCTGCCTACATTCCCGATGACCCCATTATTCACATGTAAGGAGCCAAACATACTTTCTGCCTGACTTCCTTAGAGTAAACCTGATTCAGGCCATGGTCAGCTCCCATGATAAGCCTCTTCCTCCTGTCCCTGCCTTCACTGATTCATCTCATTCTCCAGGGTCCTGTCTTTGGCTCACAAGTATTGTGCGAGTAAGAGTAAGCCTCCATACTGCTGGCCAATATCTTCCCCCTGTTTCCAATTAGCGAACACTCTACTTCCCGAAGCCTTTTCCTAGATTAACTTCATTGGACTTAAAAAATTCTTACCACTGTTTTCATCTCAATTATCCACTAAATGTCATTTAAAGAAGAAATAAAACGCCATTTTGAATTTATTTCACAGTTATTAGGAGCTCGACATTCTATAAGTATTTATTTTCTCCCATGTCATAAGCTCGACAGAACCTGTGTTAGCATGGTACCTGTTGTGATCATTGCTGAAGATAGGGGGTCCCTACCTCATCACCCAACGAGGCAGAGTCTAGCCAGTCTTGGACATGGAAGTATATGACTTGGGACATTAAAAAAAAAAAAAAACATGAATGGGGGAGAGATGGCTCAGAGCACTGATGGTTAAGAGCACTGGCAGCTCTTCCAGAGGTCCTGAGTTCAAATCCCCACAACCACTTGGAAGTTCACAACCGTCTGTAATGGGATTCGATGCCCTCTTCTGGTGTGTCTGAAGACAGCTACAGAGCACTCGTATATATAAATGAAATAATAAATAATTCTTTAAAAATGAATGGCTAAGTAAAAGGTATCTCTACAGGATCACTTACAGCTATTTTGGGAATGAGTGTATCAGTCCCTTTCAGTCCAAACTCAACCCCCTGCTGATTAAGTCTAGTAAGCATACATTCGCCACCCTGACAATGTTGTAAAAGCTGCATATTCTCAAAGCCTAACTGTTACAAACAGGGCTCTGCGTCACTTGCTTTGCTCAGCTCCCATATGCATTCTGTGTCCCACAATGAGTGGGTTCCCATGGCTGGAAGGATGGCACAGTGGTTAAGAGCGGTGGATGCCCTTTCATAGGACTGGATTTCATTCCCAGCCACCAACACTCTGCCTCCATGGTGGCTCACAACCTTGTATAACTCCATCGCCATGGAGTCTGATGCCTGTCTCTGGCTTCCAGGGCCGCTGAATACACACCATGCCACACAACATGAACGTAGTCAAAACATTCATACACATAAAATCAAAGTAAGTCTCCTTTGAAAAGCAATTTATCTCATTTTGCCATTTATTCATTCTAACCGATGACTAGAAAACGCATGATCAATTAAAGGACATCTCATGGGACAAAAAGGGAATAACTGCTGGGCATTGTTTACACAGTGATAGACACACACCAGTTACACCAATTTAATGTCAAAGTGAGAAGGAGGAACTCAGGCTAAAGAGACGTCTTATATCAAAATGTGTTCAGTATTTCCATCCTTTCCTTCTATGCAACATCTGACTGTGCCTCTCTCTGCACTCTGTTGACCTCTTAAGGATTTTTGCCTCTTGTGGCTTGCCCTGGCTTAGATCCTATTAACCGAATGTGACCTTGTGGTTGCTCATTGGTTCATCCCACAGATAACCTATTGAAGGTCTACTGTGTACCAGGCAGGCACTGTCTAGGCATCCAGGATAAATGGCATTGGACAGACACGCGTAGTATAGTCCTGTCTCCATGTAGCTTAGGTTTTACATGGAGAGACAGACATGCAAGTGTACAGCAAGGAAATAAATTGGACTGTGATAAAGGAAACAAACAAGGTCCTGAGAGGCAGAGAATAACATGGAGCCATCTGCTTCATGATGCATGTGTCTTAGTCAGAATTTCTATTCCTGCACAAAACATCTTGACCAAGATGCAAGTTGGGGAGGAAAGGGTTAATTCAGCTTACACTTTCCACATTGCTGTTAATCACCAAAGGATGTCAGGACTGGAACTCAAGCAGGCCAGGAAGCAGGAGTTGATGCAGAGGCCATGGAGGGATGTTACCCTGGCTTGCTTCCCCTGGTTTGCTCAGTTTGCTTTCTTATAGAATCCAGGACTACCAGCCCAAGAATAGCACCATCCACAATGGGCCAGGCCCTCCCTCCTTGATCACTAATTGAGAAAATGCCTTACAGCTGGATCTCATGGAGGCATTTCCTCAAGGGAGGCTCCTTTCTCTGTGATAACTGCAGCTTGTGTCAAGTTGACACACAAAACCAGCCAGAACAGCAAGTAAGAAAAGAACTCCACAAGAAGGCAAAACAGAAGCTGAGACAAGTAGGAAGGGGAGGGGCTTACACGGTCCATGAACAGGAAGGCATGTGTAGACATCCTGAGGGGGTGTGAATGTGCTGTGTGTGAGATCAGACCCTTCCGCTGTCATCCAATGTTTTCATATCTTCCCTAAGGGTTAGTACAATTGGCTTAACTAAGGTATCCTTGACTGTTTCTTCCTGTTCTGTATAGTACTGATCAGCATGGCCTTGAGGACAGAGACCAAGTCTAAGTCACCTATGTTTTATTATACAGTGCACATAACAGTACCCTACAAGTGTACTCTCTCTCTCTATATATATATATATAGAGAGAGAGAGTGTGTGAGTGTGTGTATGAGTGTGTGAGTGTGTGAGAGTGTGTGTGTGTGTTTGAGAGTGTGTGTGAGTGTGTGTGTATGTGTGTATGTGTGCGAGTGTGTGTGTATGTGTGAGTATGTGTGTGAGTGTGTGTATGTGTGTATGTGTGTGTGTGTGTATGTGTGTGTATGTGTGTATGAGTGTGTATGAGTGTGTGTATGTGTGTATGAGTGTGTGTGAGTGTGTGTGAGTGTGTGTGCGAGTGTGTGTATGTGTGAGTATGTGTGTGAGTGTGTGTATGTGTGTATGAGTGTGTGTGTGTGTGTGTGCGAGTGTGTGTATGTGTGTGTATGTGTGTGAGTATGAGTGTGTGTCTGAGAGTGTATGTGTGTGTGAGTGCGTATATGTGAGTGTGTGTGTATGTGTGTGTATGTGTGTGAGTATGTGTGTGTATGTGTGTGTATGAGTTTGTATGTGTATGTGTGCGTGAGTGTGTGTGAGTGTGTGAGTGTGTGTATGTGTGTGTATGTGTGTGAGTGTGTATGAGTGTGTCTGAGAGTGTGTGTGTGAGTGTGTGCGAGTGTGTGAGTGTGTATGTGTATGTGTGTGAGTGTGTGTATGAGTGTGTCTGAGAGTGTGTGTGTGAGTGTGTGAGTGTGTGAGTGTGTGTGTATGTGTGTGAGTGTGTGTGAGTGAGTGAGTGTGTGTGTGTGTGTGTAGGGTCATAGGCTGACATCAATGCCTTCCTTGGTTGCTTTCTACCTATGTTACTAGTGTTGAGGATTTCTTGCTCTCACTCTCGATCTCGCTCTCGCTCTCGCTCTGAACTGAGAGTTCTCCCATTTATGTTGGTGGCCAGCCAGTTTGCCCTGGGAATTTCATGGCTCTGTCTCCCAAGTGCAGGGATCATAGGCGGGTGCCGTGCCTGTCCCAGTACCAGTGTTAACACTCAGCATTCACTGATCCATCTACCTAGTCCCCTGGGGTCTTTGTCTTTAAGACAATTTCAGCTGAACATGGTGACTCACACATTTTAATTCCAGCACTCAGGAGGCAGAAGCAGGCAGATCTCTGTGAGTTTGAGGTCAGCCTGGTCTACATTGTGAGTTCCAGGGCTACACAGACAGACCCTGTCTCAAAATTAAGAATAATAATTTAAAAAAAAAAAACAGGAAAAGAGGGAAATTAGATACTTATACTTTATGTACATATGCATATTTATATGAAAATACAGCTACTGTTAGTGACCTCATACTACATTCTGCTTGGCAATCGTTATAAAACATGGTCCTTTAAGTCTTTGATTCCCCAAAATAGATGAGCAGAACTAAGTGATAAAGTATTTTAGTGCATAATTAAAGCTAAGATGTGAGCAATTTTATTTAAAATTTCATCTGAACACAGGATTGGATTTTTAAAAAAACCTTCAAAATAGTCAAGTTGAAATTGTGGCTCAGGTCTTTGCAGTAGACTTCAGAAAGAGAGAGAGAGAGAGAGAGAGAGAGAGAGAGAGAGAGAGAGAGAGAGAGAGAGAGAGAGATCCCAGTTGCATCGCAGTCGAATTCCTTAGATAATATATGTCATGTTTTAATATAAGATTGGCTCCCAAGTGGGAAGTAGTCATGAATTCCTGGCTCTCTCTGACACCCAGATCTGTGCTCGTCGGGAGAATTTCATGTGGTTGAACACTTAAATAGCTCTGCACTGCCTGTCAGCCAAGATTGGCTTCTCATTTTTATGGAGACAATTTGTACAGAGAGGGAAATTATTGGAGTTTATTCCCAAAGCAAATGCTATCTTCGAGGGCGGTATTCTTTTTTTTCCTCAGGAGTTTTGTCCAGGCACCAGTGGGGAAACATAGCTATTAATATATCAAGAACCAGGGGCTGCGGTGTGGGGAGACCCAGCACTAAGTCCTTCCCTTCACCCAAGCCAGAGGCAAGAAAGCTTAGTAGGAGAACCTGTTTCACAGCACACAAAGCCGCAGCAGGAAATCCTCCCAGAGTGTTCACATTCAGAGAGAGAGAGAGAGAGAGAGAGAGAGAGAGAGAGAGAGAGAGAGAGAGAGAGAGAGAAATAGCTTTCCTTTTGCTGCTCTTGCAGGTGCCTCCCTCCCCGCCTCCTCCAAGAAAACCCACAGAATCGCCTTACCAAACCAACTCAACGATTGTAAAAACCGACAAAAACCAGATTACCAAAGCGCAGTTCAGACGCGGCTCTACTGCGGCGTGGTGGGGTGTACTTTTCTCTTATATGCCATGGAGATTACCTGGTGGTGTTACTGGGGGAACTGGGGAGAGGAAGGAGTTGTTCGCAACTGATAAGAAAATTTCACTCTCCTCTCTTTCACTCGAGGATTAAGAGAAAACTGTAGCAGCGGGCTACAGCATATGATCAAAGCAGTCAAGAGCCAGATGTGTGGCATTCAGTAAGATCGAGAGCAGCAGGGAAAATATGCTTTCTGAAGATAAGGGAACGGTGGCGAAGGGCAGTTGGAAGAAGGCTGCAGTGTAGGGGAACAGAAGGTGGGTGAGTCAGCAGGCCACGCGCTTCAGACATGCGCCCTTCCAAACCAAGGAAGCACGGAGTGCCCCTGCCCTCGGTCCCCCACTGTGGTGTTGCAGGAACAGAGGAGAATCCTTGGTGGGACTGCATTAATGTAAACATTTCTCTCGCCACAAATGGCTGGATGGTTCAAGTCTACTGGACGCTTGCACTCCGTGTGGTGAGTGCCGCAGAATCTCGTTATTTTAACATACAACAGACGCCTTACCGGGCACCCAGGAACTGCTAGACATCTTGCTGGGCTGGGAGGATTGGGAGATGAACAAAACAAGGAATTAAGAAATGCAAATATGATTCTTAGAAAAAAAGCTGCCCCACACCCCACAAGCTCCTAAGGGCTTGTTGACCATTAAAAAAAGAAAGAAAAGAAAAAAAAAGCAGCATCTATTAATAATGCAAAATGTTTTTAAAATATCATGTACGTTGGTCTTTTGCCTGCATTCATGTCTGTGTGAAGGTGCCAGATCTTGGAGCTACAGACAGTTGCGAGCTGCCATGTGGATGCTGGGATTTGAACCAGGATCCTCTAAAAGAGCAGTAAGTACCCTCAACCACTGAGCCATCTCTCCAGCCCCTACGATGCAAATGTTTGAAGCCTTGGACTCTGAATGGGGACAACCATTTCTGATAAATATCCCCAAGGTGGAGCCCAAGTCGCCATCGTAAGATTTGGGGGGGGACTCTGGGTTTAGAGTAAAGAGGGCAGGATTCTTTTAAAACATGGCCCCTTCCCCCAAAATATTTCTATTCATTTCCCTTCCAATGAATTCCACCCCCCCCCCCAATATTCTATCTTTACCCATTGGCTGAGAATCATGCTTGCTCCTCTTATTCTTAGCTTTTCACCCACACCTCTCCTTCTACCCCATATTGCCGGGTTACAGAGCCTCTGCACTGCAGCCACAGACCTGTGGGCTCCTCCGCTTCAGAACAGCTACCATTTCTGTTGCTCAGAGAAGAAGAAGAGGAGGAGGAAGGGGAGGAGGAGGAGGAGGAAGAGGAAGAAGAGGAGGGAGGCAGGCCATGATCACATGGAGAGAGGGGGAAGAGTCAGAGGAGAAGAGTAAGAGAGTGAGAACCCCTTTTATAGTGAGTCAGGCATACCTGACTGTTGCCAGGTAACTGTGTGGCAGAGCCTAGACAAAATGTCAAAAGTACCTGTCTCACAAGGCTGTTAGGAAGATTAAGTGGAAGCCAGGTGTGGTGGCTCATGCCTGTAATCCCAACACTCGGGAGAATGAGGCAGGGGGATCACTGAGTTTGAGGCCAGCCGGAAGAGTGAGCCGTAGGCTATGGTATGAGAGACCAAAGTGTCAAGATACCAAAACCAAAAGGAAAACCCGTAACATCAGCAGAGGAATTGGGGAGCTATCCGTGTCGGTCCAGTTAGTTTATATCAACAGCTGACATAACTATTTTGAGATTCTCTATTTTCACATCCAAATGGCACACAATCTTTTCGAATTCTGCTTGTTTATTCTTTCCAATATTCTGTTTCATTTTAATATATGACTCACTCTCATACCTGAAATACTAAAAGAATTTTTTTTTAAATATCTTACGTTCGGATCTGAAGGTACGCAGTTATAGTGTTGGAACTTGAAGGTTGAGGCAGAAAACTTGAAGTTCAGTACTGACTGGACTTGGAAACTGTGTGTGTGTGTGTGTGTGTGTGTGTGTGTGTGTGTGTCTGTCTGTCTGTCTGTCTGTCTGTCTGTTGGGCATGCTAAAGGCTCTTGGTATCTGAAATGGGAAAGAGCTACTTCTTCACAGTGAAACCACAGTTGCAAACCCAACGTTGAGGCTACAGTGCTTGTGCAGCATTTGGCCGCACACCGGTTTTTCTGCTTCGATGAAGAAAGCAGTTCACTGCCTCGCTCTGAGTCATGGCTTACACATCACCTAACACAGCACACCAGTCCCTGCCAACAGTCCCAGACTGAGTCTGCCTATAGCCACAGAAGTCACTGATTGCTCCAGACCCTAGACTTGGACTTACTGCCACTGAAAGAGACTCGCCTCGAAATGTAAAATTCATACCTCGAGAAATTCTTCAGGGAAGGGGTGGTTCGTTGGTTTATTGAGTCACGTATTTTAAGGTTCCTGCTTTTGTTCCATAGAGAAGGTCCTGAGTGGCTGTTTGGGAAACTAATCTGGGGAAAAAAGGAGTGTTGGGAGTGGGGGGAGACAGACAGAGAGAGAGAGAGAGAGAGAGAGAGAGAGAGAGAGAGAGAGAGAGGAGAGACAGACAGACAGACAGGCAAAGGAAGGTAATAAGCCAGGAGTACTTTTCGTAAAGTTGTCACCATGAGATTGATAAGACAATTTACCCAAAACTATTCTCACACTAGGGAGATACTAGTTCTATTGAAGACCGAGGAAATATGTCTACCTTTCAGGAGACTAAAGTCAACAGACATTAGAAAAATGTAGCATGCCTCTGAAGGTTTAGTGAGGTTTGACCTCAAAATGCGAACCCTGTCTGCATCTTAGCCTAGCCCTGATACAGACACAGATGCTACAGACTTTGCAAAGATGGCCTGAGTTTGTAGATGTGAAGATAGAGGGAAAGATGCAGCCCCAATAACGTAAAAGAGCTTCTTTTTAAAAACAAAACAAAGAGTTTTAGAGAATGCCATCGTGTCTGGACCCAGCCTTCCCTTTTTGCTGTTATTAAAATTGGAAGATTCCAGGCTTGGTGGCATTTACCTTTGACCCCAGAACTCAGGAGACAGAAGGAAGCAGAGCTCTATAAATTCAAGGCCAGCTTGGCCTACACAGGGAGTTCCAGGCCAAAAAGGGTAATGCAATAGCTTTTAAAAACTCATATTCTAAAACAAAGGACCAACATATTACCATCTAAGAACAGACCATGATTTCTCCTCATGTCAAACAAGAACTGTCTTGATATAGAAAATCACTTGAGGAAAAAAAATTTTTTTCTTCTGTATTTATACATCTGTATTCCTTATCAATTGCTTAATTTGTGTGAATACGCCAGGACAAGGAGTATAAAGTTCTTCTCTGTGAAGCAAATCTATTTTCAGTGAAATCAGATTAAACGTATGCCAAAGTTGAAGAGACATTTAGGACTATTCTCGTGAGGATTTGTTGTGTTATAGCCATTATATTTCCTTGGTGACCCATCCCATATGCACCTAGGAAAGTTATTGGGAATCAAAATAAAGCAAAACAAAACAATTTAAGAAAGTAACACTCAACCATCAGCTTTCTGTGAAAACAATGTCCTTTTTTCCCAAATGCATGCCTCTCAAATTCTCCCCAGTATGAGGCCCCACCTGCTGGCACCTGTACCAATTGCCAGCTGCTTAGAGTGCCCGCCTGCCACCTATGGCGCCTTGGTCCTGCTTATTTTTCTTTGATGACAGATGTCCTGGGTTCAAATCCATAAGCAGATTTAAACATCTTAAATAACTAAGAGTTGCCTTCAACTGGGGGGTGTCACTATAACCTGAAACCAAAGCCCGGGCTTTTCTTCCTGTGTCATTTTGCCATTGTCTGGACTCTGTGTGTAATTCCTTCAACTTGAGTTGGTTAAATTCTGGTAGGTATAGTGCGGGGACAGACTCTATGTCTTAAAGAAGGGCGTGTGAACAACCTAAAGCTTTTCATTGAGAATACTGGAGGATTGAATGGATAGAACAACAAGAGTTGAGTTGAGATTTTTTGACTGTTAACAAGGAGTTCCCGTTCGCCATCTTGAAGGCAGAGTAAACTGTTTGAACTAGGCATGCTATTGATATAAGGACAGCTGGACTCCCTCCGAGCAACGTTAGCTTAGAACAACAGCCGTCTGGGAGAAGAGAGGAAAACAGAAGCCCCACAGGAAGTCAGTGGTTTCTAGAGAAAATAGCAGTCACAGTGTTATAGTTTAGACCTCCAATGTCTTTCAAAGGGCCACGTGGTAAAGTGCCCCCCTCATCCCACACCCCACCCTTATCCCCACCATCCACCCACTCACTCCCCACACATACATACCCCATGCTATTGGTAGCTGAGGCATAGTGGTCCCTGGAGCCAGGCTCTCAAAGGTGTTGGTGAGATTCCTCTCTTTCCCTTCTTTCTTTCAGTCACGACTATGAGGTGAATGATTTCCTTTCCCACAGGCTCAGAGCATGGTGTTCTGCCACCGACACAGCAACAGAAGCAATCTTTCATAGAATGAACCTTCAATACTGTAAGCCATCATAAACCTTCCCTTTCATAAATCATTTCCTCAAGGGTTACTTGCCTATGAACATGGCAGCATCTAGCAACAGAGAAAAGGAATTTGATGAACTCTATAGTAGTTGACTGGGCAGGAACTCAAGCATGTGATAACGTTTCCCTAGCAACTGCCCAGCATACTTTGGGGAAAACTTCAGAGACGTGTGGAAGAGGCCCTTGAAATGGGTTAGAGTTGTAGATAGTCAATGATTGAATCATCAAGACTCTCAGAAAGTGAATAAATGTTTATGATCACTGAAGAAGGTAATATAAATCTACTTGTGTGCTCTCGAAACATGTAAGCATGAGAGTGCTGGGCGTGGTGACATGGACCTGTAATCCCATCAGGCTGGAGGGAGAAGTCAGAGGATCAGAAGCTCCAGGTCAGACTTGTTAACATCCCTAGTTCGAGGCCACCCTGGACTACATGAGACTCTATCCGTAAAAGACAATAAAGTAAGACAAAATAAAATAACTAAACACAGTACAGTAGCTAAAAAGAAATACTCAAAAAGAGGAAACTACTGTGTTGGAGTAGAAGAGTTATGGGTGACTTTATTTAATCTCTTTTTAGGAATTCATGTTATGATTGAATAATTTTTAAAAGCGTTTACCAGAAAGGAGGCAAAAGGAGAAGATGTAATCGATAATATGTAATAGTCTATAAGAAAAGTAAAAACATTTATTAGAATCTCTCTTTCTCTCTCTCCCTTTGGTCTGTTTTTCCTCCTTTACTAGTCTTTCAGAGTTGACTTTCAACCTTCTTCTATTTCCTCCTGTTGGTTGCCCTTTTTAAACAAAACCAATCACTTCCCCTCAGGCTAAATGATGGTCCAGTTTGAGACTCTAGTATTTTGCTGGCTCTGAGTCTCTTGCATGAGCCCTTCAGACTTGCCTCCACTAGAAGAGTTAGAAGTATCTGACCCACAGAAGGAGATGCCCAGTTTTAAAACAGCAGAAGGCGTGAGTCAGATGCACAAGGAAAGCTAGTATTACCCGGGGAAGTCAATCGATGAGAATGAGTCCGTTTGATGAGTGCTGGAAACTTCGATGGAAGTTGGAATGGAGTATTTAACAGACTTATGAACAGCATTAACTTTATTTATTCCTGAAGATAATTTTAAGGTAGGTTGTTAAGGATTTATGGAGACTTCAGTATTGTGAAATAAAATGCTTAGCCTTGATAATAAAAAATTTTAGGAAGCGCAAGGCCCTGGGTTCGGTCCCCAGCTCAAAAAAAAAAAATTTAATACCTGACTTATTAAATATAGTACACTTGACCCAAATTCTATGACTGTGTAGCCACTACTGTGCTTGTTTACAAGGGTGTGAGCAATAAGCACACAGCTCTTTTAAATTTTTAGTTTTCAAAATGCTGCTTGGTAGCCAAGACTCATGAAGAGCGCCTACCCCATGCATACTTTGGCAAAGGATTCAGAGGCTCTGTGGAAAGGTCCTGGTCTACCTCACCTCCCTTTTCATTTTCTGTTTAACAAACCACTTATATAAAGAGACGGGGGCCGCCTCTCACTTCGCATGTGATTCGCTTGCTGCTTTTAAATTTTGAATTATATTTAATAACTGAGTTACCGTTAAAAGAAAATTGGTGTCTGGAGCAAACGCATCAGGAGAGATAAGGAGAACTACAAATAGGCCTCCTGCCTTGCGAGTTCCCTTTGGTGTTGGGGTATTTGCTCAGCGCATCCCATGCTGTGAAGCCAGGGGTGACCACTTATGTACTGCTGCATTCCCCATCACTCTATGCTATGTTCTTAGAGTCACCAGGTGACTTGTCAACGTAGTTGGCTTTGATCTTTCTCCTTCCTCCATCTCTGCCAGCTTTAAGTTGCCCTCTCTGACTCCAAAAACACGTCAAAATTTCATCGTAAGATCTTGGCTTTCTCTAAACTGTAGCTGGCTGGGTCTTCTTTCTTGATATACTCTAAATCATTGAGGATTGATGCTCTCTGACTCGTCCTGTCTTTTGCTTACCAGGCTCCGTATGTTGAACACAAGTTGGTTCGAGGAAGACTAGGATGTAGCTAGGCAATGGAGGTGGTGCACTCCTCTAATCCTAACACCTGCAAGCAGAGGCAGGCACATCTCTGAGTTCGAAGACAGCCTGGTCTACAAAGTGAGTTCCAGGACAGCCAAGGCTTTTATACGGGGGGGGGAAAAAAGGCTTGAATGAAATGGCAAGTGGCACTTGAAAACTAAATGTAAATATTGGGGAACTAGAAAGTTCCCAAACCAAAAATGGCACGAGTATTTCTGGTAAGATTAAAGATGCATTGTTTTTCTTGAAAATGTAATGTATCTAGAAAGCAGGTAAAAGGTGCTAATATGATTTATTCTCTGACAACAAAATCCATACAGATTACATGTTTTTTCCTTTTGTCACACTAGCTATCATAGATCCTTCACGTTCTGAAATTTAATGCTAACATTATAATGGAAATATAAACATCCATATATTTTGTCTGAATGGAGCTGCTAATCATCCCAGAAAATGTTTATTTTCCCCTGTTTCTTTCTTGCTAAATATTATAGTACTTCTCCACAGAAGACAGATTATTTCTCTGGAGTATTGTAAACTTAGATCTCTGCCTTCCTCAATGCATTTTCCTCAAAGTATTTTTCCACGACTTTTATAGTCATGATGTGCTGGGGTGGAAGGAAGAACGCTAACATTTATTCATTGCTCGCTAAGTGCCAAATACTGTGTCAGGCACTTTTATATTTAGCATCTTGTGGAGAAGCCTTATAGAACACATGCCTGTGCTGTGTAGTAAGGGGCTGAGGCTGAAGATAACTACCTTCCTCCGTGTCTCACAACAAGACAGTAGAGCCCAGATCTAACCCCAAGGCACGCTTCGAATCCTGTAGAATTTCTATTGCATCACACTAAAACCTTTGCGAACACTTGTGCAAGCGGAAAAAGAAGGCCCTGGAGTGTTTTCTACATCCTGCCTGGAAGTAAACAGCATTAAGAAGAAACAAGGGGTTGGGGATTTAGCTCAGTGGTAGAGCGCTTGCCTAGCAAGTACAAGGCCCTGGGTTCGGTCCCCCAGCTCCGAAAAAAAAAAAAAAAAAAAAAGAAGAAACAAAGCAGGAAGCATAGAGAGACAACCGAGGACTGAAACAATATAACAATGGCTCTACTCACAACAATGCGAGTTATTCAAACACAGACAAACTAGATTTTGACAGACAACATTCTTTTACTTTTTGATCACCATAAAGACATTGTCTTTCAAACAACAACAACAACAACAACAACAACAACAACAACAAAAAGAGACTCTATAAAGTGTCTTCCTAAGTCCAGGTGTACGAGAGATAATAGCGAAATATTCAGCATATCTGATGCCTTCCAATCAAACTAGAATTGGAAGATAGGTAATTTTATGAGCGCTAGAAAATAATTCTAATGGTAATTGTCCAAATAGTCCTGGGTATCAGAAGTACTGGGTACTAGAACAGGGTATCCTACCCCATGACAATTCCCTCTTGGATCTCAGGGAGATACCCCATAGATCACACAGATTATATACACTTCAGGTCAGAACTATAAGCAGCCCGACTACTTATATTGCATAAATTTATGCAGTGAATGTCACTTCATACTGTTTGGATGGTTGCCACACTGAGGAGATCTCAGGGAAGAAGCTAACACTTACCAACACAAATCTGCTTTAACTAACCTGCTGGACATCTCAGCTCGGTATTTTATATAAGGTTAAGTGGTTTTCAGATGTGCCGAACTCACAACTGATCACTGCTCTACACTTTTGCCCTGTGGGGAGGTATCCATCAGAAGAATGGAACCCAGTAGGTAGCTTTTATTAACCTCTTCTTTGACCCTGAGCCTAGAGACCATCTACGCATTAAAGCTTCCCTTTTCAGTGCTGCCAGAACACTCAGGCTTGCACGGACAGGTCAGACAACAATGTTTTTGTTTTGTTTTGTTTTTATAGTAATTTTCTTGTTTTTAACAGTTCTGTCCAGGCATGATCACATACCATAAACTGCACACATTTCAAGCGTCCTATTTGATATCATGAAAGTATCAGCCGGATCTTTTTTTTTTTTTTTTTTTTTTTTGAGATTTTATTTATGTGAGTACACTGTAGTTGTCCTCAGACACACCAGAAGAGGGCATCAGATCCCATTACAGATGCTTGTGAGCCACCACGTGGTTGCTGGGAATGGAACTCAGGACCTCTGGAAGAGCAGTCAGTGCTCTGAACCGCTGAGCCATCTCTCCAGCTCTACGGTCATTTTTTAAAAGGACAGAGAAGAACACATTTTATAATGACTGTGAGTGAATGACTGTGAGCGTCTTCATGCCCTTTTGTAATCTTTGCTTCCTCTAGACCCAAGGAACTTCTGATTATTTTTTGTCTCCTATAATTGTATAAAAAACGTAATCATATGGGAGCTTGAAAGATACTGCAGTCAGCAAAATGCTTGACTTTAAAGCACGAGGACCTGAGTTCAGTCCCTTGAATTCAAACAAGCAATCAAGCAAGCAATCAAAGAGCTGAGTGTGGTGGTGACCAGCTATGGTTCCAACACTGGGGATACAGAGACAATGATGGATCTACAGAACTTGCTGGTCAGCCAGCCTAGTGACCCTAGTGCCTTTTGCGCCAGCAAGAGACCCTGTCTCAAAGAACAAACGAAAACCAAACCAAAACAAAAGAAAAAAAAAAAAGAAAAAAAGAAAAACAAAATAAAAACCCCAGGGAGACAGAGCCTAGGAAATGATATCGAAGGTTGTGTTTTGGCTTCTACATATGCACATGCAGCCTCTCACACATGTACCTGCATACACACGAACATTTATACACAGACAAAATGTAATCATATAATATTCTTTTCTATTATTGATCATCTATTTATCTATCATCTATTTATCATATCAATCATCTGTATATCTATCTACCATCGATCCATCTATCTATCTGAAATCTATCTCTTATCTACCTTGTACTTTGCCTTTCTTTCCCCAGCACAATGGATTTGGGATCCATCTACATTGCTTTACTTACTGATAAGTCAATTATTTTTCTTCTTTTTTTTTTTAAAGATTTATTCATTTATTATATGTGAGTACACTGTGGCTATCTTCAGACACACCAGAAGAGGGCATTGGATCTCTTTACAGATGGTTGTGAGCCACCATGTGGTTGCTGGGAATTGAACTCAGGACCTCTGGAAGAGCAGTCAGTGCTCTTAACTGCTGAGCCATCTCTCCAGCCCCTTCTTTTTCTTCTACTTGTTCTTTTCACGTAGCTTTCTTTTGTCCATTTTTGCACTTCGCTCTCCTTTATCCAAATTACTTCCTCTAGGTTTCAATATTCTGATAGTACTCATGGCATAAACTCAGGGATGGGAGAGACTTGTGGTCTCTGACTGCCCTGCACTTTTTTCCCTCTTTGCTTAATAGCATATTTTTTCCTATCCGTTGGCTGTTTTCATCATCTTGCATCTTCTACACTACCCCTAGTTTGATGCATCTCTTCTGATTACATGATGGACACAAGACTCAAGGTTGGCATCAGAGCCACTCTTAGAATTTTCTGAATGGAACTTCCTCCCTTTAGGTCGGAAACTGGCACTAGTCCCCTTTTAGACTATTTTGATAAAATACCTGTGGTTATCAGCTTAAAAGGCTTTTAAACTTTTTTATTTATTCATTTTTTTTTTGCCTTATGGCATTGAATATTTTCATCCATGGGCATTTTGTTCTGTTGTCTTGGGCCAGGGACAGCATAGTATATTATGGACAGAGCACAAAGCGAGGGAGGCCTGAGCACTTCGTGGCTGTTAGGAAGGAGGGGGCGGAGAGATGGGATATCAATATCTTCTTCAATACTTCATTCCAGAAGGCCCCACCTCATAAGGGCTTCAACATATTAAAGTACTAAAGGCTGAAACCCGAATCTTTGATCTGTGAGCCTTTTCGGGCACTTACTCAGACCGCTGCTGAAACTGTGAGCTCGTGACTCCAGAGTGCCTGTGAAGTTGTAAAGAAGTGGGGTTTGTTCGCTGACACAGGCCTGTGGTCTCAACTGCTCTGGAGGCTGATGTAGGAGGATAGCAAGGTCAGAGGCAGCCTGGGCAACTTAGGAAGACCCTGCCTCAAAAAAAAAAAAAAAAAAAGTTGAGAAGTGAGGCTGGAAATATAGCTCAGTGGTAAAGGACTTGTCTAAGGTACGAGGCCTGATGTTTAGTACTAACATGAGTGAATCAACACCAGAAGGAGAGGCTCGTGAGAACCAGAGCAAATGTGTTCCAAGGCTGACTTCATGGAGTTGGCCGACAACGGGCCGCTCATCCCTAGCTGTTGGAACTTTAATTAAATGAGGGCACTGCATCCACTTTCCTACTTACCAGAGTGGCTAATCTTTTCTTCCTTAGGGAGGGGCTCTCTTTCTGTTATCTGCATGCTTGTCCTTCAGGTAATACATGTTTTTTTTTTTTTTCTTGATTTCAGGGGTCTCGATGACGGCCTTTGACTGAAGCCGGCTAATTTGTTTATCCTCCTGGATACTGGCGTTTCTTTTCTCTGAGGTAGGACCCCAGATGTAAAGAGCTACCCATACCGAATCCATGGGTTGGCTGACCTAGTTCGGAATGAGCCAAGGGTCCTGATGGCATTAATCGAGCTGTCTCTGAAGCTGAGACTACCCTTGGCCCAAATCTCCTTCCAGTAAATATTCACGTGGCATATGACAGAACAATTCACGTGGCGTTATGGCATTGTCTTCTTTAGTCCTTTTAACCTGGCAGGTACTTTCATGGTCCAAGTTCATATGTGGGAAAGCTCTTTAGTAATCTATGGACTTGTCCGACTGGCACGATTGGAAGAGGTTGGAGCTGCCCGGATCAGCTGTAATACATAATTGCTCCAACAGTGCTTCAGGCTAGACCTCTGACCTGCTCAGCTTCAAGTTCGCTGATCTTTTGCGTGACATTTAACGCTCCTGACGTTTGTAGCTTTATTGCTGAAAAAAAGTATATTTGTAGAAAAAATAACCATAATTAAAAAATATATATATTTGTCTGGTTTGATTCTTTTTCTCTTTTTCACCTACTCCCTCAATTTCTTTCCCTATAATCTCTCTAAATACCAGATACTTTCTCTAGTCTACTCTTCACCCTTCTCATCAACTTTAAATGCTCCTGGATCATGGTGAGCTTGGGCATGAAACTTAGTTTACTGAAAAACAACTTTTTTTTTTTTTGATGAATGCTCAAAGATTAGAAGATTTCCAATGAGTCTGTTATGAGAACACACTGAGACGAATTTCAAGATGACAGACCACAGACCACTGCTGTTCCTTGCTTCGTCTCATTCTTAAAAAAAAAAAATGAAAAAAAAATTAATGTCCATTGATTATTTTCTCCTGGGAAGATTGCCGACCGCCATACCATCCTTCATTTACCGAACAGGGAAAACCAGTGCGCATCCTTTTCAACCATATTTAGTAAAAGAGAGGATTTGGGGATGGAGAGATGGCTCAATGGGCAAAGCGCTTGCTCCAAAAAGCTTGACGACCTGAGTTCAGATCCTCAGACCCGGAGGCAGGGGCTTCGAATTCCAGCACTTCCGGGTTGGAGATGTGAGGGTCTCGGAGGCTTGCTGGCCAGCCAGTCTTCCCATTCGCTGAGCTGGGCTGTAGTGGTGTAAGCCTTTAATCACGAGAGGCAGAGGTAGACAGATCTCTGGGTTCAAGGTCAGTGCCAGGACAGCCAGGGCTACCCAGAGCGTCCTCTGCCTTGGGGTGGGGGATGGGGTGGAGAATGACAAAGGAAGAACCTTGTTTGTCTCTGGCCTCCACAGGGGCAAGCCAGCAAGCTTATATGCAAAAGTATAACACCCAATAAAACAAAAGGGAAAGAATTTGTTAAAGCTGGCATCACTTTTCAGGGGACTCTTAGATAAGTTCTTTTGTTTGAGGTCTCCTGAGGCTCACACTGACCTCAAGCTCAATTTGAGAATGAGTTTTTTGTTTTTTGCTTTTTGTTTTTTTTCCAGAGCTGGGTACCAAACCCAGGGCCTTGCGCTTGCTAGGCAAGCGCTCTACCACTGAGCAAAATCCCTAACCCCGAGAATGAGTTTTGCATTTCCTTTTTTTTTTCTTGCCGCCACTTCCCTGGTATATTCCACCATGCCCTCAATTTTAAATTTATTTTATTTTCTTAATGGCCCACTTCTGATTTTTGTCTAAATTGAGTATTGTCAGTCTAGGGAAGGGGAGAAAGAAGAGAAAGCAGAGAGGACAAGCTATTTGATCTCCCCTTAGTCTTGGTACAGCCTTGCAGCCTCCTAAAAGCCAGGAGCCAAACCTCTCCAAAGCATTTTGTCAGTAACTAAAGACCAATTTCGTTTCTGCCTCATTTTATTCCATGTTCAATGCCTTTTGACTCTCTCCCCAGTATTTTCATGTATGCCCCAAGGATATTCCTTCTCTGTGGTCAAAGCAGCCTGGCATACATTAGCCTTACTGGAAAGAAAATTATTTTTAATCTCAGAACCTCTCCCAGCTTTCTGTATATAACTGTGCACTGTGACTTTCTGGAAGAGACAAATGTGGCATTTTCCAAGTGGATTTGAACTTGGAATTCTTCCACATCTCTCTCCTTCCCAAGTAGCAGGGAGATTTAAAAAAAAAAAAAAAACCTGCTTAACATATTTAACTGCAGTTTGGAAAACATTCAGAGTTTAAAAAACTATTCTACATTTAAAAATATTTTACAAAGCTGGGTATAATGGTGCATACCTTTAATCCCAGAACTTGGGTGGCAGAGGCAGAGGCAGAGGCAGAGGCAGAGGCAGAGTTTGAGGTCAGTCTGGTCTACAGAGTGAGTTCTAGGACAGCTAGGGCTACAGACTATAGAGGTCTCCAATAAATTTAAAAAGGAAGGAAGGAAGGAAGGAAGGAAGGAAGGAAGGAAGGAAGGGAAAAAAAGAAACAAAAACAAAACCAACCAACCAAAAAACCCCAAAGTATAATCCCTAAAAATTTCATATCAGCATTTACTAGCCTCTGATCATCTTCCTAGTTTTTCCTCATCTTAAACACCTCAAGCGGGGCTGGGGATTTAGCTCAGTGGTAGAGCGCTTACCTAGGAAGCGCAAGGCCCTGGGTTCGGTCCCCAGCTCCGAAAAAAAGAACCCCCCCCCCCCAAAAAAAAAACACCTCAAGCATCCTGCCACCTCCTTCCTCAATCTCATCACCATCGATGTTTGAGCTTGTTTGTCTCTCCTGTTTATGCATTAACTGATTGGTTCCTTAAGTGATCTGCTTATATATTGCTCATTTCCACTGACAGAGTTCAAGAGCAAAACTACCTTCACCTCTGAGTCTTTAAGGTCTAGCATGGTACCTGGGCCAAATGATGCAGTTAGCAATGTTTGTTTTTAAATGAAAGAACAAATAGGTCAACCAAATAATCATCTAGATTCCACAGGTCAGATTTCTTCTATGGTGCTATGGTAGAGAAGATATTTCTTGGGAATTTCGGCTGAGGCAAAATAATCTTTGATTTCTAATGGGCTAATTTCAGTCCAGCGATGTGAAGGAAGAATTCTAGATGCCGAAACTCAGGCTGCAATCATGTAGATTCCCTTTTTACTATTTTGAATATTTACTAAGATAACCAAAAAAAAAAGTATACAATTGCTTTTTAATATAAGGCAAGCATGTGAAAATATTTGGTATGAAAGTAGGTCATGTATTAAAAATATTTTTTCTTTAACTTACAAAGAACTCTGAAAATGTTGCTAATTCTTACCATATTATAAAATTGCTTGAGTTAGTTTTTACACATGTAAAAAATTATTAGCTGCTGTTTAAAAGTGCATACTCTTTTTTTTTTTTTTTTTTACTGGAGCTGGGGACCGAAACCCAGGGCCTTGCGCTTGCTAGGCAAGCACTCTACCACTGAGCTAAATCCCCAACCCTGCATACTCGTTTTTAAAGGGACGCATTGTAAATATGGTCATTCTTACATGGTAAATACGTGTTAAAGTATTTGTAGAGAATAACTATTATTAACTTATAGTTCTGGTAATATTGGAGACACAGGAGAGATCTGGTTGACATGTATGAACCTTGGGAGTTGCAGAAAATACATCCAGCTTCGTCCAACAAAGTAGTAGAAAGAAGGTAGCAGAAAGTATCTTCAAGGAAAAAGTACAGCAATCTGAAAAGATACTACTCAGAAGTCCTTAGGAAATAATGAGATTTGAAATTGGACTTAAAATATATTGTACACTTCCTGGTGTTGAGAACGGAAGAACAAAACATAACAAAAAACCCCAACCTTCACCCTAGGGGCCTTTTATATGGTTAACTTTTTCTTGGTTAGGGTGTCCACATCCGGGGCCCCATCGTCTTCTTTCTGTTCTCTCAGTATCTCCCTCTGGAACTTAAGTCTGCTTTAACTTTATGCTTCTATCCCTACTTGTGGAAAGAAATGGGCCAGTGTCACTTTAGTTTGTCTACACATCAGTTGTTCCTACCTGGAAAATAAGAAAGCAAAAGGATTTACAGAAACTGGGCCAACCTCTTTGACTCGCCTCCTTCAAGCAACAGAATCTAACTCACTGCAACAGTATCTCTTTCTGGGTCCTATAACATAGTATTGACCCTCTCACAACACGGTTTTATTCTAACCATTTTAGTTTTTGTTGTTGTTGGTGGTTTTCCCCCCCCCCCCCCACGGAGCATACAGCCAACAGTGTAATAAGATTTAAAAACACTGTGGTTGAAATCAAAGTTTCGTGCGTGGGTGACTACGCACTAGCAACGCACAACCAGTCACAGAACAGGAGAAAAGTTGGGGCAATCCACCGAGATATTTCTTTGTGGGTCATTTGACATCAACTCTCGAAAGCACTTTGGCAGGCATCCTGTGTACAGTAGCGCCTGGAATACTTCAGTGTTTTACAGTTGCGAGGGGGACAGTGAGGGATTGATTTATTGTGATCGGTTCCTCACCAATCGTGGTGGACAGGCACAGTGCAGCGTTCTGTCCACCGACAGGGTCTCCCTGCTCTCCCGATGAGTTTGAAGTGAGGCTTTGGGCGCGAGTTCCCTGGGAATACCCCCGCCCCGCCCAGACCACGCCCCGGCCATAAGCCCCACCCCCAAGTAAGGCCCCGCCCCGCCCTGTCGCCGCCGCCGGCAGGGGTCGCGCTGCCCCAGGCGAGCCGTGCAGGCGGGGGTGGGGAAGCTCCCGCAGCCGGTCGCTTTTCTCCGCCGCCGCTGGTTGGATCGTTTCAATAAAAGTCTTTTTTTTTTTCTTTTCTTTTTTTTCCCTCCCCGCTCTTGCTCGCTCCGGGGAACAGGCGGAGGCGTTAAGCCGCAGCCTCCGAGCGAGAGAAAGCAACGCGCACGCAGACGAACGAGAGCGGCAGCTGCGGTCTCCCCAGCGCCCGGCGGTCCAGCAGCCCGCGCCCCGCCGCCTCGCTCCTCCCCGGCTCCGCTGCCCGGAGTACTGGGCCGTCCGCGAGGCTCCGCGGCCCGGGAGCCATGTTGAGCGGGGGGCTCGGCCACGCGTGAGGCGGCCGGCGGCCCTCGCGGAGCGGAAGGCGCGAGAGGGGGAGGCCTGAGCCTGAGGCGCCTCGGCGCGTCCGCCGCCACCGGACCTGCATCCGCTCGTTCTGCGCGCCCGCCCGCCCGTCCGCCCGGAGCCCGCGATCTCCGCACTTGCTGGTGAGTTGGCGGCGGGGCTGGGCAGGGATCGCGACGCCTGTCAGCGGGCGGCTCGGGTGGGGACCGTGTCGGTCGAATGTCCACGCGCGACGTGGGCTGCGGGAGTGCCGAGCTGATTGGGGGGCCTGGGGGGAGGGGCTCCCGTCGCCGCCGCCGGAGTTCGCGGCGGATCGGGGCTCCCTGGGAGGCTGGTGGCCCCGCGGGGCGGCGGGAGGGGAAGAGGCGGAAAGTCCCCCCGAGACACAAAGGTCCCCGGGGTCCGGGTGGAGGCGCGGGCGGCGGGAGTGGGCGAGGACGCGGCGCTGCGGGCTCCTTGGAGACGCGGGAGGCTGCGCGCGGGTGGGTGGGCAACTCCGCGGGGGAGGAGCCCTCGCGTGGGGGATCGGGTCGACACAAAGCTCCGGGCAGCCCTCTTGCTGGCGGGTCACACCCCTGAGTGTCGCTCCAACCGGAGGCGGAGGGACTGTGGGAAACCCAAAGAACCCGGGAAGAGGGGGGTGGGGGTGGGTTCCACCGTTGTCTCAGCCGCAGTTGCTTTGCTCCGTGTTTATGTTCGGTGCTTCTGTTCCCCATCTCAGCTAGGTGGCCCCAGTTTTCTCCCCCACAACACCCCCGCACTGCCACATCGCCTTCCCCTGTGGTTCCCCACTCATTCTCTCCCCTACTTTTCACCCACTCCTTCTGGGGTAAGCGGTATTTTGCCTTCAGCTAGGGGAACGTTTGCTAATGACAGGATGCCTGACTTGTTCTGACCCTGAACTGCCTTGAACTCTTCTCTCTTTTCCTCCCACCCTTTCCTTTCTGGGATCTTCTGTGTCACGTGGCCATTAACAATTAGCTTTTCTTCTTCAAAAATGGCAAAAGCATTTAGCTGAAATCTGTGGCGCCTTTCCCTTCTGTGAATGTGGCCATCGAAGACGTGTCAGTGGCCCTGCTTTATCGCCTCCTAAGTCAAATTGATTCTTAAGACACAAGTCTGAAAATTTTGTTTTGAATCTTTGCCATTCCTTTGGCCAGCAAAGTGTATTTCTAATAGCGGACCCCCTGTCACTTAACAGGAAATGCTTGACTTAAAGGGAGACAATTCTTGCCTCCCAACTTTTACTGTTTCTTTTTTCCTGATCCTTTGTTGGACTTCTTTTTTAACAGTATTTGTGCAAGAGTATCAAAGTCACAGATTTGAGTGACTGTTCGAGATTGACTTTGTTAACCACCGAACAGAAGATCTCTGATAAGTCGAATTGACCCAAACCTTTGAATCTAGAAATATGTGTAAACTGAATTTTATGAGAAAAAAAAATTTGCTAGTGGTAATAGAATAGGTTTTATTTTGTTCTTTTGTGAGTGTGAGGAGTTGGCTTATGTATTAAATGTAGTGTCACCTGATTGATGAAGTCATTTCAGTTTTTGTTGTTCTGACATCTGCATAATTCCATAAACAGTGGGTTCAGACAAAAGAAAACAACATGACTAAGGACGTCTTTAATTTTAATTTTTTATTTTTAATGTTATGAGAGTGAATACAGGAATGTGAAGAGTGCTGCTCTTTTATCTGGCAAGCCATCTCATAGGCCAGAAGCATTAACTGTTTGAATGCTGCGCTTCAAAGAAATATTGCTGACTCTTTGATTTGAAGCTGCTTTAAAATTCCAACACAAGTGCCAGCAAGATGGCTCAGTTGGTAAGGCTGCTCGTCTCAGGGCCTGAATTCAATCCAGGGGAACACATGCAAAGATGGAAGGCAAGAACCCCACAAAGTTATCCACGATTCCCACATGCATACACCACACACATCTCATCATCTTCATCTTCATCATCATCATCATCACGTCCGTTGAGTAATAAATAATAACAACAAAAATACCTATTTTAAAATTCTTATGCAAGCATAGGAGTTTCAACTATTTTTACAATGGAAATGAAAATATGAATAGGAAGAAAGTAAGAGTAAAATCCGTTTATTGTAGGTGCAGTAATGTTAGTGTGGCTGTAAGGACATTCACATCTAACAACATGCTGTCTTTCAAGTATCGACACTAAAATTTTAGGCATTTCAGCTACAGTCTGCATTTTTCAACTTCTTCTCTCCCTGTCAGTGTTTAGAAACCTTTGTGAAATTAGCAGGTCACATTATTAATTGATGCTTAATATACTTATCAAAACCTGTGTACCTTTCTTTTCACCCCTTTTAGTACCTACTTAGATAATAAAAATTTGTGACACCAAGAAAATGTATGCCCAATCAGTGTTTATGAATTGTGGGTTGTTCATTTTTTACCTCTATTTTTCTAAATCTTCACATTCCTTTTACAGCCAGGAAAAATGTAGAATTAAAGTCTTGTTAATAGCATATTTTTTGTATTCCTAAAATAGGGTTTTGTCAAATATGTATTCCCATCTTCGGATTCAGGCCTAAGGAAGTAACTTTTGGTGTTAACTGTGTGACATAGTGTAACCTGCCCTATACAAGTTGGATATCAAAAGAACAAAAGAGATATGTGCACAGTAAGGAAAGATGAAATTAGAGGACTTAATTTAGTATGTTAGCTTTAATGCTTATACGTCATTGATTCTACAAAAACTAGAAGACAGAAAATCTTTTGTCCTGTTCTGTTGCTTACAGCGGTGTTGACTAGAAGCTGTGTTGGCTGCAGGGATTTGAAGGTCCGTTTCGATACATTTAGTTTTCAGATACTATGTAACCCTACCATTGTGATGGGAAGGTGCAGGGTATAAGATCATTTGCTTGGCTCTGACAAGGCCTGTTTTCAACCCTCAACTTCCAGCAAAACTGTTTCCTTTTCCTTCCATGATGAAATGGGGCTGCGAACTGAAAAGCAGTGGGATACCTTATTGTGAAGAGTACAGAAAAGGATGGTGGCAACAGAGGAAGCTATTCACAAAGGGAAGACCATGTTGTCTTCTAATATTAAAAAGCTGTCTGAACACTGCATTGCTTTGCCTGTTTCCTTTGTTATTGTCTCATAGTCTTGGATACTTACAAGAGATCACAGTCAGTATCTTTATTGTTGTTCTTTAGTCTTTGAATAATTATAACTTCATGTTCTGACATTCTTCTACATGGGTTTTTTTTTTTTTTTTTTTTTACTTACAGAGTAGATAATTACTGAATAAATATATTTCTCTGTTGGCAGGAAAAAGCTATTATATGTTGAACTCTACTTACAGAAATAGGCTCTATGTTCTTTCAGAAACGATCTCTCCTTTTTGTACATGCAAAGGAAAAGTAATTTTGAATTATTTTGAATTTAAAGGTTATTTTGGCTCAAGCTTTTTAATAATGTATTTGACACATCTTTTTATAAAAAGGATGATGACATTTTTAATTTTTAGGGTTGATGTAATGGTATTTAAAATGTGCTTTCCGTAGCACTTGTAAATGCTAGAAGATTCATCCCATAGGTCACTAGCGGATTCAACTTGTGATGTTGCCAGTTTCTTTGAACTCTTTGGAGAGAGGACTGATTTGACTGTCTTTTATGGATTCTTCTTGTCTTTGGTGGGCTTGTTGTCCTTTTGCTCACAGTATAATCACTCGGTGTTTAATTTTGTTCGCATATGCACATGTGCGCATGTGTGTTTACATGTGTGTTTACATGTGTGTTTACTTTTGATGTCTGCAAAATATTGACCTGGAAAAAGGAATTGTGAAAAGCCTGAAAAAACTGTTTTGGGGTATAACTTTCTCATTCTGCCATGTTTTGCTTCTCTCTGCTGGCCAACTTGGAAAATCAATAAACCACATCTAGCAGTAAATCTAATGTTTTGTGGCCTACAGTAACATACCACCCCAAACACTTGTTTTTGGGAAGCTGATTTTTAGATCAGATCCACAGTGTGTCAGGATAGCTTGCCTAGCAGAGGACACAGTTAACATTTAATGACTTTGTTTTCTCATAGTTCATATTGTATACTGATTGATTGCATGGCCTCCAAATTCACGTGGTGGAGACCCATAACCAACTGGTTAAATGGTTTGGAGATAGGCTTGGGGGAGCTAATGTAGATCTAGTGAAAATTTTCTAAAGAATCTTCAAAAATAATTTTTGAGAAACCTCATCTTAGACCACTTCATCTTCCATAACAAAGCACCACCTACTGGGTGGCTTTTTAAAACAGTGTTTTCTCCTTACTTTGCTGGATTCCTGAAGTCTGAGGTCATAGTGCCAACTTGGTTAAATTTTGGTGAGGGCTCTCTTTGTTTGTAGATGCTTGTCTTAACTGTGGTTTTCTGGCTTTTTGTTTGTCGCCTGCAGGTGGAGAGGAAGGATGAGAGAGAAAAAAGGGGGGGGGGTGAGGGGGGAAACGGAGGAATAGAACAAGGGAGAGAGGTTTTTCTTCTTATAAGGATGTAACTACTATTATAAAGGCCTGCCCTCTGGACCTTGCTTAAATCTAACTAGATACCCCAGATCACCTCTAGAAGCCATTGTACTGGTAGGTGAGAGTCTTAACCCATGAATCTGAAGCCACTCAGACGTTCAGTATATAACGCAAACTGTGAGCTCCTCAGTTGTGCCTGGTGCCGCACCAGACACTAGTGTTTGGTTAAGTCCTCACAGGAAACCTATTGTAGTGGGTAAACCTTTTTTTTTTTTTTTTTTTATTTCCTAATAAGGAAGCGAAGGCCTTGGGTTAAGTAATTTCCCCCAGGGTCCTACCACTGTAGTGACCCAAGATCCAGTTTAAGCATTCAAAAATGCTGTGCTCATAGTGTCTCTACCAGGATGGAATGCTGAGCAGCTTGCTAGCTAACACAGAGGCAGTGGTCAGTCAGAGAAGAAGGCACAGGCAGTGTGTGTACAGACCGTTCCACAGTCCTCCCCACCCTGGTATCTTTTGTGGATGCTTTAAATGCATTTGCTTTCTTTTCAAAATGTCTATGTTCATTTACATTGACTTTACAGAGATTGGAATTATTGAATTTATATCATTTAACTATAGTGCTTTCATTATTAGAGCATAGGCCATCTGTTTTGGCCAGCTTTATACGCCTGTCACAGAATACCTGAGGAAAAGAAAATCACCCTACAGGGGGAGGCAGTTATTTTGACACTTGTTTCAGAGGTTTCAGTCCGAGGTTATTTGGCTCCATGGTTTCTGGGCCCGTGGTCAGGCAGAACATCATGAGGAGCACACATGCAGTAGAGCAAAGCAGGTAATCTCCTGTTGTGAGGCGAGTAAAGGGAGACAGAAGGAGGGGCCTGGGATAGAGTATATCCTTCATGTTTATGTCTTCCAGAACCTGCCTCCTTACCTAGTCCTTCCTCCTGAAGTTTCCACTGCCTCCCGATCACTCTCTAGGTTATTAATTTATAAATACCTTATCTGTTTGTGAGATCAACACCTTCATGGTCCAGTCGTCTTCCAGACGGGGCCACTGTCTGAACACGGTTGCATTGAGAACTGCTTTTAACCCTTGAGGTTCTGGGAATATTTAGGAGCCAATCCATAGAACCATCAAAGTGAAAACTTCAACAAACACACGCACCACCTATTGTTTTTTTATCTTGATATAGCTTACTGTAAGCAAGGTAGAAACTTTGCATATTTTTAATCAGATATCCACTGAGAATAGAACTATAATATTTTTCCTGTTGAAAATTGATCTTTAGGATAGAAAAACCTATGAATTACTATTGTTAACATACATTTCTTACTTAATGTAAAGAATAGAAAATGTTGTTTCCTGAAAGGTGTTCCATTAAGGTGAAAAGGAAATTTCCCCCCATTAAGGCTAATAATAAGAATCATTTAGCTAATCATATTGGTACTTACCTGCAGTCCCGGTACTGAGGAGGGGGAGGCAGGAGGATTATAAGGAACTTTAAAGCCATTCTGAGCTATACATTGAGATTCTGTCTCAAAAAAAAAATTAAAAAAGACAAGGCTTTGTGCTTGGAAGTGTGTGTGAGGGAGTTGGGGTGTATATGTGTGAGCATGCTCCCATGCATGCCTAGAGGTCAGAGGTCAATATGGGGTGTGCTGCTGTTCTCTACTTTATTATGGTTTTTCTTCTTTCCTCTTTTTCTTTCTCTGTTTCAAAGATTCTCTCATTGAACCTGAGGTAATTTTTTCACCAAGGTTGGCCAGGCAGTAGGCTGAGTCCCCTGCCTGTCTGCCTCTCCAGCACAGACTATAGACAAGGGCACTGTGTACAGCTCTTCACATGGGTTCTAGAAACCTGAACTCAGGGCCACGTGCCTAGGGAAGCCTTTTATGACAGATCTTTCTCTCTAGCCCTCTCTTTTCATAACGTGTTTTTTTTTCCTTTTATGTACTTGTTACTGTATGTTCAAGAATTTTCAGTTTTATAAGTGTAAATAATGAAGAAAATATTCGAAAGTATCTTTTCCCTGTATCCTAGATTATGTGGTCATTTTGTTTTTCTCGAAGCATATATCTAATGTTGCGCTGTTTTTCATTGATGGCTGATAGTTGTTTTTAGCACACATTAATATAATACTCACTAATAAAAGCAAAGGTTGATTAGATATTTGTGAGAAATTACCAACCAGCAAATGAAACTGAGACAGTTCTTTTTAAATAACGTGTGTTTTATTTTTTTCCTGTTTATTTTTTTTAAAAGGATAGGGAAAATGGCAGTGTATATTAGAGCTGGCTTTCAATGGTGAGGAAACGTGGGTGTTGATATTATAATGCTGGGAGACTTGGAGAGAACTTCTCAGTTTTGAGGCCAAAATGCCAGTTCCTGTGACATCTTCTTTATTCTGGTCTGACAGGGTTGTGGTGATTACGTTATTTGGAACATTTATGTCTACTGTAGTGCTGACTTTGTTCTGCTGTAGGGAATGTTTAAGTCTCTCCTTTGACTTCCTGCTCTGTTTTCCTTTTCCATGATCTCATCCGCACACCCAGTATACATTGTTCTCTTCAGTGGACTGGGAGCACTGGGGAACACCACACTGATATATTGTTCAGTTCAGTGGACTAGGGGGTGGGGAGACTGGGGAACACCACACTGATACATTGTTCAGTCCAGTGGCCTGGGAGCACTGGGAAACACCACACTGATACATTGTTCAGTCCAGTGGCCTGGGAGCACTGGGAAACACCACACTGATACATTCATTGTTCAGTTCAGTGGACTGGGGGGAGGGGAAACAGGTCACTGAGGTTGTAAAGTACTATCAGCGTTGCTGGCCTGGAAACAATAGAGTAATTTCAGGTTTTGAATATTGGAGAATACCGTGTTGGCAGTGTTTGTGTGAGAGTAATCTAGAAACCAGTTATAGGCCAACTTAGAGGGGTAGTAATTTGGCATTTTGAGACTTTAATTACATGTGAGCTGTACTGACTTGTTAGAGAAAATGAAGAGAAAAGGCTTGTGGTCCTCAAAAATGGTTGTCTTTTAGACAAACTAAAAATAACGAAACTCGCATATTTCTACATAAAATACTTAGTTCTAAAGATCTAAAAACAGTAGTCAGTACTAGTAATTTTGTTTAACTGAACAACTTTGATTTTTGATGAGGTCTAGTTTTTTAGGTGTGTATACAATGCCAGACTTGAATGCACGACATACAGAGTTGTGTCAAAGGATTGAACGGGGCTTTAATATTGTTCCTGCAACAAATATATTTGTTTTCCAGTATAATTAAAATTTAAAAAAAGTTTCACTTTTAAAATTAAGGACTGTTAAAGCTGAATCTTAAATTACACCTGTTTTGGTGTAGGTTTGTTGTAATTAATACATTTATTTTACAAACCAGTGGTTATGGTCTGGCAACATCATGTTTAAACATGTAACATTTAAAAATGAACTTTCCCAGTTTATGAGATTTAGAACTTTTCAAATATCTCAACTTATTGTATAGCCTTGATTCATTAACTTTTCTGTCATTTTTTATTTCAAATTTTTTTCATATTTTTTATTCTGTCATTTTTTTATTCTGTCATTTTATATCAAAATTATTACATGTATTACTTCAGAAATAATGGAGTGAGAACTGTATTTGGTAATATAATAGATCTGATCTGTTCAGGTTGATCAGTGATTTATAAGGACAAAGATCAAAATAGTATGGGATTTTTAAATTATTCATACCTCTTGGGTTTTTCTAAAATGTTTCACTGCTCTTGCCCAGTGTGAAAATTACTCAGTGTGCGTGAGTGTGTGTGTGTGTGTGTGTGTGTGTGTGTGTGTGTGTGTGTGTGTGTGTGTGAAGGAATGCAGGATTAAGTCGTCTAGGATAATCATTGTTGTTTCACTTCCTCCCCTCTCCTCTCCCTCTCTCCTTCCCTGTGTGTGTCCGTCCGTCCGTCCGTCCGTCCTTCCTTCCTTCCTTCCTTCCTTCCTTCCTTCCTTCCTTCCTTCAAGACAAGGTTTCTCTTTATAGCCTTGGCTCTCCTAGAACTCTGCAGACCAGGCTGTCCTCAGATTCACAGAGACCCACCTGCCTCTGCCTCCCAAGTGCTGGGATTAACACTGTGCACCACCATGCCAGGATCATTGCTGCTTCATATTCAGCAGTCCAGGAACAAAGAGGGCATTAACCTTGTGCAAGCACATTTTGGAGTAAGTGTTTCTGTAGGGCCAGGCAAATTTCCTTGCAATTGATTCCCTTTCCTTAGCCTTGTGGGTTTCCCCTTGTTTGGCATCTAAACATTTGAGACAGTGTTTATTCTTGCTAATGACCCCTGTATGCCACTCTCAAGGCCTTTAAAAAACAAAATAGAATAATTAGTCATGAAACTAATTTAAAGACAAATTGACCTTTCCTTTTATTCCTTGTCATGAAATCTGCTTAGATGCATGCTGTTAGGGTATTCCTCTTAATTATCTTTTGTTCTAGGCCAGCGGATTTAACTTGAACTTCAAAAATATTCTTGTTGATTAGAAGCAAAAAGTAGTGTGTGTGTGTGTGTGTGTGTGTGTGTGTGTGTGTGTGTGTCTGTCTGTCTGTCTGTCTGTCTGTCTGTCTGTCTGCCTGCCTGCCTGCCTTCCTCCCTCCCTCCCTGCCTGGCTATATCTGTATATGAGGGTAGTCTCCATCTCTCTTCCAGAACAACTGAATCAAAATACCTGGCTTGAATTTCTAGTGTTCTATGTAATTCTTGGTGAGTCTTGAATTTTAACATCCTATTAAGAGAAAAAGCTACTACTAATAATGCAAATTGAATTTAGAATAAAGACAAAATGATTTAAACTACATCTTTCAGTCTTTCGTTAACTCAGAACCTTCCAGTTTTGCCAGCTTTTGGTGAGAGAGTTAGGAGCCTTGCTTATGTGTGGAGCTGTTTTGTTCTATTTTCGTTCTTTTGACGTCACATAGTGGACCCTCCTGCTCTTACCAGGTCTTCCTGTGGCTGTCTATATGGTCTTAATTACTATGCTTCTGAAAATTAATTTTGAAATGCACAATAGTGTAGAAACTAGACAGTCTGAATCCCCCAGTGCTCTTCAACTTCAGATAGTCCCAGTTGTCTTCCTTTTCACAAATAGTTTTGTATTTTTAAGATAACTTCTGTAACATAACATTTTTGTAAGGTAGCAGATAATTCTTAAGGCTGTGATTTTTACTTTTTACATTGATCTGTCAAAAGAGGTTTAGCTATTTCATAGTGTTTGACAAATGCTTCCATTTCATATTTCATTTGTTTTCTCCCCCGACCCCCCATTTGTTTTAGGGCATCTAGATATCCAGAAGTGGCCATCTCAAATGGAAGCTTAGTATTTTTCTGGTATTGCCTACTGTACCACTATCACCAGTGACAACCCATGTTAGTGACACTGGTTGTTACAGCCCATCTTGATTAGATTGAGAAATAGGAGAACATTAGTAAAGACACACCCAGGGATGTGTCTGAGTGTTTGCAGAGAGGGTTAGATAATGAAGGCCGTGACCTAAGGAATGGGTTTAATCCATTTAGATTGGTTTAGGCTATTGGGCCATAGTGGACCTATGGTAAGTCATGCCTAGTTGGAAGAAGTAGGCCTCTGGGGGCATAATTCTGGGTGCTATGATTTGCCCTGACCACTTCCTGTTACATGTGCACTCTGGTTCTGGTCTGCCTTGGTGTGAGCTGCTCCATTACACCCTTCCGGTTGTGATCTAAATAAACTTCTGAAACCACGAATTTAACTCTTTACCCTCCGAAGTTGTCTATGTCAAGTATTCTGTCACAGTGATACAAAAATCCAGCCTATGAATAGATACAGTGATTTTTGTTGTGGCTTATCGAGTAGAGCACATGCCATGGAAGTGTGAGGACCTGAATGCGAGTCCTCAGACGCCCTGTGAAGCCTGGCACTGTAGCTTGCTTCTGCGATCTCATTATGACTGTGGTGAAGTAGGAGCTGCAAACAGGAGTCCCAGGAAGCTTGCAGGCAGCTGGTCTGATGTCTGCTTCTTCTCTGTGTCACACAGGGAAAAGGTGACTCCTGGGGTCCTCTGACTTCCACACATGTCCCATGGCACCACACCATGCATCCAGGAACCCATACGCTTTCATACATTGGCTTACAGTCAGGTATCCTTTGTATGAGGTGCAGGGATGTTGGATTTTTTTCTTCAATCCTGGAACTCTTTAAAAAAAAAAACAACTTACATTTTGTTTCAAACTGACATGCACCCATATGGATTCCTGGGGCTCTGAAATCAGCCAGGCTAGGCTGCTGGGAAACTCCAGGTCAGGGTGAGACTCTGTCTTGGATGGACGGACGGACGGATGGATGGATGGATGGATGGATGGATGGATGGATGGATGGATGGATGTCTAGGCTTGTTGGCAAGCTGCAGGCCAGCAAGAGACTTGGCCTCAACAATAAATAAACAGATGGGTGGATGGCAGCCTGATAAACCATACCCAAGGTTGCCCTCTGGCCTCCATGGGCCATCACTCAAGTACATATATGTTCACTCACATGCATGTATATCAGCACACACATAAGATAGTGTTGTTCTTCCACACAGCTCTTGACTACAGTGGGTATGAAGAAAGAAAGGTACCTTGTGAGGGTATTGAAGATGAAGTCAAAGAGAGACAAGAGAGACATACCCCAGTGTATTAGTTATTTTTGCTGCTGTGATAAAGTACCAGGACCAAGGCAATATACAGAAGGAAGACTTTATTTGGGGTCATGTTTCCAGAGGGAGAGTTCATAATGGTAGGGGGACACACGGTGGAAGCCACACTAGGAAGGTGAGAGATTACACCTTCAGTCACATGCAGAAAAGCAGAGAGCAAACTAGAAGTAGGGTCAAAATGACGAACTGTGAAGCCCATCTCCTCTGCAAGGCTATACTTCATAAAGGCTCCATAACCTCCCTGAACAGTAACATCATTAGCACTAGACTACGCGTTCAAACTCCTGAGGCTGTGGGAGACAGTTTCTGTTTAAACCACCATACCCAGCAAAGAGCGTAGATTTTATTCAATTATTGAAGTAAACTACATGTTAAACCTTTTGTTTGTTTTCGTTTTGTTTCATTTTCGTTCGAGACAGTGTTTCTTTGTGTAGCTCTGGCTTGTCCTGGAACTAGCTCTATAGACCAGGCTGGTCTTGAACTCACAGAGATCCTCCTGCATCTGCTTCCCAAGTGCTGGGATTAAAGGTGGGTAGCACCACTGGCACCTGGACGTTTTCTACAGTGACGTTCTTGGGAAGGTTTTATGAACAGTTGCCGACAGGCCACTTGGTGGACTTGGTGGGCTAGATACGGTATTGTGACATGTAGCCATTCAGAAGCAACTTCAGTGGTTGCATTTCATATTGACAATGCCATGTTTGCTCCAGCTTACTCAACTCAGAGACGTGAAGGTTATTTTACTGTCTCAGGAACACTTGGAGAAGAGTATTTAATTTGCAGACACTTTACTTCTTAATCTTTTATTAAAATCATGTTTCCCTGTTAGAAATCGCTGTTACCATTTTTTTTGAGGGGGGTAAACAATAGATTTACAAAAATATAGACGTGATGGGTCCTTTTATTCAACTGTAAATGGCCTACTTTATGATAAGGAATACAAATTCTGCGACTCTGTGCATGATTATCTCCCTGCTAATACAGATATTGCTACTCTGCCTGAGCAATACCGTCCATTCAGTACTGGCTCAGTTAAATTGTATTTGGGACCTAAAAATAAGCCCGTACGCCATCTGCGTGCATGTGAGTGTTTTAAATTCAACTTGAGCTTGACTCGAAATACCTTTGCTGCATTCAAGTTTATGAGGAATGTTTCCGACACGCGATATAAACACATGAATAATTTATGCCGGAGACCTGCACACAGTTAGGTAATTTTTGTATTGACAGCCCCCTCGTATTTCATTCTGTAGCTGTGCTGTGCTCTCTTCCTTTGGACTGTGTGGTTCTTAGCTCTTCCCTATGTTTTGCTTTCATAGTGTCAGATAAGCAACTGTGTATGTGTTGATGATCAAAGGTAGCTTCAGAGGGTTGTAATCCATATGGAGAATGCTGTTTTTACTCTCTCTGCTTCTGTCTGTCTGTCTGTCTGTCTGTCTGTCTGTCTATTATCTGTCCGTCTGTCTATCTATCTATCTATCTATCTAACCAGCCCTTCTTGAGGAAATGGCTGAATTCTTGGTCTGGGGGAAGAAGTGAAAATTTCAGGTGACGCCATGGCATCTTAGAGTGCCGGCATGTAAGAAATCCTTAACCACCCTGAGTTATTTGTTAGCTCCCTGCTGGGAGAGTCTACAGTGGCCAGTACCAGGATAATGGGGGACCAAAATAAATTGGTATGCAGCTAGCCAGAACCTAAAGTTATACTGTGAGTTTATACTGATAAAAATCTCTGCAAAATTCCAGTCCATAAATGAAGCATGTGTAACAGTTTCTTACTTCTTTCTGTTTTTGTTTTGTTTTTGGTTTTCAAGAGAGAGTTTCTCCATGTAGCCCTGGTTGTTGTGGAACTCAGTCTGTAGACCAGCTGGTCTCTAACTCGGAGGTCTACCTGCCTCTGCCTTCCAAGGGATGGGAACAAAGGCACCACATCCTGCCTGATTCCTTACTTCTCAAGTGTAAACTACACATGGCACTTTTCTCTAAAGAGTGCATGATAATATTTTGGGGGGAAGAATAACTTGGGTAGAACAAACCCGAGAAACACTAGTCAGTCAGGTGGTCAAAGCTAGCTTCAACAATTATAAGCGTGTTAGTGATATTTTGTTGTGAGAATATACTTTGTTTTTGTGATTTTTTTTTCTGTCCTGCACATTATAACCCTTGTTTAATTGTAAGAAAACATTAGTCACATTCCAATTGAGGAACATTCTATACAGTGCTTGAATGGTGCTGGTCAGGTTGTTTATGTCATCATAAATGGGGAAGTCAGAGCCTGTCATAGCCAGGAGTAACCTAAGGACATGTTTTGTTGCAGTACATTATAAACTGAACAGGATCCTAGAACTGAAAGAGGGCGTTAGATTACAACTAAGGAAATGGAATTAAATGGTGGGCTTCACTAGCTGTGACAAAGGTGCCCCTCCAGTGTAAGATATGAAGAGCAGAACGTTGTATATGGGGTGCAGGAGAACTCCGTGCCCTACGTTTGCAAGTTTTCTGTGAATCTACAGTGATTCTAAAAAGCTTATTTAAAAATGGTAAATGCTTACATCTTTCCAATAGATATTGCCCTGTTGCCATCTGGAGCCCTGATCTGTCTGGAGCCGGACTTCCGGAATTTGCTAGTTTGGTAGATGAGAACTGGTGGAAGGAATTCAGACTGCCATGTTGTTCATCTTATCAATGATGTGGATAGTTCATTTCATAGGCTTATGGGGCGTCGTCCCCTCCCCCATCCACAAACCCTTATGACCTTCGGTTTTCTTCAGGGACCCTGGTCTTTCTTTCCCTTTTGGCTCTGTTCTCTAGAAGATCAACCCTTTATGTGTGGTCTGAACTTCAGCTGGTTTGTTTGTTTTTTAAAGATTGTTTATGGACTTTACACGGTGATTTTTTTTCTTTTATGTTTACTATTTAAGTATAATTAGGAAATCTTTCATCACAACCAGTTTTTAAGTGAGTTGTTTGTTTTTGCCCTCTGTAGTAAAGTTTCTGTTTCCTTTAAGTTTCTCTTTGTTATTTGGGAGTTTGAAAAGTACACAGAATAGAGTTTGTTCATATTCACCCCACCAACCCCCGTCAACTTCCTGTTCCTCTATGTGTGTGTCTCTCTATGTCTCTGTTTCTTAAATAACCCACTGAGTCCCATTTCTGCTGCCGGCGGGTGTGGTCCACCTACTGGAGCAAGGTGGACCTACCAGGGCCACACCCTTAAAGGAAGTGACTGCCCCTCTGCCAGCAGGCTTCACCTGTCGGCAGCCTGCCAGCCAGCAGCGGGGCACTTTCTCTTTACACTTTAGAGTTTAAGTTCCAAATACTTCATTTAGTACTTTGTTGTCTTTAGCACTTACGTTCTTTATTATTAATGTCACATCTGTGTATTTGTGGTGGCAGGGAAAAGAGGGGCGCCAGGGAGGTCAGAGGACACCTGGGAGAATGTTCTCTCCATCATGGCAGTCCCGGGAACTAGCTCAGGTTATCAGACTTGCTAGCAAACCCTTTTGCAGAAGAGCCATCTTTCCAGTGCTTCGAAGCATTTGAAATGTTAATGCATTTATTCTTTATTTAGATTAATCTTTAAATTATATGAGTTGGGGGGTAGGGAGGGTATACACACATGGGTGCAGGTACCCCAGGAGGCCAGAGGCTTTGGTACCCCTGAAGCTGTAGTGACCGGGTGACCGGTGGTCGTGAGCCACATGACATGGACGCTAGTGATTGAACTTGGGTCGTCTACAAAAGCAGAATGACCGTTGAGTCACCCTCTCTACCCCGTGTTTTGTGTTTTTTGACATAAGATCTAATGTAGCTCAGGCTGGCCTCTAAATCATAGCAGTCCTCCTGCCTCAGCATCCCAAGTGCTACAACAGGCTTAGATCACGGCATCTGGTTCCGTTTATTCTCCTTGGATAGGCCTTGTTAACATTCTGTAGAAGACTTGAGGGGGAAACTCTCTCAGTTGCGAATCACGTTTTATACGTGGTTTTACAGTTTCTTTCACTGTTAAATTGTACCGTATTTCCTACCTAGTATTTTTCCTCTGTTGATTACTACTGTGGGTGATTATGTATTCTATTTTTCTGTATTGTGTTTCTCAGATTATTTTTCCTTTCATGAGTAAATTTGTCTCTGATGTGTTTCCTATCTTTCTTATAAGTCCTCACGCATATCCATTGTGACATTGTTAGTGTATTTGATAATTAGGGATTTAATTGGTGAACCAATTAACTCTTTTATTAAGACATGGAAGCTAGTTGTGCGGTTGGATGGTGTCTAACGTAGGGTGATGATCTAGCATAACCTTCTATGAAGGTATTCATATTTTCCAACAGGGCTTGTAATGAATCCAGTATTGCTGAGCTGAATTCTTAATAGACATTCGGGAAATTGTCCAGTAGCGCTGTAGGAATGTTTGCGCCTGGAGAATGGTACCAAAAATAGGCTGTTGCGTTTATTACTTATACCAGTAAAGGAGTGCGTCTTTACAGAACTGGGTGTGTCTGTGGGTGGGGTGGAGTAGGGGATGGGATGGTGGGGGCAACATGGCAAAATGATTGGCGTTGACTGTCGGGAGGCTGGTTTACAATTCGTAGCTCAGTACTAGGCCAGATTGGAATCCCTAGGCCAGCTTAAGGATCACGATGAAGTTTAAGTTTTGACTGACACAGGCAGCAAGGCGAGCACGCTGTGGGGGAGGTAGTCCAACCGCTGGAATGCGAACAATCACTTACTGCTATTTACTGAAACTTTGAATAGTCTGATGTCAGTTTATGTGAGCTTTTTGGGAAGTTCCTGAAATGAACAATGAAGTTATTTGAAACTCTTTATCTCCCCGTTGGAGGTTTCCTGGAATAGTGAATATTTGACTGCAGACAGATGACTTCCGGGGGTTGGTGTAGCCTGACTTCAGTGTAGACAGTTTGGATTGTTAGTGACCACTCCGAACCAGTACAGACTTGAAAGTGTGTTTATAAAAAGTCAGCCTTTTGGTCCCATCTATAAAGACCTTTTTGATCGGTTCTTTGATACTGAACTTCTCCCCCTCGGCAACAAGGTCCAACTTTAACCTGGCACTTCTGACCCCCAAGTGGGCAGTTGCATATGGGTTTGTAGCCAGAAGAGTTCAGAATCAGGGGAAAAATTAGGAAGTTGTTACATAGATGCTTTTTTTTTGGTTCTTTTTTTCGGAGCTGGGGACCGAACCTAGGGCCTTGCGCTTGCTAGGCAAGTGCTCTACCACTGAGCTAAATCCCCAACCCCTACATAGATGCTTTTGAAACCATTTGCCTGGATGGGTTTGTCTAAGAAGGAAACAGTAAGAAAAAATTGTGAGCTTTAAGGGTTCTAGTATTTAATGGTTATATTGGGGTGTGTGTGTGTGTGTGTGTGTGTGTGTGTGTGTGTGTGTAGCTAATAATGCAGAGAGAATGACAGTATAAAGCTGATAGAGTGGTGGTTGGATGTTAGGAAATGTGCTTTTAAAATCTTATTTTATGTGTACTGATGTTTTACCTGCATGCATGTCTGTGCACTGTATGCGCGTGCAGTGCTCAAGGCAGACAGAAGAGAGCAGGGTCTCCTGGGACTAATGTTAGGGACGGTTGTGAACTACCATGTGGGTGCTAGGGTTAGACTCTGGTCCCCTGGAAGAACTGCCAGTGTTCATAACTGCTGAAGCATCTCTTGTCTCCCCCCAAAAATGTTTTTAAGAATGATGAAGAAGGGTTGGGGGCATAGCTCAGTAGTGCTCACCTGCCTCGCCAACATGAGTGTCTGAGTTCGATTCCCAGAACCTACGTTAAATTAAAAAAGAAGCCAGGCCTGGTGTGAGGTGTCCCTTTGTAATCCTAACCTTGGCGGGTAGAGATGGTCAGATCTCTGGGATTCATTGACCACCCAGCCTAGCCTACTTGGCAAGAACCAGTTCAGTGAGAGACCCTGGGGCCAAAACCAAGGTGGATAGCACCTGAAGAACTGATAGCTGAAATTGTCCTCCTGCCTTCACATCTACCCCACATGTGTGTCCATGTGTACATACATAGGCAGCATGAAGAAAGAGAGGTCAAGCACTCAAGCAGGGAAGGAGACCCGAGGCTGCAAGTTTAGGTTTGCTGAGGGGATCCTTTCTCTAAGGCTTCATTTTGAAGGTTAAGTATGGGAGGGCATGTTGGTGTATGTGTGAGTGTGCTTGCACACACGTAGTCAGTTGTGGTTTGGGTAAAAGGTCATCTCTAGTTGGAGGTAGGATTTAATTAATGATTAATGGGGAAGGGTCCAGCCCATTGTGGGTGGTGCCCTCCCTGGGCTGGTGGTCCCAGGTTCTGTAAGAAAGCAGGCTGAGCAAGCCAGGGGAAACAAGCCAGTAAGCAGCACCCCTCCATGGCCTCTGCATCAGCTCCTGCCTCCAAGTTCCTGCTCTGTTTGAGTTCCTGTCCTGACTTCCTCTAGGGATGGACTGTGATCTGGAAGTATGAGCAAAATTAACCCCTTTCTCACCAACTTGCTCTTTGATCGTGTTTTTGACCCTGATGTTTGTTTCAGCAATAGAAACCCAGATAAGACATCCTACCATAACTCTACCTCAGGTAGCAGGATGGGGTCACCTTCTGAGAACCATTTTGCTAGTAGGTAGGAGGCTTGGCTATTGTCCAGGCGCCTGTTGTGCTTCCACAAACTAGATAGGGTCAGTCAGTTACTCAACATGGCTTCCTTTTTATGTGTGTGTGTCAGCAGTGTGCATGGTTCATGGCGCTCTCTCTCTCTCTCTCTCTCTCTCTCTCTCTCTCTCTCTCACACACACACACACACACACGTCATTCAACACCTTCTTCTACTGTATACTTCCAAAGCAGGAGCATCAAATGTACATACTGCCACAGAACATAATTCTTCTTTGATCTCACGTTCTTCTGAGGTTGTTGTTGGTTCTTTCTTTAAAGGGGGAAGAGAGCACAGTTTTCTCAGCATCATTCTTTGCTCTCCTCAGTGTCCCAGCGAAGGAGACAAGAATCAAGTGTTAGGTTAGGCTTACTCTAAAACCTACTCTCAAGTTCTGCTTCTTCAAATTTCTTGTATGCTGTAAAACTTTCACCATTACTGCCAGTTACAAATGTTTGTAACTAACATTTCACCAATGGGAGGGATATGTTAACTTCTCAGATTTTAGGGTCAGCTGAACAGGTAATGAGAAACAATTCTAGGCTTGTGGAGACAATTACTAAGCTGATTTCATTTAATTCTACTTAGAAAGTTCAGCCAGCCAGAAGTATCTTGATCAGAGTTCTGGTTAGTTTAAGCATTACTCCATCCATCCATCCATCCATCCATCCATCCATCCATCCATCCATCCATCCAGGATAGGGTCTTCCTAGGTAGCCCAGGCTACTCTCTCATTATCTTGTTTCCAGGCTAACCTGCTCCACTTCCTGAGTTCTGGGATTACAGGTGTTATCATCCTCAGCTTCAAGTAATTCTACATGTTTTTCCTGTGTCCTCATAGGACATTTTTCTGTGTATATTGAAAAAGCTTTACTTTTAATATACATGTAATATTTGGACATCTTTGCTTTATTTTATACTAATCTGACCCACCACTTCACTTTTCTCTATTTAACCTTCAGAAGTTTCCTAAGAAAGTAGAATTGGTACCACAGGGTACAAGTAAATTAAAACTGGAAACAGAAACAAAGAGTTGTGGCTGTTGAATTTAGCCAGACACAAATTTTCTTCTTGCTCTCTTGGCCTTTGTTATAGGCCTTGTGGAGGAGTGCGCCCATTAACTGCCGTCTTGTTTGCTTTCTCCCTCTCTGTTTTAAGGTTGGTATGTGAACAATTCCTAATTTTCTGCTCAGCAAGTAATGTGGAAGGTTTGAGCTCACCCTGCTCCGAATCATACCCACATTTCCCAGAGTGAGTGTCGCTCTGTAGTTTTAAGGGCAACTGACACAGTCTTTGGAAGGACAGTCCAATTTCTTTAGAACATTACAAGCGATCTTGTCCTACTGAAAAGCGTTACCAGAAGACTGGAGAGTGGGGCTTCCCGTGGCTGAGGTGGGTTGGCCGCTCCTCAGCAGTTTATCTCACATAGGCTTTACTAAAGGGTTAGTCTAGCAAAGGCACCATCACTATTGTCAAAACTTACCATGCACAGTTGTTCAGTCCAGATGTGTCTTAGAGACAAAGGGTAGGTAGAAAGCTGTCTACGTGGCTTTCTTTGTTCCCTCCAGTGAAACTGACATAGGAATCTTGAAAATAGTTTTTGTGAGATGTACTTTAAAAATATATATAGTATTGTTAATTAAAAAAATGTGGATTCGTGTTTTATTAAATTTTTTAAATTAGGAGTTTTGTAGAGCATGTTTTAATCACACTTATCTCCTCCCCTAACTCCTTCCAGATTCCTCCCCCTTCCCTACCCACCTGACCTTTGGTCCTCTTCTTTTTTTTTTTTTTTTTTTTTTTGACCTATCAAGTCCAATTTGTGTTGCCCGTCGGATGTGGAGGAATCCATTGGAGCACGGTGGTATCAGGGTGACACTCTTAGAGAAAACCCAGTCTCCTGTCCCTGGCACTTTCAGTTGTCAAAAGGCTCCTTGGCTAGAGGCAGGACTTCATGTCAGCCCCTCTCAGGCTGGGTTTGGTCTGGCTTAGAATTAGTTCCTTATCCAGTAGCTGTAATATGGCCTTTAAAGTATGTAAACATGTAGCATTGCTTAATTTTCTTTATTAAAATTAGGCCCTCTTTAATCTCTTACTGTTAGTGTTTAGAAGTGATTAAATCTATTCCTAAAAGATGCATTATTTTTTGTTTGTTTTTTTTGATACAGTGTGTCACTTTGTAGCTTTGGCTGGCCTAGATCTCATTATACATTTTAAATTATGTCTGTTTGTGTGTGTTGATATGTAGGTATGTGTACATGAATACTGGTGACTACAGAGGCTTGAGGTATCAGATCCCTTAGAATACTTAGCTATGATCCACCAGACATAGGTGGTAGGAATTGAACTCAGGACCTCTGGAAGAACAGTGTGTGCTCTTAACCGCTGAGCCATCTCTCCAGTCCCTTAAGAGGTAATTAAAAGAATGACTAGATTTCGTCAGATATGCTTACAACATTATATCATAAGCAGTCTTTTCAGCTTTGTAGACCGACATGCTTTAGTTTGTCTTAATGTGATACATACTCTAGGAACGTTCATGCGAATTAGGAGTTAGACTAAATTTAAACATTGTGCAGTGAACGGGGCCTGGTAGCACAGGCCAGTTTTACCGGCTATTTAGGAGGCTGAGGCAGGAGGATCATAAGTTCAAAGCCTGTCCAGGTGTATAGTTGGAGATCAAGAACATTCTGGGCAACTTAGTAAGGTTCTGTCTTGAAATAACAGGCAAAAGGAAAGCTAGAGAAGGATAGCCTAGTGTTTACCTAGAGCGTGCAAGTGTCATCTTGCTGCCGGGACCCAGGAGGATGAAGCCAGTAAGTGAGGGGACTAAAGTCTCACGTGCTGGCCAACTTCATTTAGAGCCTCAGGCAAATTTATACTTTTGGGGTTAAGAAGGGTCACCTGAGTTAAGTTCTCACGCTGTCCAGCTGTATACAATCACAAGGACAAGCTGCAGCTGACAAAACCTGTATGTCAATAGAGACAGTGTTGTGGCTATTCCTGGTTGTCAACTTGACTACATCTGGAATGAACTACCATCCAGAATTGGAAGGCTCACCTGTGATCCTGATCTTGAGGCTGGGAGATGCAAGTTTCTGACCTGGATCTTGAGGCATAGTGGCTATGAATCCCTGGAGACTAAGGCAAGGAGATCTGAGTTCAAGGTCACCTGGGACAGAGCAAGTCCCAGATCCAGGCGTGGTGGTGCACACCTTTAGTCTGGGCCACATCTTCTGCTGGAGACCTACATATGGACACTGGAAGAAGGAAGATTCTCTCTGCTTTGCCCGCTTGCCTTGTGGGACTGAGCAACTGCTGGATCCTCGGACTTCCATTCACATCTGCTGCTGAGCATAGTTGGGGAGCTGGACTACAAATTCCCTTACTGTGTAGAGCCTACCCATAAGTTCTCTGACTAGAGAGCCCTGACTAGTACAGGCGTGTAAGGGCTGGTTCCAGCATTTAGTTGAATAACAGCGCAAGCAGTACTGAGGGATCTGAAGTAAACCCAGTGCTATCATACCTGGAGGAGCAGCAGAACACAGGCAAAGAACACTTCCGGGTTTTGAAGAAACGGAAGTCACAAGACTTTTGTCTTGTTTTCTTAGTTTTCTCACAAGCACTCAGAATTCTCCTCATACGACTCCATTCCTGGACTGTGTTCCAACATATAAGGTTCCAGGTTTGACAACTAGTACTACCAAAAAGTGTATAGCTATACATGTAGATATAATGAGAAAAAAGTCTGGCCTGGTGTCTGTCTGTCTGTCTGTCTGTCTCTCTCTCTCTCTCTTTCTTTCTCCCCCCTCCCTCCCTCTCTCTGTCAGTGGTAGAGTAGCTAGCGGGGGCACGAGGATTTAGTTTTAAATGTTTCCATCCTTAAGTAGTTTATAATATTGTGAAAGCTTTCATTTATACAGCCCAGTTAAATAAGTCAGTCCAGAAGACCAGATTTTGGATTTGAAGATTGGTTAGCTTTAGAGAAGTGGGTTTTCAGTGGGTTTTTGTTTGTTTGTTTGTTTGTTTTTTAGTCGGAGACTTTATATATACTCTTAACCCATTTTTATAATTTTTACTCATTAAAAAATTCATTTAGGGGTTGGGGATTTAGCTCAGCGGTAGAGCACTTGCCTAGCAAGCGCAAGGCCCTGGGTTCGGTCCCCAGCTCCGAAAAAAAGAAAAAAAAATTCATTTAAAAATTTCATGAACTGTATTTTCCTTCCCCCAACTCTTTTCCAGATCCTACCCCCCACACCATGCCATTCATAGTCTTTCTCTTTCTAAAAATAAAAATAACAAAAAGCCCCCCCCCCCCATACATAAAAGCAAAACAAAACAAAAGCAAGCAAAAGAAAGACAGCGCTCCTTTGTGCTGGCGACCGTTGCTGCTCCGGGATGTGGTCGGGATGCCCAACATCAGCTCCACTGGAAAGCCGATTCCCCTCTCCCTGAAGGGATCAAGTGCAGGTAGCGCCTTGGTTGGGAGTAGGAGTTTGTGTCCACTTCCTCGCCTCCTCCTGTGCAGGACACGTCCGTGCTGCCATAGTCTCTGTGTGTGAGTTCCCGGATGCATCAGCCCTGCTGTGTCTAGAGACCTCCTGAAGCCCTCAGTCTTTCTGTTCCCCCTTTCCCGTAGATCCCTGAGCCTCGAGGGGAGGGATATACACATGCCACTCGAGGCTGAGTACTAAAGTCTCTAACTCCTGCATGATGTCCAGTTACAAGTCTCTGTGTTATTACCTCCCAGTACACGAGGCAGCTTCTCTGCCGAAGGGTCAGGGATACAGCGATGGACAGCTCTGACGATGTTGTTAGGAGTCGCTCGTCCACACTTATTGAAGACCCTTAGGAGCTTTTGTGTACATGGGTTGTGTCCGCTTGATTATAAATGAAAACAAAAAATTTAAATAATAAGGGGATATAACTTACTGGAAAATAACAAATATTAAAAGCTCACAAATATTTTTTTAAAAAAACTTTTAAAACCATATAAGAAGAGTCCCATTATTTACTTCCATGGAAGTCTCAGTAAAATCTAAAGCCAGCTAAATTGCCACCTCTCCGGGCGTACTTTTGCGTTCAGTCCATTGAAATGGTTTATGGAACGTACGTTGTAGAAAATCCTACTGTGTGACTGCGGGAGAAGCATGGGAAAGCGAAGACATTCTTAGCATTATTATGAAAACTGCTTGACCCCCGTGCAAAGATTTCCTACTCTGTGCTTTAGAATCTTTGCTTTAGAGGACTGGTTCTCAACCTGTGGGGCATGACCTCTTTCCGGGTCAATTGATTCTTTCAACAAGGGTCACCTAAGACCAAGACACAGGCATTTCCATACAATTATGAAGTAGCATAATTTTTATGGTTGGGGGTCACAACAACATGAGGACCCGTATTAAAGAGTTGAAGCATTAGGAAGATGGAGAACCACTGATTTAGAGCAAAATGAAATCAATCCTTACCCTCTTGACTTGCACACCCATGGGCCTTTTCTGCCCTTTAGTAGCCACTCACTACACTTTATTTTTGGAATTGACCGTCATAGAGTAAATACATTTAGTTCTGTGTAGACTCGGTTTGGATGTGGTGAAGCCTCCTAACTATGTAACTCTGATTAACCTGAGTCACATTCTTTGACTTGGGATGTATTTGCTTATGTAAAGTTGGAAGAGCAATAGCAATCTATGAGATTTTCATGGCGGTAAAATAAAATAATTAGCATACATTTGTGAACCATATCTCTCTGGTAATAATACTACCTGAAATGTTACAATTTTTGTCACATGTATTTTGGGGTATGTGATGGCATTCTTGGTTGTCAACTTGATTATATAGAACTAAAACCCTTAAATGGAGGACGTACCTGGGAGGGAGTTTTGCTTAATTCGAAGTAGGAAGATTCACTTCTAATCCTGCTCTTTGAGGCAGGAAGACACCTTTAATCTGGGCCATACCTTCTGCTGGAAGCCTACATGAGGCCATGGGGGACGAAAGCTCTTGCTGCCTGCTCTCACGTTGACAGCAAGTCCATTCCTTCACTGGTGTTAGCGCTTACTTCTTTGGGATTCCCACTGAGACATCCAGCTTCCTGGACAGAGCAACTAGTGGATTTTTGGACTTTGTGTCAAAAATCTGCCATTGTTGGATTACCTAAACAGTAGCCTGTAAGACATCTCAATAAATCCCTTTTCTATATGTAGAGAGAACTTCTTTTATAAGTTGTTATTCTAGAGATCCCTGACTAATACATGGTAATTTGGGTACATCTGTAAAATAATAGGCAGTGATTATAGTGTGTGTCTTGTTTGCAAGTTACTTCAGGAAAGTGGTTTATTTAAAGTTATCTCCCCTTTTTTGTGTTTTTGTCTAGTACTTATATAGGCCCTCCAGCAAAGTATCTTTCATCTCTAAGGTGCTCAGAATATGTGGCTAATAATTAGAAACAGGAAGTGGCACTGTATGGATGCATATGAGGCCGAGTTCACAGGGAACACTAGTTCTAAGTAAAAACAAACTTGAAAAAGCAAAGAAACCAGCTGATAGTTTTATATTTATTGACTTTCTAATTTATTTTATTATTTATATTTTAAAGAGATTTATTTATTTTATTTATATGAGTACACTGTAGCTATCTTCAGAGGGCATTGGATCCCATTACAGATGATTGTGGTTGCTGGGAATTGAACTCAGGACCTCTGGAAGAACAGTCTGTGCCCTTAACCACTGAGCCATCTCTCTAGCCTGTCTTTTTTTTTTTTTTTTTTTTTTTTTGTGACAGAGTCTCTCAATATATACCCCTGTCTTGCCTGGAAGTCACTATGAGACCAGGTTGTTCTTAAACTCACAGACAGCTACCTGTTTCTGCCTCCCGTGTGCCACCCCCGTGCCTGAACTGTGCTGAATTCTATAACTGCTCACAGAAAGAAAAGGTTATAAAGGACCCAACCAGTTCATGCTTGTTCACTGAGCAAAGGTGTGTGCTAATTCTGTTCTCTGCCATCCTATTCTAGATGGTACTATGTGGTGGTCAAGTCTCTGGGCTCTCAAACGACTTCTCTGCTAACTTGTTGTAACTTGCTCTAGGCTTTTAATTCTTCACTTGGTAAGTTTCTTATGTATAAAATGAGGATAATTTCAAAAATATTATAAACCATTAGTGGTTGAATGAATTAATATGTGTGTGTGTGTGTGTGTGTGTGTGTGTGTGTGTGTGTGTGTGTGTGTCTTGAACATTCTGGCATATAATACCACCCGGCTGCTTTCCCTGTTACAGAACACACTGAAAAGTGCATAGACATTATTCTGTTGATAGTTCTAACTTGTAGCACTCCCATAGAGATCATTTTTTTTAAAGTGACTCCTGAAAAGTTGTAAGAGGAGAAGTTCGTTTGTTCACCTCTTGGCTCTTTAAATCATGTTTTATCACCTTGACTTACACCAGAGAAAACTGATAAAAGACCAGACCTGACAGTCTTTATTCTTCCTAAAATCACATTTGAAATGTCTTTTAATAAAATTTGTAGGTGCTTGTATGAAAAATTAATGACCATGAAAGCTTCTAAATTTAACCTAAAAATCGTTAGCATGAGTTGTGTGGAATAATAGCTTTATCTTAATTTTTTTTTTCTGCTTATTTTGTGAGTTTGGGAGAGCTTGCTGGAGTGCCGAGTGTGTTTGAGGACAGTTAGAATTGCTGGTTGTTACTTTCTGCTCCACTTGGAATCTCTAATTCAGGTTGTCAGGCTTGAGAGCAAGTTTCTTTGTTTGTTTGTTTGTTTGTTTGTTTGTTTTTGAACCCTCTGAGCCATTTCCACATACCCTATAATGGGTTTCATGATGACATTTTCACACATGAATACAGCGTTCCTTGATCATCTTGTCCCTAGCTCTCTCCTTCCAGTCCTCCTTTATGAATGTATTTTGGTTTTTTTTTCAGACAAGGTTTCGACCGACTGTCCTGGAACTCACTACGTAAAAGAGGCTGGCCTCACAGAGATCCTGCCTCTGCCTCCTGAGTCTGGAATTAAAGGTGTGCACCACCCCGCCTGGCTTAGATTGTTAGGGCATTTTCATTTCCCTCTTGATTTTTGCCATTGCCCTCCGGACACTACCTTTCATTCCTCAAGGTGCTTGAAGAGTTACTTTGTTACTGATCTCTGTTCTCATCCCCTCATGGTCTGATGATAAGAAAGCGTGGCAGTTCCCTTATACTAAGACTTTAGAGCCTGAGATAGGATGTATTTTGGAGAAAGTTTCATGGGCTCCTGGGAAGAGTGTGTGCTTCAGCTTTGGAGTGGAATATCCCGTAGGTGCGATGTTAAATTTTTTGTATGTAGTATAATTTAACCGAACTTTTGTTTTGTTTTTTTGTTTGCTTTTCACTCTGGCTTGATCTGTCCTTTGAGGAGAGTGGAATATTAAGGTCACCTATATTAACCGTAACTGGACCTATAGGTCCTTCTGTCCAGTAATTTATCTTATGGACTTGGGTATGCTAATATTCAGTACATATATATTTGCAATCATTGTATCTCTTTAGTGGAGCTTTCCTTTCATTAACATAGAGTGACCTGTGTATCTTCTGACCTAGCTGGGCCTTGAACTTGGCCTAGTCGGTTAGCAGTCTAGTTACTTGGGCTTACTTTTAAGTTTTCATTTACTGCAAACATCTCCTCTCCATTGACTTTCAGTCTGAGTGTCTTTGCCGGTGGGCTGAGGCTTTCTTTTTTTTTTTTTTTTTTTTTTTTTTAGCAGACATCAAAGGCTGTTGTTTGTGATCCAGTTTGCCGTTTTTGTTTTTATCTTTTAACTGGACCATTTATAGTTAGAGTTGCTAGACCAAGTTTGTATGAATTTCTTTGTTCTTCACCTTAAAACTTGGCTGGCTTACGTTTATTAACCGTGCGTGATCCCCGTCCCCCCCAATCATACACTCTCCCAGTACAGTTGATGATTTCCTGAGCTCTCCCGAGTGCTGGCTTAGTGATCACGAATTGCCTCACGCTCACAGAAGGTCTCTTGGATTTTAAAGGTTGGCTTTGTTTGATGTAGTAACCTTGGGTGACAGTTTTGTTTCATGACGTGGCCCATGCCCTCCTGGCCTTTGGGATTTCTGCCGAGTCTGTTCTTCCGATTGTTTGCCCTTCTAAGTCATCTGACACTCCTTACTTGTGGCTTTCAGGATTCTTGTTCTTCCTTTGTTCTGCACTCTTGGCGTCTTAACTACAGTAGGACATGGGGGTTTAGATGCACTTGTGTTTGGACGTCTGTTTCATTCCTGAGATTTCTGACATTTTCTGTTGTAATTTCATTGACTAGATTTACTGCATTGCTAGCCTGGTCTTAGCTCACCGTTCCTCACGACTGATTCATAGGTTTGGCCTCTCAGCACTGGCTAAGAGTCTTGGTCTTTAATGCCGTGGCCATTTCCGATCGCTTGCTTTTTAGATCTCTCTTACCTCTCACTGTCTCTCTAGCTCTGTCTCCCCATCCATTTCCTTCTATCTCTTTCTCCCCATCTCACCTTCTCCTTTTTCCTGTTTATACTTCAGTGTTAAAATTCCTTGGCCTTTTGTCTGGCCTTGGAACTTTTTCTTCTAAGAGGTCTAGCCTCTTGGTGGTTGGCTTGAGTTTTGGATTGATTTTGAATTTTTAAGGATTTCATATTGTCCCACCAGAATCTTCCTCTTTGTTGAACTTCTCATCCAGATGTTTAGATTTCTCACTTAGATCTTGTATTGACACCTTTACTTCATAGATTGGTTTATGAGTCTTCTTTAAACTCAACTTTAGAATTCTTAGCATTTAATCTGTTTCACTGCTTGTGGATTCAGTTATTAAAGAGTCACACATCTTTGGAGGAGTAAACTTGTCTTGCCTTTTTAATATTTATCCTTCTATTGTGATTTATCCAGATGTTGAAATTGATGTCTTCTCCATTTTATATTGCAGCCTTGTCATGGTTTTTGAATGAGAATGGCCCTCCTAGGCTCTTATTTGGATGCTTGGTCCCTAGTAGGTTGGGCTGTTTAGGGAAGGATGTAGACCTCCTAGAGGAGGTGTGTCACTGCGGGCAGACTACCAGTCATAGTCACTGTCTTCTCTCTGTCTCTGTCCCTCTGCCTCTTGTCTCTCCTTCAGCTCTTAGCTACTGCTCTAGTGCCTTGCCTGCCTGCCGCCATGTTTTCTGCCACAGTAGTCCAGGACTCGCCCTCTGAAACTATAAGCAAACCCCCAGTAAATGCTTTCCTTTCCAAGTTGCCTTGGTCATGGTGTTTCTTCACAGCGATAGAACAGTGACTAAGATCTTAGGTAGTGGGGCTGGGGATCTAGCTCAGTGGTAGAGCGCTTACCTAGGAAGTGCAAGGCCCTGGGTTCGGTCCCCAGCTCCAAAAAAAAAAAAAAAAGATCTTAGGTAGCATCCTGCACAAGGGCCCAAACCTCAGCACTCTTCAGAAAAGAAAAAGCAAACCACTATTACAGTAACAACAAAAAGAAACCGGACACAGAAATACGAGAAAAACACGTTAAAGTGAGCTATCATTCTACCCATAACTGTCGGGGGGAAATGGCAAAAATGATGCAAAGTAAGCTCTGATGTTAAAATGTATTACAGAACTGATCTGAGGAGGGGAGGGGAGGGTGCAGCAGTACAGCTGAGTAAAAGACGACAAAGAGCAGGGAGCGCATGTGAGGAAGACGCAACAATGGTGATGGAGCTCACCCTATCAAAGCCAAGTAGAAGGTAGCTAGGAGAGAAATCTATTTTCTTCAGAGGACTTAACCCTGAGTTTGTCAGCTACACACACCCCAGGGCAGGCCTCAAGTTCAGCCTTGGTTGAACAACACAAACCATTCTCCATGTTTTGTCGTTTTGTTTTTAAGAGATCAAGAACACGAAGTTGTGTGGTGGGGAAGTGGGAAGGGAAAAGTGTGGTAAAAACATATCATGAAATTCTTAAAAGTAAAACCACTATATAAACAAAAATTTAAATAAAAAGAGTGAAAAGAAAGAAACCACGTAATCAGAGACCTTTTCTTTAAAAATCCTCTCATATTAGACTAAGCCGTGGCTGGAGGCTGGGGGCTGGGGACTGGGGGCAGATTGGGTTGTCACTGGAGTCTGTTGTTTCCCATGTTGTTCTCACTGTAGATAGAAGTTGGTATTGTGTAGTCTGAGGGTCAGGCCATCAAGGGACTGCACCCATGTAGATAATTCCCTTCTCTGTGTGCCCCACTGCCGGCCCAAAGGAGCTGTTTGGCCTGTTGGCAGGCAGATTCTCGCTCGCTCCAGAGGCCCTTCAGTTTGTATAATGGCGGTCCAGCTTGCCAGTGGCGAGTCTGCTACAGTCGGTGATGTGAGGAGCACAGTTTCTGTACTGCAGGGAGAGAGCTGAGGGTCTCACTGATACAGCCCAGCAGCAGACCACTGTGCAGGAGGAAGGACACCGTGGAAACTGAGGAATACGTCAGATATGGCCTCTACACTGCCTGTCCCACCCAGCAGCAAACTGTCAGTAAGGCAGTTCTGGAGGCCAAGCCCAGAGCTGCCTCCATCTCCAGTGTACGGCCAGGTCCTTACCACAGAGGGCAGGCCCACCAACACCTCATCCTCCGCAGCCTGGGATCTGTGCTGCTTAAATATTTGAGCTGGTTCAAGCCTTACCCTTCCCCATCCTTATTTCTTTTGCTACTTCTCCTACCCAGATGCAGTGGCTGCCGCCCCTTGTGTTCGTGTCTGCAGTAGATAGACAGACACAAACACTAGACCTTGCTGTTGTAGCATTGGCTTCTACCCACTGGGAGCCCAGGTTGGAGCTGGGACAATTCCCAGTGTTTCGGTGCACCACCTCTGTTTCTCTGAGCCCTTTCAGTGTCTGGTCACCTCCTTCTTATCTCCAGTGGTCTGTACTTTCCTCAAAATATAGCCCTTCTCATTTATACAGTGCTACTGGGGAAACTTTGTCTTCCATTGTACTTCTGAAGTCTAAAACAATATCTAGAGTACCTCAACTTCATTCTCATTGAGAGAAAAACTGTCTGTTAATGGCTCTAGATACTTATAACTTGTAAGTAATTTTTTTAGAGTGAATGCAAATTTTAAATTGTATTTTTTTCTCTACTGGATTCAGAAACAAACAGATATAATTTAAGAAAAATGCTTTCAAATTGTTCTGCTTATCTCTCATATATCTGCTTAAAGGTTACGGGGACTACTGCATAGCCTGCAGGCTGTCTGGTTAACTTGTAGGGCATTGCATGTAGTTCAGTACTGAGCCTGCTTTTGGTTGTCTGAGGTACACTGTTCTGGGTCAAGTGTCAGGATAGCATGCCATTAATATTGTTCCATTCCAGGTCCAGTGCATCTTTAAGTTTAATTCTTCTGCTTACAGAAGAGAATAAATAAGAGTAGAAACCTGTCTCCATATTTCGTGCCATTGAGGATATGGGGAAGTAGAGCAGTACTTTCGCAGAGGTGGAAGTCGCGTCATAGGCAACGCACAGCAGCGCTCTAGGTTGCGCTTGGCTGGAAGGGGATGCCCGTAGCAGAGCTCCTGTTACCGTTCCGTGCCGAGGTTAAAAAAAACGATCAAGTCTGCATCAGGGGGAAAGGGCCATGTTTTCCCTTTTGCTTAAAACAACAACAAAATGTGCTTTTGAAAGCAATTAAAACCACAAAAAAAGGAGATTGACATCTTGGGGAGGGATTTTCCTGATTCACAGACCTCTGAGGTCTTCTGTCTAACAGTGTTGTTACTGCGCCTAACTAACACCTTCTCTTCTGATATGTGGGTAAATAAGACAGTTCTGGTCATACTACTCATGAGTCTGGAGAACTTTGGTGCGTGTTCTCTTCGTGCTTGGACACCCATCCTGATCCTGACTTGTATCCTGATCATGTTTGAATCACAGTTTCAAAGGCTATTGTACCAAACAACATGATAAAGACAGACTGACCTTGTAACATCAGGTCAGACTTATGGTATTTTTACTACTATATAAGGTAAGCAGTAAATACTGTATTTCAAAGATACCCATTGTAATCATAAAGTTCTTGAGATTCATAAGTTAATTTTTTTTGGAAAGGAAGTCCTTGTGGGATATATCTTTATTATATTAAAGATGATGGACAGATAGGCATATTACAACTTCAAGGAATATTGAGTTTGGTTTCTTTTCCCCTCTTTATCCCCCTTTCTACTATATCATTTAAAATCGCAGAGATCTTTGATGACTTGGTCATCAGCATTGCAGTAGAAAGTTTAAAACATGCTTATTCTTCGATTAAAAGATTTGTTACATGTTTAATTTTTTTAACTGTTTTAGATAGCGTTAGTGACAAAGGGCAGTGATCACCGGGGACATTATTTTCAAAGTGAGATGGCTCAGAGGTGAGATGCTTCTGTCCAGCCCGCTGGCCTGAGCTCAGTCTCTGAGACCCATAGTGGAAGACAAGGGCACCCACAGCTGTGCTCATCACTACACACATGCACACGTAAATTAGGGGAGTAAAGATAACTATGTGAGTGAGGTGTAGTCTCCAAGTCAGTATATGGCTGTTCCTCTGTAAGACTGCTGCCTCCAGCATATTGAATGCTAACCCTCGAAGAGACTTCTGTCTAGTTTGACGTTCATTTTTTTTCCCTGTTAGTTGTTCATACGATGATATTTCTACGGCCGAATCAAGCACTACCTAAACCAGTGAAGTGTTAGTGCATACAGAGTCATTCCTGTGAAGAAAGTCTTGGAATCGGATTGAGGAAGACTTCTGAAAGTCTGCAAAGTTCTAAACACCCAAGAGAGTTTGGGATTGGTTGTTTCAGGCCTGCCTTCAAGTTTCCCCTTCACACTTAAATCAGCTAGAAATGGTGGGTGTTTGCTGATGTATAGTTTATTTATGTAAGGAATTCTTATTGGGGACCCAGGCTTTCGTCTAAGAAAGCACTGACTGGTAAGCACATTTGAATACTTCATTATTCTTTTTAAAAGGTTTAGGATGCGCACACACACATACATGCACACACACATGCGAGTGATACACACTGTGTTTTCCTGAACTACCAACTATATTAGTAGGCTGTCCTAAGTTAGTTGCTCACTAAATTCTTATTTTTAGTGACTATACCTTCTATCTTGCATTTTTAAAAAAAAAAATCTGACTTAAAAATTTAACAGTAAGACTGAGGTATCTTTTTTGAGAACTTTAGCGTAGACTTTATAGCAGAATTGGAATACTACATTGATTTTTGGAGTTAGTACACCTTACAGTTTCTGCAACTATTTGTGCTGATTTTGTTGTCCTTTTGGGTTTTTTTTAAGGACTTTGTAGTTTCCTAGGAGTTAGGGACTTTTATATTCCTTTCCATCACCCTTCTGAATGGTTTTAACCATTCAGAAAGGGAAATAGGCTTCCTCTTATATTTTCTTCAGCTGATTTTTCTAGGGTAAACTTGGACTTCCTTGCCTCTTGACTGAGTATAATGGCTTCATATAGAAATATAATATTTCATTTTTGAGTGCATATTAAAGCAGAAAACACTTCCATTGCTGGAATATAGAAGGAGGCTATTTTCTATTTGTTTATTTTTCTTAATAAGTCGAAGAGTGGAAAACACCCTCTAGGACCAAGTGGTACTGGGATTGGCTTGCACTCAGACTGGGAGGCACAGTGCCCAGAGAGGGCTCCGAAGCTGTTTTGCTGGCTGCCCGCTCTGAGCAGCTGACTAACCAGCTGCCGAGCACATTGATCTCGTCATGACTGCTTTCATCTTAGAGCAGAGCAAGTTAACACAACTTAAATGGAAGCCACATGAGAGGCTCCTGACCTCAGGGTAACCTCCTTTCTTACCTTTGAAAGAGAGGAGTGTTCTTGTCACTTCCCAGTTCTAGCCACAAGATGCTTGGGAATGGATAGCCACATAAAAAGAGCGTGACATTTCAGCGATTTCTGAACACAGGCAGATCTTACACGGGATCTTCTCGTTTTCCTTTAGTGTAAAAGGAGCATTATTCTGAGCCTGCTGTTACATGTTGAGTAGAGAAAGAGTTCTGTTCTTCCCTCTTCTTCTTCCTTTTTAATCCTTACTCTAGTCTTCCTGGAGCTGCTGTAGATGCAGCTGGTAAATTAGACCTAGGACTGGTCTAAACCTGCCCTTTCCCTAAAACAGTATGCAGAGGAGCAACAACTCTTTTCCGATAACAAGCCATTGTTTCTTGGTGTGTGTGTGTGTGTGTGTGTGTGTGTGTGTGTGTGTGTGTGTGTGTGTGAGAGAGAGAAAGAGTGTGTGTGTGTGTGTGTGTGTGTGTGTGTGTGTGTGTACCTGAAACTGACATTTGGTTACTTCCTCATTGCTCTCACGCTGTGGAGATGAGGTCTTATGAAACCTGAAGCGTACAGTTTGGTCAGCCTGCTGGGTCCTCACCCCCGGGTTCCGTTACAGTTGCCTGCTGTGCAGCTGGCGTTCATGCAGGCGCTGGGGATCCACACTAAGATCTTCACATTTGCTCAGCGGAGTTACCCACTGAGCACTGCGCCCCAGCTGTGATGCACGCATTCTTATACTCATAGGAGTATACTTCTTACTTCTATTTCTTGTTCATATGTCCCTTGTTCTTGCTCTTGGACTGTTCCTTTACTCGCTACAAAGGTTTAATTTAGTTTTTCTTTGTTTGCTTCTTTTTTGAGACAGAAAAGCACTCTGTAGTCCAGGATAGCCTAGAACTACCCAGGATAACCCAGACTACCCCTGAAGTCACAGCAGTCATTCCTCCAGCCTCAGCCTCCCGACCAGCATTATCGGCACGGGTCACTGTGCCCAGCTCTGCACTTTCTTTTGTAGGCACTTCGACTTTGTTCCTTCTCTGACTTGCCTGAGAGTGTAGATCCTCCACCTCCAGAACGTTCTGAGTTGCTCTGTTGAAGAGCAACTGAAAATGGTGGTCAGTTTCCAAGTTATAAGTTATATATCTACTTTCCCCCATTAATTATTTAATTATAGAGTAACTAACTCTAATCGCTCCTAATTCATTAAGCATAACTCACATTTATTTAGTGGTTAATAATAAATTCAGGGGCTTATAATGTGATTATAATTAACCATAGCGTTCAAACTGCTGTTTTACTTGCTTAAGTTTCCCTGGTACCGAAGAAAATGGTATGCCAAAGATCTGTGCTGGACTCCTGAAGGACATACTTAGAGAAAAAGAAGAAGAATAGAAAACATTAAAAATAGGAAGGAAAGGAAATAAGATTAAAAAATACATGTAGGTGGTTGGTTACTATTGATGTTTTGTTGACTCTGTGGAATTAATCTATTTTTACTTAGAGGTAGAGAGGCACCCAGATATTTCTCTGAAGTTATGTGAACTTCAGTTATCTATCTTCTTAATAATTGATGGTGCCTTCCTTTGTTTCCTGTTGCTGTGATAAAACATTGACCAAAAGCAATTTTGGGAGGAAAGGATTTATTTCATCTTGTATTTCTAAGAAATGGATCAGTCCTAAGGGAAGTCAGGGTAGCAGCCTGGAGGCAGGAACTGGAGCAGAGGCCATGGAAGGGTGCTGCCTACTGACTTGCTCTGCATGACTTGTTCAGCCTGCTTTCTTATAGAACCCAGGGCCACCTGATTAAGGGTGGCCCTGCCCATATCAGACTGGGTCCTCCTGTATCAATCACTAATTAAGAAAATGCCCTATAGACTTGCTTGCAGTCCACTCTGTTAGGGGCGTTTTCTCAGTTACTGACAAGAGTTTGTGTCAAATTGACCAAAACCTAACCAGCACGGATGTTGTTCAACCACTTACAATTTTGGCTAAGCACTCATATAAGGCCAGTGATGTATACTTAATGTTTCTGATTCCCTTAAATACCTGGTTGAAATTATAATTGAGAGAAATATTTTTATGTGTGTCTATGTGCATGTATATGCACATGCATGTGAGTGCTCACAAAGGCAGACAAGGGCATTGGATCCCCTGGAGTTGGTGTGGGTGCTGGGAACAGAATTCTGGTCCCCTATAAGATCAGTTCTTTTCACCACTGAGCCATCTTTCTAACCCTGTTTTGTTTTTGTTTTTGTTTTGTTTTGTTTAAGAAACAAAGTTAAATTTTGGCAGTCCAATATTAGTGTTATGTAAGCCTAGTATGTGTTAATGCATGCCTGTAATTTCAGCATTTGGGAGGCTAGGGAAAAAGAATTGAGTTGTAAGATGAGCCTGGGCTACTGCTACAACCGGAGAGCTTAACCTTAGAAAAGATGAAAATCCTTTGTGAATTTCTCTAGGAACCACTAAAGGGGTGATGGTAAACGACAGAACAAGCCTATAAAACATCTGACAGCACAGAAGTACGCTACGGGGTGAAAAGGAGGAGGCAGAGGAGGAGGATGACAATGATGACAAAGATCAGAGAATGGGACAAACAGCAAATAGGAAGATATGCAGTCGTGCAGTTAATGCAGAGAGGGAAGATTCGTGCTAGGGACATAGCTCATTGTTGGAGTACACACTTAGCGTGTACACAGTTAACTGGCTTTTAAACTACGACTCTTTATAAAGAATAAGTGGAGCATTTACAGTAAAACGAGGGGAAATCACACCATGTGACTGTAACCCAGAGAAGGCTAAAGTGGCTGAGCTCAGATGAGTGGAAAATGGGGTGTCTTCACAGCATGGACTTCAGGGAAGCAGTGAGAAACCACCCAACAGCAGAGCGGCCTCAGAGTTATCCCTAGTAAAGAAGCAGCTGCAGCAGAAACGCAGTTCAGAATGACAGAATGACGTCCTAAAGAAACCGTTTTGAAGTAGGGTCTCAGGCAGCCAGGGCCAGCCTTTAAGCGCTCATTATATGGCTGCTTGGACCCCAGCACCATGAGCTTCAGTGTTGTTCAGAGGTGCAAGGCTGAGCAGAGTCTTGTGATTTTTATTTTTATTAGCTAAAATAGCTTATGTAAGTAGACTTTTATGGAACCTTTGACTTACTATGTGGAACCCCTCTTAACACCCTTGTCTTGGAATTCTAATTATTATATTAATTATTATTATTATTATTATTAATGCTTATTGGTGACATATTTGATTCTACTCAAAACTAGAGGGGTTATGAACTCTGACTGTGTTTGAAAGAGTGTGTCTGTGATCCATTCTCATGATTGCCTTAACATATAAGTGTATTCCGAGGTTATATTCCCTTAGCACTACAATAGTCTATGACTGTGAAAAAACAAAACTTCACTGACTCTTAAACGTCTGTGAAAGGACCCCAAACATGCAGCTTTCTTGTATAGCGTTTTCTTCTTGCCAGTTTTTGCAGTAACGTTGTGATCCGTAATTGGTGATGCCTTAGGTTTTGTACAGGATATGCTTAAAATGACAAACACTAACTGTTAACAGAGAACGACAACCTTTCAGCCAGTGAGAGTACAAAGATGAATAAGGTTTAGATTAAAGGGAAAATGGCTTAGGTATGAAAGTAACGCACTACCTTTCACTAATCCTCATTAATCTTTTTCTTTGGTGTAGGCCGAGTAGGTGGGAACTTAGGGTTTCTATGCAGATGCCAGATTAGGACTTACTCAGTTTTTCCAGTTCTGATTTTGAATTTCTGATTTTGTTTTATACGATCTATAAAAGGTTATTTTTTTCAAACCTCATTTTTTTTTAAAAAGTGTTTGCTCTTATTTTAGTATTTAGTATTGACATAATTACTTCAGAATTCATAAGAAAAATACCAAATGTTCTTAACTAGATTTTTATTAACTAAATATTTGCAAACCGTTACTGCAAGTACATAAAAATGAAGAAATAAAGTCATGCAAGTGGTTCTGGCTATTAGTCCGATTTTTAGTAGCCTCTGACACAGGCTAAATTTGTGCCCTGTCGAGCAGGAGTCCTACAGACTGTTTGGAAACTTTGCTCCGTCCCTTGTTACATTCTGCCAAGAGAAAGTGTACCTGGGAGAAGTAGGAGAGGGCAGAGGGAGAATCAAGAGAGCCTTGTCTACTTTTCCTCTCACTGGCAGCCAGAGAGCTCTACCCTGGCAGGAACAGAGTGGCAGTTGGTTCCAGTGCACAGCCTCTGCTTGCCTACAGACCATCCTCTTCAAAGCTCCGTTTAGATGAGCCAGTCATGTGCTCCTCAGAGAGCTGCGTGTGGTCATTGCCGAGCGAGCCCCTTGGCTTGAGCTCTTGGCTTCTAGTGTCCTGCTAACAGCTCCCTCCTTTCAGGGGTTCAGTTCGTAGGGTTTCTGTTTGAAGGCCCAGAGTTGTAATAATTCCAACTACTTCCTCTTTGTTTCTTTCAGCTCTGTGCAATTCCTGCTTCCATAATAATCTGCCTCTTCCCCTTTTTCCTTTTCAATTCTCCAGTTCCTGGCTAGCGATTTACATTAAACTCTTGGGGCTGATGAGATGACTCAGTAGGTTAAGGTAGGCGCCACCCGGTCCCAGAGATCCAATGGCGGAAGAAGAGAACTGACTTGTGTAAGTTGTCCTCTGACCTCCGCAGGTGTACCTGCTCACATACTCACACACACATTCACACATACATAAATGTAATAAAATATTTAAAAAAAGGTTAAATTATAGGTGTGATACTTGTCTTTTTATCAAAGCCTGACTCATAAATTTGTCAAAATGCCGTTACCCACAGAGTGCCAGGAACAGTATGAGGCTGTCTTCCTGTTGTAGTGACCGAGGCTCTGCACAGTGGAGACTCTTCTTTCCCTTCTGTCACCCTGCCAGCTAGCCTCTCCTGTGGCCCAGAGGTTTCTGAGCTCGGTGTCATAGTTCTGTTGTTTGCTCTTCTGCGCTTCTTATTGCAAGGGCAGTGATGCTGGCCTTGCTTGTTCTTGTTTCTTCTCTACCTCGTCCTTAATATAAGATCTCTGCACACAAGGTCCACAGTGAAAGTTTTGGCTGCTGAGCATGCCTGTGGGCCCTTCTGAAGGGCAGAAGGCACCTGCTAATGGGATGGACCTCACTTAAACACCTGGCACCTAAACTTCCTCACCGGTGGAAGCCAAATCCTGAGGTCCTAAGTCATATAAACATCCTCCAGAATCCACATCCCTGAGGCTTGACTGGGCCTCTCCACCTCGGTGGCTCCTGAGATCAAAGCTGCTCCTCCTTCCTGGCAGTTAGTTCCTCACCAGTTCGTGTAAGGAATTCCAGAGAAGAATCACAGCAGTCTGTCTGGATGCAGTAAACTTTCTTAGGTTTCCGCCTCTTAGGCTTTCCTTTCAAATAAGTCTTCCAGCTTTCCCTTTCTGATCCTCGATTAACTCTGTGTTCTTTGATGTATCTGGAACCTTCCCCAACTGGTTTCCAGGAGCTTGAAGTTGTAGGAATTACATCTTGGCACACACACCCTTGCAGATTGCTCCATAATGATCTGTATTATGCACTTAATGTCTTTTCTGTTGGGCTCTCCATTAAGATGGGTACCTCCGTCTAACTATAAATAAAACAAGTTTGCCATTACTGTGTTGGCTTCCTGGTCCTGTTGCAGAATGTTTTAGATATTTCAGGTTTGTGTTGGCTCACAGTTTTGGTGGTCTCAGTCTGTTACTGGCTGCCCCTTTCTTTTAGGCTTATGGTGAGGTCATCCATCCTGGTGGGGACACTTGGTGAAGGAAGACTACCTCATGGCCAAGTGTGAAAGAAGAGAGAGCAGGAGAATGGTTGGTGCTATCCTTTCTACAGCACGACCTCGGAGACTTACGTTCCTCCTACTAGGCCCCACATCTCAGTTCTGCCCACCCCACCCCAACCCCAGTAGAGCCAGTGGCTTGTAAATTGCTAGGCCTTCGAGGGACCATTTAACAACCAAACTAGAGAGAATTACTTCTCAGTTCCTGCTTTTATTTCTCTTGTTGATCTGTTCATCTACTAACTAGATAACTTGAATCACAAATTTTGGGGTCTTAGGATTCAAAGGAGAATTTCTTTGAAATTCTCATATGTCTGAATAATAAGATATATTCTCTCTTCCATCCCCAGTGCTGGGTAAACAGACCAATGCCTTCCCTAACCCAAGTTGCTCCCAACTACCTGGTAACTCTACAAGCAGGGGTATCTGACGTCTCTGACCTCTGCCAGCATGTGCACACGGCCCCTCAACAGATAGATGGGAATCACATAATTAAAAATAATAACAAAAGCAAATCTTAAAGGAAAAAAAGCCCCACTAAGTCAGTAGTAGCCTGAGATTATAGTTACTTGGTAGCAGGATTGAAGAAAGTAAGCCTGGCCTTTTGACCTTGATCATTAAAGTGTGCCGTTTATTCCTTCAGCTTTTTACTGTTAACTTTTAATTATGCCTGTCTATTCCCAATATTTCATAAACTTATTACCATTGTTTTTGCTAATTTACACAGAATTATGGTAGTCACAATTCATGGCTCATGATGTACGTTACATGTTGTGAAGATATTGTTTATTCTTTTTCAGTCAATAGAAACATTATATACATTTATCTACTAAGTCAGTGGTTCTCACCCTTCCTCAGGCTGTGACCTTTAGTACAGTTCCTCATGTTGTGGTAACCCCAACCATAAAGTTATTTTATTGCTAACTGCAATCTTACTACTGTTATAAATTATAATCCACGTGTTGAGAACATCTGATCTGAGCAGTATCTTGATGTTTAGTTTTATGAAAGTATTAACCATCCAAGGCTCTGTCTTGATAAAGACATTCGTCCGTCTTGGGCAGGGATGTTTCTTGGATTTTGCTGTTATGCTTTTCCTCAGATTTCCTCTTCCCCTTGCTCTGCACGGGGCCCACAGGTCAAGCCTGTGTTCTGTGCTGCGTTTTCATCACCACGACTTTCTGGTTTGGAACCCCACACATACCCAAGTGGCTTCCAGGTCTTGAAGTGATTAGTCAGCAGTGAAGTGCATTTGATCCTCAGTACCAAAGAAAAGGAGGAGAGCTGTATCTTTGAATTACAATGGAGGGATTTATATTTTCATCAGAGTTCCGTAAGTGGTGATTGCTTCTAAACTGAGCAAGTATTTTCAAAACAATTTTTTTATCTTTCAGTAAACTCCTGCTTTTATGATTTAAAATTACTTTTTGAAAATAAAATTAATAATAAATTTTACTCTTTATGTGTACTGGTGTTCTTTCTGCACATAGATCTGTGGGTCATAGGTGTGCCCAGTGCCCTTGGCTGGTTGGGATCTGCAGCCTCGTAGGTGGGGGGTGGAAACTGAATTCAGGTCCTCCTAACCATCGAGTCCCCACAGTAGCTCCTAAAGTCATGGTTGTTTGTTTGTTTGCTTGCTTTTAAGCCAAAGAGGATTTGGCAAAATGGGTGTAGCTGGAGCACATAATTAAAGGGAAATTTGTTAAATTTGTTTCATTTGTAAAGTGGGGTCCCGATGTTCCTTGTCCTGTGCTACTTTCTGGATGTGCTGTTCTCATTTGTCTCACCCTGCACAGTTACAGTCACCCTTTTGGTTCTGTCCCGTGAGACTGTGATGATCAAAAGCATCCAGTGACTTTCCTAGTAGATTATTTTCTGAATTCCCTGAAACTAAGAAGCTGTTTAAAACAGAATCCCCTTTGTGGGGATTTATCATCTGCCAATCAACTGATTATTCATGATGAGAAAGTAACCACATTTTGAAGATTTTTAAAGTCAGATTTTAATTCTATTTAAAATTTTAACCTACTGACTAGTAAATCATATATCTGAAAATAGCTGCTGAAAAATTTGCTTAAAGAAAATCATAAACTTCTTGTAGAAAAAAAAAAACATTATCTTTTAAAGTCCTGAGGAGTTGGGGTTGTGATTTGTTTAACTTATTGGGGGCTATGCTTTTAGAGAAAACTGACCCTTCTCCTGGAAGCTGAGGCTTACCCTTGACCAGGGGTAGACCGTGTATGGCTTCCCTCTTCCCACTGGATCTCTTGGTCTGCTTTAGGCTCGTACAGGTTTTGTGTATGACGCCGTAACCATCAGAACCGAGTGTGTAGCTGCTCCACTGTGTCCAGCAGACTCTCTCCTCCTAATCATCTGCCTCTCCTGGCTCTGACGCGCTCTCTGCCTCCTCTTCCACAATGAGCCTGGCTCATTGAGTATGGCTGTTCATACTGTAGTCACTTATTCCCCATAGCCCCTCTCTCTACTTGACCTGGCTGGCTGTGGACATGTACTGAAAACAGGCTTCTCTGATGAGATGCTTCAATCAGTGTGTACAATGAAAGGTCATTAGGCGTTGGTTTAATACTGTGTCCACTTAGCAGAACACGTCTCGCCAGGCTGATGGTTACTGTAATCCACTGGGCAGTACTGATGGTTATTTCCTGCTCTGAGAGCACGCATCACATCTTTCAGCACTGTGAAAGCCAGCCAGAAGAGATGATGCTCCCGGGACACTACCAGTTTGCTTTCTCCATATGGCTGGCGTCTTCAGCAAGAAGGTCTTATCTCAAGTTTTGGAGGACAACCAAGAACACTGGCAATAGTTTGTAATGCTTGAAGCCTTTTGGGCCCCGGGGGTGCGTGGCACACTTGGCATGGTACATGGGTGAAGAAGGACAGAGGACAACTTGCTGGGCTCAGTTCTTTCCTTCTCTCACATGAGCTCTGGTTCAGGTCATCAGGCTTGGCGTGGCGGAGAGTGCCCTTACCGGCTGAACCGCCTCACCAGCCCCAAGAACTTTTTGGTTTTCATGACATGGTTTTAATGCTGAGGTTCAGATATACCTATTTGCTTTTGTCTATTTTTTTGAAAAAACACAATTGGACTTTTGATTGGGACCATATTGAATATGTAGATCCCCTTGAATAGTAGAAAAGTCTTAATAGATTTATCTTCTAGTCCATGGAAAGGGGATATATTTTCATCTACATACATTTTTTGAGCTTTATTCAACAGTATTTTTTAGCTTTTAGCATATACTTGTTATCTCATTGGATAACTCCAAAGGACTTATCTTTTTAATACTTTTTAAATTACTATTATAACTGTTTCCCTTCTGTGTGTGAGTGTATGTGTGTACTGTATGTGCACATGTGTGGACATGGCCTGGAGGTCAGAGTTCAACCTTGGGCATTGTTCCTGAAGAGCCTCCTAGCTTGCTTTTTGAGAAAGAATCACTTGAATGCCATGGCTTGTGTGTGGCAGTAAGGACAACCCTGGGGGTCTTTTCTTTCCTTTACCCAGTGTGTCTGGAGGATAAAATCAGTCACTTGGCTTGGCAGCAGATCCGCTGCAGGTGTGAGCCACCTCACTCTAGTTGGTATGTCTTCTAAGTCAGTATAACACTTTCAAAGAACCAAATTCTGTCTTGTGTATCTCCACTGTCTTTCTTGTATCCTTCTTTTAGTTAGTTTTGGGTTTAATTGGATCTTTGCTTCCTAATTCCATGAAGTGTACCATTTGGATACTAATTCGAGATTTTCTTTTTGATGTAGACAGTAGAGCTAGAAGTTCTCTTGACACTTAGCTGTACACCGTAAGGTTAGGTGTATTGTATTAGTGTTTTCCTGTGTCTCAGTGTGTTCTGTGGTCTGTGTGAGTTCTTCTGTATGGTATTAGTTAGGGTTGTTTTATTTTGTTTTCACATATTTGTAAGCTTGTAAGCTTTCCTTGTTTGATGCTTAGTTTCATTTTATTAGATTCAGAAAAAGACAGACAGAGAAGCGCGCGAGCATACACACACACACACACACACACACACACACACACACACACACACTTCTGCTAGGAATATATCTCAGTAGTAGAGCCCCTGCCTAGCCTATATATACATGTCCCTGGGTCTAATACTAAAAAAGGAAAACCATGTTTTCAGTTTGTTTTGTAGTCTTGCGGTCTGGTCTGCAGTATGTTCTGCACACTTGAGAAGAGCTGGTGTGTACTGTTGTCAAGTAAAGAATCCTGCATGTGACTTAGGTCCTGTAGACGTTAAATGTGCAGTGTTTCCAAGGTCTGTTTTGTGTGCTCTTTCTAACACTTGCTGTAAGTTGGCTGTTGAGGTTTTCGGTTCCTCGTCACCCTCCTTTTACTTTGCCCTGGAAGCCCTTCCTTCCTGCTGTTCCTGTGTGTGTGGGGGGGGGAGGTCTGTTGGGAGCAAATGTCTTAATTTCTCTTTCATTTCAAAGTAAAGTTTTGTGGAATGTAATATTCTTGTTTAACATTTTTTTCTTCTAATATTTCAATGTGCTGTTCCTGGCCTTTTAATTTCTAAGTATCATCAGCCGTAATCATGTTTAGAAACCCTAGTGAAGATTAAATAGCCCCACACTGGCTGCCTCATGATTTCTTTCCTTGGGATTTCTATGTCTTTAACGAGAAGTATCTCGGTGTGGATCTCTTTGTATTCCTGTTGGTCTTTGTGTATTCATGTCTTTGTCATCAGAGCGGGGAACTTTGAGGTCAATGTTTATTTTTAAAAATGCACTTGACTTCATTTTGCTGTTTTTCTAGAACTTACAGAGCCCTGGTATTCATGCGTGTACTTGTGTGACAGGGTCCCAGATGTCCGTTGCTCTCAGCTTTTTATTTTATTTGCTAGGATTTTCTTCATTGTTTGTAGATTATGAATAAGTGGATCCTTTCCTGTTGTGTGCTATTACTCAAATGCACTCAAATACAATAAGAAGTTATTTGTATCTCTCAGAGCTACTTAAGCCCACCAAGATCTATTTAATGCTCTGTGTTAGCACATTTCCCTAGAAATCTCCAGCGTTTCCACTGCTCTTTTCAATCTCTAGAGGTCTTTTTCTTGGGAACCAGGAATTCTGTATCTATTAATATTCCCACTTTCCACCCTTCCCTAGGCTCTGGGACTTTATTTTAGTTTTGTTTGTTTTGTTTATGATTTTGTTTACGGTTATGAAGATATTTTTACAACCTTGTTTTCATGCCAAATGTATATTTTACATTTGCAGCAGAACTCCATTTGGACTCATCACTTCGTAGGTGCTCATTAGCCACATCGGCCTATATTTTGGATAGCCAAATTCTGTATGGTATTATAATACAGCATCTATATGTAATTGATCTGTGCTATCTGTGATTATTTTATCCTCCTTTGTCCTTCTAGAACAATAGGCAAGACTTGTGGCCAGCATAGTTCCTTCAGGATTCTGCAACGATACGTATGCTTGGATAGACAGGAGGGACCATATGAGTACGTTAAGAGACAATGGTGGTTGAAGTGTTGATAGGCTTTTGATCTGGTGTGGGGCTGAGCTTCGCGTGGTGCCTAGCCTGTACGAGGCACTGGAAATCATTATCTGGTGTGACTGAGTCTAAGGTTTATAGAGATACTCATCACACATGCAGTATTTCAAAGGCTTATAGATTTTTTTTTCTCACAGATGAGGTTTTCCTCAAACGATGTAGGACCCAAGCCTGCATAGTTACTCCTCTGCTGGGCCTGTCACTGGTTTAACCTTAGAAAGAAAGGCTTCTCTGGTGTCTCTTTTGTTGCTCTTGTTCTGTCAATTGACTTCTGAGAAGGCCTCACTCTGTAGCTCCAGTCTATCTGCGAATTCACTGTGAGGCCCGTACTGTCCTGGAACTAGCATCAGCCAACCTCCCAGGTGCTAGGACTATAGTGGGAGCCATCTTGTCTACCTGTAGCATAAAGATTTAGAGAAGCAAAATGGTAGTTGGAAGTAATGGAGTTTACCTTGACTCTCTAAGGTAGAAACAGATATCCTGCCTTAGTTGCTGACTGTCACAGCAGAGCTCTTTTGAAGGTGCAGCTACAGGAATGAAGCAGATAGATGACATTTAGGACATGTCTGCAGTTGGCACATTTAGGGCATGTCTTACAGTTAGCACGTTTCTTTGGAATCAGGTTTAGCATACCAGGCTGCTTCCCATTGCCATCTGTATATTACCTTGGCTAACACACAACCGAAGCTTCCATTTAGCCTATGATGGAATACTTTAAGTAAACTGAAGTCCTGCTGAAACTATTAGAAATACCCAGGGGAATGAGAGTCCATTTTGAAAGTATGTAAGACTCAGTCTGTCCAAACTTCAGGAGGGCAGGGAGGGAGACACAGTATTCTTCATTTGCTGAGTTAGTTAACAGCCTTTGAACTGTTCACAATGGAAGGATAAAGTTTGAGCAGGGCATAAGAGAAGAGCAAAAAGCAACCGGGGACTGTACAGAGCCTCCACTGCCCTGTCTTTATTTTTATTTGTATATTTTATTTTTAATATCTTATATATGTAATTATTACATATTTTACTTAACAGCCTCCGCTGCTGTTATTCTGCCCTAGATTTACTAAGTCCCCTGAAGGACCTTACTGTAGCAGGGACAGTAATGCGGGAGTGGGTCAAACTGTCAGTGTTCAAGGTCAGTCCCCAGCAGTCTCTGTCCTTCACCAGGTTGTATTTAACTGCTGATCTGCATCTGCTTGAATATTCAGCTAGGGACAATAAATAAAGCCTCCGTGGAGGAAGACAGCTGCATGTGGAACCTCTACGTTCCTCCAGTTTACCTCGTCTTCATGTAGTGTCTGACAGCCTGTAAGCTATCCACACATCAAAGAGAGAGAAAAAGCCAGCAGCAGAAGCAGCCTGACGGCTTATACAGACTGAGGGGTTATAGACAGGAGTGCCCATTAGCATATTCATGAAGATAGATGCTGGAGCTAGAATGCTGCCAGAGAGCTGGGATCTGCAGAAAAGAATCAGGTGGGGGTTCTATAACTGAAGAAATGGGCAGTGCATCGAGGAGATGGGTTTAGTCCCAGGCGAGACACAGCGAGGAGGATGACCGGTAAACGGGATGGTGAGTTCCCAGACACTCAGCACAGACTTGTCTGCTCGGTATCAGGACTGACCCAAGCTCTGCTGTGGTTGCTTCTTAGACTCCCTAAACAGTATGCTTTACGATTGGAGCTTGGCGATGAAGAGAAACGATGCTAGATTATAGCTGCAATGCTGCCTTTTCACATGTGCTGTTTCATGTTTTAGTATGATGTTTTTAAACTTACAGTAAATACATACAAGGGAGTGATCAAATACGAAGTTATCCGTTATAATTTGTATTTGTGTTCTCCAGACTTCCAGCAGCAAACCCTTTCTATGAGTCTCCTATTTAGTAAACCTAGAGTATACCGTAAGAGTGAGAGGTTGAGCAAAACACAGATGGAAAACATACAGCAGGATTTATTTTAGCACCAGGGCATGGTAAAGGGCTTGTTTTTATCTGGGATGGCTTGCAAGGCGCTCCGGTAAGTTTGCTTATTACATGTAGGTCATAAAGAGCCATTAGAAAAGACATTATGGTAAATTATTGAGTTGCGTAAAGGGGCAATTGACTTGTTTCTCACTTAGTAATGCTCCTCTAACTAATAAGACAGGAAAAAGACTGCCAGTTACATTCGATGTCTTGTAAATTGTTACGTGCATCCTGATTTCAGAGATGTTGAAATTAAAAGAAAAAGTCAATATTAGCCTTACCTCTAAGTCTTTAGTTCTGTTGCTCGGTGTTTGATGGTTCGCTCAGGGAAGTTCTTTGAGCATTTTCCTACCTTGAAAATGGGATAGGCCATGGATCTGGCTGGTTCTGGATGGTGGTTGACACTTGTACATAGACGTAAGCATCAAAGTAACAGCCACTTGGAGTTTGCAGAGGGCAGCAGGGTCTAGGGACTTTTATCCCTTCTGACCTCTTCATTATTAAGGTCTCACTGTTGAGTTCCATAAAAGTTTGCCCTCTGTCGATACAGCATTAATAGTGCTGTTAACAAGAGCAACTAAATAGAGCACTAATCAGACTATATAATTTTGAACAAAACATTTAGATTCTGAGATATTTGCTGGAAATGAGAATTCCTTAATAGATCGATTCCCATTTTAAAGATAAACTCTAAGCTCAGAGTGACATTTTTCTTCAGCAATAAAATATTTAAAACTAGAATTTTTGTTTGTTTGTTCTTTACCTTCAGAATTTTTCAAGCCATATCCAGCTGATAGGATGAAAAAGTTTAAGAGGAGACTGTCCCTCACGCTCAGGGGAAGCCAGACTATTGATGAGTCCCTGTCGGAGCTGGCTGAACAGATGACCATAGAGGAGAGCAGTAGCAAAGACAACGGTAAGTCTCTGCAGGGGAGAGCCTTCGTTACCTTACAGACACACTTCCATCTTCTCTCAGGTAAGTTGACGATGCTATTTTTGTTTATCCACGTCTTTGGTTTCCTGGACTCCTCTCAGCTGGGAATGGCCACCTCACCCAGGAGTACCTTTATGTTTTGACTAGCTCTCAATTTCTTACATATGCTATAAAATTAGACTGATTGTTAAATAACTATTGGTAAATTATCATTTAAATATTTGTATTAAGTATCCTGAGTTACTGAAGGATAGTGAGGTTGTGAAGGTCCTGTCCGTGGCATTATTATATAGTCTTAAGCATTCTAGGTGTGTATTGGCTGTCTATGTATTACAAGGATCATCAGGTGTGGAAATTTGCTATTTTCTTATTTTGTGTCCCACAGTGTGACCAGAGTATTGAGAACTCCTGTGACAGAGACAAAATCATTGTTTCATTTGACAGTGCTTTTTACAATGCAAAGTAGTAGCGCACACATTTTATTGTAACAATGTAAAGAGTTTATTAAATTGAACTAAAATGTCAACTTGGTGAAAGTTTTAGAACACTGTTGCCAAAATAAACCGAGGAATGTCCCAGTGATCAGGAGGGAGATAAAAACAGCCAGCAATGAGCGAGCCATGATTTTCCATGTCTGGGGAGTTCCCTTGCCTGAGCTTGAAAATCTGGTTCGAGATATCTGGCAGTGGCCAAAGCCTGATCAGCTGCTTCATTGCAGGGGAAGGCTTGTGGGGTGAGAGACGCAGTATCGTCGTGCGTGTCAGCAGCCATCATATGGGACTGCAGGTGCACAAAGGCACTGAAGTACTGCTTCACCCATGGGGAGAAGTCGGTTTATCCAATGCAGGTTTCACAGACCTTGCCTTTCTTCCTCAGACAAATCATTGCTTGCCGAACAATGCCCATCTTGTTGGCAGAGTCCAGGCGACCTTGGGTCTGTTCTCATGGTCTGTCCTGGTTTTCCGATGTTTTCCTTGATGGTCTGATTTTTGACAAGAACAGAGAAAAAATTTTGACAAGAGCTCAGTCAGAAATTTAAGACAATAATTTGGTTATCATTCTATATAGGGGGCAAAAATTTACATTTGTCTCAACTCTTGAAGATGATTTTGTAATATTTATTCCTCTTTTAAGAGAATCTGCTCGATACACAGAGCAGAATTCTGCTATTCTCAAAGATTCCCATTGGATCCTTGGTGGTTAATAATAGTTGAATCCAGCTTGCTTATTCTTGTGCTAGAAATTCTGGCCAGTGTGCTTGCCAGTGATGTTCAAAGATAGAAGAGGCACAGTGTACCTCACGGTCAGTGACTTCTGGAATGCATTCCTATGAGTATTTGATTACCAGACAAACGTTTTCTATTAAAACTGAGTCATGGACGATGCACTGACATTTTAGAGCTACTTAATACTAATGGAGTGTTTTCTGGAATATTTTGGTAATTACTTTAAAACCTGATTAATTTGTAACAAATGATGAGATGTTAAAAATAACCAATATTTTGGAAATGGTGTAAGTTATTTATTTGTGACAAACCATAGGAAGGAAAGACTAAGAAAGGGTGTTCCTCCTCATCAGAGTGACCTGAAGTCGTTCAGAGATAGACCTTAACTACCATAGTCACTTGCTGCTTATTCTCTCTGTGTAATGTGGATTTCATCAAAAATGAGTCTCTTTTTGCTCATGTCAATGCCTAATGGCTGTACTAAACACAGTTTTCCCCTTGGAGAGTTTAAGTCTATTCGTTTTCCCCGTTTTGTTTTTAGCACAAGAACTACGTAACGTAGGCTGCACACAGAGATAGCGCCCATGGCGAAGCACTCTGCGAATGTATGTAGAGCGTGCTATTTACAAAGCTTACCCAAAACAGAATCAACTTATAAAGCAAAAGTGCTTTGTCCAGTTTGAAACAGTGAACATTCTAGATTAAGAAATAAGTGAAGTAGTTTGTTATTTCTCCGAGTAAACTGCCTCACACCAATTTTTGATATCCTGTCTCTAGTTTGATTGCATGGGTGGTCAAGACATCTGTTATGCTTGCGTAATATGAAGACATGTATACCGTAACATAATGGACAAGTACACACTTGCAGGGTTGTAATTCTGTAAACATCTTAGAAAAATTAAATGCACGTGGCACTTGTGGTTATCTACGATACTCCTCCCAACTAGAATCTGAGAGGTTTCTGTACTTTTAATAACCATATCACACTTTAAAGGCAAACTTAAAATGTTGTGCTGTAATTGTAACTCACAGTGCACTGTGCAGCTGTGATGTTTGCACAGTGACTGGTAGATCAAATCTAGAAAAGAAGAATCTTGAGTTTTACTTACTGAATTGGTAGTCAGAATGTAAAAATAAGCTTAAAATTGATAATCTTGGCCACTTTACACATACCGGCCCTAATTTAGAGCAGCTTTATTTAAATATAAATTGAAAATTTATAAGTGGAAGAATAAGAAAGTATTCCTAAAATATTTTCTAGGAAAGATGACTAGAAATTTTTAAGTTTTTATTTTTATTTACTTATTTATTCATTTATTTATTTATTTACTTATTTATTCATTCATTCAGTCAGTCAGTTAGTTGTTTGTAGTGTGAGAATTCGACTTGGGGACTCACACATGCTAGGCTATCACTGTATCACTGAGCTATGGTCCCAACCCTGAGCCTTTAGTCTTTTTAAATTGTCAAATTAATTTATTTCTTTGTCTCTAAAAGCCTAGCATAGAATTACCATATGGACAAGCAGTTTCACTTTTAGGAATGTACTCAACGAAATTGAAGTAGGTATTCAAGCAAAACACGGCTAAGAGACTTCCTCATTCATAGCTGACTGGTTATCAAGTATTATCATCCTGTAGGGTGTCTCTGGTTGTTTAAAGGTTCTTATATAACAGGATTCCATATTCAGGGCAGTAATCTCAGCCTCCGTACGGATGCACACTCAGTATTTCTGTTGTACTCACTCACTGACACACCTTTCTGAATGTCTAGTAGTAGAGGTACAGATGAGATGCCTTTTGGTAAGAATTACGTGTGTTATATTCTACGGCATATTTAACGTTGTGTGCGACAGACACATGGTAGTCACGTTAAGACAGCACATGGAGGACTGGTTTGCAAATAATTTTAAGATGTGAGTAATTTGATAATAAGAAACCTGGGGGGGGGGCGTATTAGTAGCTGTTAAACAGCTTTGGTCACTGGACCAACCTAAAATGTTAAGGTCTTTTCTATAAATGTGTTTTCATAGAAATCCTTTCTAACTGTTGCACTTTGAATGAGTCGCCAAAGAAGTGAGCTTACCTGTAAACGATCTCTGTTACAGCCTTGTGTTTTGTTCTGTTTTCTTAACCCTTCTCTTGTGATCCTGACTCTTGGGATGGCTGTGGAATGATTCTTGGATGCCATGAACCACAGAGCCCATTGTGAAGAATGGCAGGCCGCCAACGTCTCACAGCATGCATTCCTTCCTCCATCAGTACACAGGGTCCTTCAAGAAGCCCCCACTGCGAAGACCCCACAGCGTTATTGGAGGAAGCCTTGGTTCCTTTATGGCAATGCCCAGAAATGGAAGCAGATTAGGTAACGTGCTTATTGGTTTGCTGTGTTTAACAGTGTGCTTGGAGGACATGCGCGCTGGCGTGAGTGTATGAAGAAAGCCGGCCTCTTTCACTGTCAGATCTCCTCTAGTCATGTAGAGCCCAGGAAGGAAGATGGGGTGCTAACACCGCAGAAAGTGATGCTTCCGTGTCTGTTCATCCAGAAGAGTGGGTACCACTTCAGCGTGCTTCGGGTCACGACCGCATTATCACAGTACAAGAAGTAGTTACCAGCTGGCTTGTTACTCTTTTGCCTTTATGTGCTTTTGAAATATCCAGGAAAGATACCTGCGAGTTTGTGTGTATTTTATGTCTCGCGTCTTTTTTGATAGTGGAGAATTATGTTTTCATTTTAGAAATCACTTTAAATAGAGCTGTTTCATTACCCCATTAGATAGATGTATTTACTACAGTTCCCGAACGTCTTACTCCACCGTTTGCTTTATTTCTTGCTACAGTAGGTTACTTCCGGTTCTTGTCCCTAATTTTAAGACTATGAGCCTCTCTACAGTGTGGCTTCATCTGTGAGAAATGTGCCTTTATCCCTGTCAGCACAGCACAGAGAGTGGCGCCGGAATCATCAGCCTGGTTCGTGAGAGATGAGTGTCATAGTCAGAGAGACGAGTTGTTAAACATAGCTATGGTTGTAGTTTATATTGCACAGCTTTAGAGTTAAGCTAAGTTAAAAGCCAAAGGTAATGAGTGCTCCAGAGTCCTTACCCCCTAACTGATTTCCTGTTACGGTTGTCTACTCTCTGCGATGATGTTATTTGCATCATGTGTCAGTACTGATAACACTGTGTGATGGTGCACCATTGCATATGTCTGGACAGTGCAACCTGTCCAGTCATACTGTGCCAAAAATCTGAAGCCAGTCACGAGGGAGTATTTATCTTCAAAAAATCAGGTCTTGGCTTGTAATTTTGTTGGCAGTGTAGTCAAGAGTTAGTTATGTTTTAGGTTGTATGGACTGGAGTCTGTTGAATATTCTTTTTCTGTGTGTAGTAACCCTTTAAAATTGCAAGAAACGGGGTTGGGGATTTAGCTCAGCGGTAGAGCACTTGCCTAGCAAGCGCAAGGCCCTGGGTTCGGTCCCCAGCTCCGAAAAAAAAAAAAAAGAAAAAAGAAAAAAGAAAAAAAATTGCAAGAAACATTTCTAGTTCAAGAGCAACATACAAACATCTGTTCTTGAGACTCTTGGTCTCGAGTTAAGAAAGTAGCATTGAAAATGTTAGTAATGTTGATTGGATTTATCAGTGTATTGTGTCTTTGTCAGTTTACTAGTAAGTGGTACAAGCTTGACTAAGCAAGTATTCTCTAGTTCTTGATACGCTTCCGGTTTCCTCAAAGTTCTTTACCCTACTACAAGTTCGTGAGGCTCTGACATCAGCCTTCACTCTCAGACCTCACTTGTACTCTGAAGGAAACAGAAACAGTCGTGCTCATTACCGTGCCTGAGTCTCCTGGCCGAGTCAAACGGTTCTCAGTGTTTACCCGTACCTGAGATGGACACCTTTGCTTGGCAGTCCTTGTGGGACAGGGCTGGCTGGTTTTGGTCGCTTGTTAGTCCTGGGGAACTGAATCTGCTGCCTCATTAAGGCTTGCTTCAGAAATGCTAAGTCACTGAGCTCGCATGGCCTTTCCAGTTGGTCTAGGCAGGTCTCGAACTTGTGCACTTGCTCTCAGCAGAGTTTTGGTACTTTAGAGAGCACAGACTTAGTTTTGCCGTAGATACCCAGCGAGTAATGCTTGGAACTCAAGGCAGCGTCTTGCTGTAGCCTCAGCTGGTGTCTTCTGCTCCATCCTGTGCCTTAGTTCCAGGTCACAGGCATGCGCCACCACTTCTGTCTTGCTACGGATGGGTAGCAGCTTTTGAAATACTTTAAGACTGTCCTATGAGTGAGTTCCATTTTTGTATTGACCTAGTGATACATTTAACCAGAGAATAGGTGTAAGAAGTAAAAGACCAGGCAGGTTTCCACCCCAGCTGTGCGCCTCAGCTGCCTGGTCTAGAAGCCGGTTACTTTTAAGGCTCTAACTCCCGGCATCTGGAAAATGAGTGAAGTTACAGTAATTCTCAAGAACTCTGTCAAGGCTGTAATTTTATTCAAGTCTTGATAATAACTTGAATTATTTTTCTTGGAACAATATTCATAGTTTGAAAATGTAAAGGGATTTCCCTCTCCTACCTCTGCCTCCCTAGTGCTGGGGTTAAATGCTGTGCCACCATGCTTGATGGATAGCTTGCTCTGTATTGCTGAAACCATGGTCAAAAGCAGTTTGGAAAGAGGGTGTTTTCTCTTTCTTTCCTTCTTTCTTTCTTCCTTCCTTCCTTCCTTTCTTTTTGTTTTTGTTTTTTGACATACATGTCACAGTCTGTCACTGAGAGGGAACCCAAGGGAGGAACTCATGCACGGCAGGTACCTGGCGACAGCATTTGAAGCTGAGACCATGGAGGGTGCTACTTATTCCCTTGCTCCAAGTGTCTTGTTCAGCTTGCCTTTTCATTCACCGCTGGGTCCTCACATGTCAATTATTAACCAAAAAAAAAAAAAAAATCATCACATGCTTTGCTTGCAGAGCAGACTAGTGGAGGTGTTTTCTCAACTGACTTTCCCTAGTGACTCTAACTTGAGTCAAGTTGTCAACCCTTCGTCACCTTGACAGACACATCACTACTAAACCCTAACCTTTCATGTTTCCCCTAACGTATCATACTAATGTAACCATTATATAACTCTAAAACATATATATCTTTGAAAGTTTCATGGTTTTAAAAGATATTAAAAAAACTTTAAAAAAAATTCAGTCTTTAAAGTATCTTAAAATCCAAGGTCTCTCCACTTGAGCTTCTGTAAAGTAAAAAAAAAAGTTACACATTTCTTGTTCCAAGAGGGAAAAGGCACGACACAGTTACATTAAATCGGATGACATCCAGCCTTCAACAGTGTTAATGAAAGCTCATAGCTATGTTCAGCATCTGGGACTCACTCACTCACGATCCTGGGGCTCCCTCAGACTCGACAGCTCCCCCAGCTTTCCTGTTGTGCCGACCACAGCACAAGCAGCTAACCTCACAGGCTCAGGTTGATACATTTAGTGAGAGAATAGGTGTAAGAAGCAGAAGACCAGGTTTCTACCCCAGCGCCATACCTGCTGTCCTTGGCGGTTTTCCCACAGTCCTGGGCTCTCCAGGACTTTGGAGTCTCCATGGTAACTGGGCTGTACATTCAGCATGGCATGCTCCTCGGGGACTCTCCACACGGGGCTGAGCCCCGGCCTCTCTCCAGGAGTCCTTCAGTCCTAGGGTTTACACCGCAGCAGCTGAGACTGCACATCCACCAGTAGCCTACCCTGGCCTCTCAGAGTGCTAAGCCTCAGCCAAGCCTTCAATCCTGCAGCCCTCATGCTGCCAAGGCTAGTAACACATGGGGGACCATTACACATCGCCAAAACTGCGTGCCAGCTTGAGATGAGGCTTTGGCTCCCTCTGGACCACAGCTTATTGCGGTGACCCCGAGGAAGCACTTCCCAGATTTCACCTCCGTGGTGCTGAGGTCTCTTCATAATCACAGCTGCTTTTCACTCTCAGCTGACAGAAGCCACAGACTCTCAATTCAGAACCTTAGAAGCCCGATGAAGCGTTTGCCTCCCTCTGAAACAACACGCCAGGCCTCCACCACCTGTGTTCCTCCACCATCTTCCCTTCCAGCTCCCAGTGAATTCCCCCACCAAGCTTCCAGCACTAATGGCTTTTCCAGTTCTAAAGTCTCAAGCGTCTTTCCCCAAAACAACATGGTCAGGCCTGTCACAACAGTTTCCCACAATCCTGGTACTGATTTCTCTATTAGCTTGCTTTGTAAGAAACACCATAATCAACTTGAGGAGAAAGGGTTTATTTGGCTTACACATCTCTCTCTGAGGGAAGCCTGGTCAGGAACTCAAGCAGGGCAGGAACCTGGAGTCAGGAGCTGAGGCAGAGACCGTGGAGAGGAACTTTACTAACTGGCTTGCTCAGTCTGCTTTCTTACACAAGTAAAGACCCATAGTGGTTGAGCTCTCTCACAACAATCACTAATCAAGAAAATTCCCCACAAGCTTGCCTGCAGGGCAGTCTGATGGTGGCATTCTCTCAGTTGACTTTTCCTTCTTTCCAGATGACTCTAGCTTGTACCAAATTGACCAAAACCTAACCAGCCCACCTGGCCTGAGATTTCTTGTTTCTCCTGTAAGGCATTTATGTTTTGTTGTTAACTGCTTGCATTCCAGCACATAGGTGTCTTTCAGTACTGTGATTTCCGTTTGCCGAGTGTCTGTCTTTTATTTGTAATGTTAATGAAGTATACTGGATAGTAAGAGTTTCTTTTAAAGGTGACCAATGCCTCCTTTTCTGACACAGATATTGTTCATGAAAATCTGAAAATGGGATCAGATGGTGAGAGTGACCAAGCTTCTGGGACATCATCTGATGAAGTCCAGTCCCCTACAGGTGTTTGCCTCAGAAATCGTATACATAGACGGATCTCGATGGAGGTAACCAGTGAAGAAAATGGAAAGATAACCTTTGTACAAATATTTGTGTTTGTGAAGAAACACACGGTGCCCATTTGAAACATCATGACGGCAAATGGAACGTAGACGAGAGCTGTTTCTTAACCTTAGTGAGCTGTGGTCTGAATGTTTGTTGTTTCAAATTACTGTCCCAAGGCAGCTATCCATTAACTACAGTTCACATTCTGTAATAAACCTTTCCTTAGCCATCCTTTTTGGTGTTCATCCGAGCACCTCCTTGTTTATATATGTATGCTTTAAGAGGTGTAAATCGGGGTTGGGGATTTAGCTCAGTGGTAGAGCGCTTGCCTAGGAAGCGCAAGGCCCTGGGTTCGGTCCCCAGCTCTGGAAAAAAAAAAAAAAAAAAGAACCAAAAAAAAAAAAAAAAGAGGTGTAAATCAACTAGGCCCAGCTCGTTTTCTTACTTGGCTGGTTTCTCCTTTGTGGTACACTGTATTTATTTATTTCTCCATGTAAGAAAGAGCTGGGGACTGGAGAGACGGCTCAGCAGTTCAGAGCCTTGCCACTCCTACAGAAGAACCCAGGTTCAGCTCTCAGTGGTTCCAGGGGACCCAGTGCTCCCCTCTGGCCTCTGAGGGTACAGGACAGAGATGGCTCCCATGTACACATGCTGACAAAAAAAATCATGCACATGAAGAAATACTAAAATCAACCCTTAATAATTCATTTCTTTAAAGATGTATGTTATAGTTTTATGGACAGAAGTTCTGTTATGGCTGTTATTATTTCAATATACCCTGTAAGTTAAAAGCTTTCTGTGAAGATACTGAACACACTTTAAAAGAAAATTTTAGGGGGCGAAAGTGATGGTTCTGCAGGTGACAGCGCTTGCCAGCAGGCCTGGCAACCTGAGTTCGGTCTCTGGAGCCCAGGTGGTGAAGGAGAGAGCTCACTCCTTCCTGCAAATGGTCCTCTGTGATCTAAGAGATCATGTTCTATGGCAGACTGCTTATTTCTGCATGGAGAATAATTTCAAAGTAAAGTTCCACTTAAATTTGCTAAAGAAACGATTGAGTCTTTTTAAAACTATTTATACAAACCTTGTTATCCACCTTTGGTTATAATAAGTGTCTTTGCCGTAAGTGACCTTGTAACCGCCAGCCAGCTTCGGTTGTCTGTCACTAAAGAATAAGGGGCCTGGGCCCATGGCTTCCCACGCCTAATGCCCTGCTCCCTTATCTATCCGCGTAGGACTTGAATAAGCGGCTGTCGCTGCCTGCAGACATCAGGATACCCGATGGCTACCTGGAGAAGCTGCAGATCAGCAGCCCGCCCTTCGACCAGCCCATGAGCCGCAGGTCCCGCAGAGCCTCCTTAGTAAGTTTCCGCCTTGGCTGCGCTGTGAGGAGCTTGCTTGCTTTTCTGGATTGTAACTCCTTTTTCCTTCTTGTCCTTTTGTCCCTTCCCTTCTTCTCTCCCTCCTCTTCTCCTTCCCTTCCTCCCTTTCTTTTCTTCCTTCCTCTCCTTTTTGCCCTTTATAACTTTCTCAAACCCCAGGTTTGCATGCATCAGGCAAGCGCTCTACCAGTCGGTGGCACCCAGCCCTGAATTTTATTTTATTTTTATATGTATTTTTATATGTGCTTAGTTTTAGCACATTATTGGCTACTTACCGTCATTTCTCATACTTAAAGGGTGTACTGGAACAGAACTTGAATTACAGCTTACTTTTGAATGTATCTGCTGGCTAGATGTGCAGCCAGACGATAATGCCAGACTTTGAGCAGAGGACTCAGACTCTAGCTTTACAGCTCAGTGTGTTTGTGGTGTTGTCACACTGTGTGGCCATTCCCCAGTAAATACATGAAAGCTTTAGACACTTTCCTCTTTACTTAAGACACCTCATTCCTCAACTTACCCAGAAGCCCCGCTCTCCGATAGCAAAGATAGTTTTACACACATGTCATACTGTGTCAATTATACTCTTTTCGTAGTATGATTTTATATCTGAGCCTTATTATTCGTAAACATTTCGTATTGTTTCTGAAGTATTTAATACTTTATTTTTATCGAGAGAGGGTTTTGCTAGTCTGGAATTGACTGTGTCAATCAGGCTGGTCTCACATCCCACTTCGCTCAGCCCCCTTAGGGGCTGGGATTACAAACCTGTTCTACAACACCCGAATCTGTTTCCTGTGTCCTCTCACTTAATCTTTTGAGCTTTGTGTAGTTGTGAATATATGTTATAGAATGTGCTTATATGGGGGTTGGGGATTTAGCTCAGTGGTAGAGTGCTTGCCCAGGAAGCGCAAGGCCCTGGGTTCGGTCCCCAGCTCCGAAAAAAAGAACCAAAAAAAAAAAAAAAGAATGTGCTTATACAAATATGCTAGACGTTTGTATATTATATGAAGCCTCTGTACTATTATAAATTTACAGCCTGTCTGTCAGTGTGCAAACGCACTTCTGTTGTCACCTCGTGTTCAGTGTTAAGTCTGAGCCTATCTGTTTTGTCGCATGTAGTCGTGGTCTGCCGGTTTTCATTGTATGGTGCACAGTTGTTAACTGTCCTTCCTTTCTGAGTGTTACACCCTGTCATCCTCGTGTCATGGTCTCCAAGCTTGCTTTTAGCCTCTTGTCATGTCAGCTTCTGTCACCATTCCTGTGTGGATTTTGGTTCACTAGATCCAAAGTAAGCTGCAAATCTCCCATAGCATTTGCTACCTAACTTTCAAGTTATGTATGCTATTAGAGGTTGGCTTACTATAAGTTGTAACTTATTTTATGTATAATATTTTAATATTCGTATGCCTTTGTTGTAAGGGTCATCTCACCAGGAATTTGCTTAGATTGTGAAAACTTATTTCTTGAAGTAATGGAGTCACAAAATAAATTATTCTCTTGGAATGAATTACTATAAAAATCTTTTATTTGTATACAGACCAAATTATGGAGTCTTGACAGTGTTATAAAATATAAGGTTCTATAGCCATTTCCAATAGTCTGTATGATGTCTGTTAGTTTTTTATATCCTAACATAGTCCAGGGTAGACTGAGTATGCATTGTTAACTCAGGATAGCAGGGATGGCGTCTGTCTTCTCCGTGTTCTCAGCACCTGGCAGTGTCCTTGGCAAATGTGGAATAGATGAGCCTTGTTTCTCGTCCTCTGAACGATTTCTGTAGGAGAGTCAACACGCTGCCGACTGATTAATAAATCTGTCAATGTTCGACAGATGCCAGTGCAAGCAAAGTTTTCTAAAAATTACATTTAAAACTTTACCAATTGCTATTTGGACATAGTCATTGAGTCCACTAAGTTGAAAATTCTGTGAGGGGCTGGGACTAGTGTGTCTGATTCTCTGAATCTGACGGCCACTTCACTGGTATAAGTCCCTCTGTCTGAATTTCCTGGCCAACCACGTGGATGGAACTCAGTAATGTCATTTATTTTTTGTATACTAACTACTTGTCCAAACATAACTGTAATAATTACAATTTACCATTCACTTTTTCTTCTAGATATATGTTTATTTGTAACTGGCATATTCTGTGTATTTATCCGGTACAGTGTGTCATTTCATTACCTGGGTACAGTATGCTTTGACTAGAGGAAGCACCATATTTATCAACAAGGATCTATATTATATTACAAATATCTGTATTTATATTACATATCTGACATTTACAGTTATTGTTGGCTATAGTTTTTTGTGTGTATATATGTATTTAAATGTGCATGTGTGTTTGTGAACTTGTGCACATGGACATGTATTTGTGTGTGTGGTATGTACTAATAATGTCACTATATTTCATTCTCTAAAGAGCAACTCTGTAATATCAATTTGGATGCATCTGTTCCACTTTGTTCCACATGTACTTGGAATTATAGTAATTTCTAAAACATTTTCTTTATATAGCCCTCATTTTGTTGATAGTACTTTGTATTATCCTTATAGCAGACCTCAATATTTTTGTCATAATCACTGCTGGACCAAATGTTTCCAGAGTATGGTAGCATTCACTCACTCTAACAAGATGAGTGAAAAAAGAAGTCACTATTCCTGAGAGGAAAATGTTTAGCTTACACTTGACATTTTCCCATGAGCTATTTTAAACTATTTCAGTGATGTTTACTGTTTTGTTCATAGTACTTTGAATTTATTCTCAATGTAGTGTTGCTCTTTCTGTAATAGGGAACAAGAAAAATTCACTGCCATTTGAATTAAAATATCTGAATTCTAAGGATGCCCATGTATAAATAAAGCATTTTGGTATAGTTTCTATGACCTTGGTAATTAGCGTTTTACATAAACTTCTTGCATAAAAAAGAATCCAGAATCCAGCTGTCACACATCAGATACCTTATACAATGACCTACCTTATATAATCCTTAAATGTTTACTGCATTTTCTAGACTGAAACTTAAAGCTTCACTTGTATTGGGAACATTTCTGTTGTCATTTTACCCAATGTTTTCATAGTAAATGTTTTGATAGTAAAAAGTAAGGCCTTAATGTCATGCATACGGTAGACAGAATGACTCTAAAACTTTTAGTATCCTATTTTTTTTTCAGAAAAATACCGTATACATACAAAAAAAATCATTAAGGGTGGAAAAAAAACCCACTAAATCATTCAATAATACCACCTGTGACTAAAAATTGTGGTTTTCTAAAACCACATTGCATGGTGTTGTAATGTGTCTTTTAGCATGACATGTATGCATCATTGTATCAAAACTCTGAGAACAGTTCTTGTGAGGAACTTCTGCAGACTGGTCAGGGTTTAAATGCCTGTGATACTTAAAAGTCTTAGAGGTTTAAATGTTCACCAACAGAAAATTAGCCGGTTCTTGTACAGACTATTTTAATTATAAACTTTGATGTTTTTAAACCTTCTGATGTTTTAACATCGCATGTATTTTAAAACTTGACAACTGTTCAATAATTTCTTACTTGTTAGAGTTAGAAGATAAAGAAGAAGTAAAGTTTTAAGACTAGATGCTAAATTCCGAATTGTTTGCTTTCAGTCAGAAATTGGGTTTGGGAAAATGGAAACCTACATCAAATTGGAAAAGCTTGGAGAGGTGAGTATACTCTCTTATTTGTAAAAGTAAGGCATTTTCTTATTATTTAAACTCTCAATTAGGCCATAATTTTTTCCAACTTAGGAAAATAAAGGTTCTAGATACCACCTAAAAGATTATATACCTAATTCTGACAAGAACCAGAGGAAATTCCGCAGGCTCTGGCTTCCTCGAGCTTGCTTGCTGCTTCTGCGGGAACTGCTGTTAGTTTATAAATGGCCCGCCTTCCACAGCAAGGGAGGGCAGGAGAACAGTAGGCAAGCCCTAAGGGAGCTTCTTACAGGAGAGCCAACATGCTCAGATTATTGAGGAACATGAAGGTCTGAATCAGGCTTTCATAATTGAACATCATCATTACGTCTTTATTGCCAGTGCTCAGCGCCCTGTGGTTTTTATGTCTCATGACCTAAGTGCCTTTGATATTAAATCCATTGATCCGGTTGTTAATCTGAAATAACACAAGAATAAATATTTTGGAATCACCATAGTATGGTAGGGATACGGATTTTGCGTGCAGGGAACTAAGATGATTTTTCAAAAATAAGACAGACTTTAATGTGCTTAGAAGGTAGAAACTGAGGCTAAGGCCCTTTGTACTATTTTGAGCAGAACCTTACTGTGTAGCCCTGGCTGCCCTGTAGCTCACTATGTTGGCCAGATTGGCTCCCTCTGTCCCTCAAGTGCTGGAAGTAAGACATGCTGTCCCATGCCTGGCAACTATCACGTTTTTAAAATGTTCCTCAAAATATATTTTATAGGGCACATATGCAACGGTATATAAAGGGAGAAGTAAGTTGACAGAGAACTTGGTGGCATTAAAAGAGATCCGCTTGGAACACGAAGAAGGTGCACCCTGTACAGCTATAAGAGAAGGTACAGTATTTCCATAGAACTTTGGGTCTCAGTCATGTTAAGAGTACTGTTTGTAAAACGGGCTCAGTTAGAGACACACTCAGTCCCTGGAAGTCATTCTTGGATCTTTCAAATGTTAGTTTTTAAAACCAAAATACTCAACAGAAAGGAATTAGTCAATTGTATTATTGTCTAACTTAGAGTGAAATGCTTACGAAGCCGTTAAAATCTCTGACAGATAAATATAGACTTAAGAAAAATTTCTGTATCGTTATGGCAACTATAAATTAGCGACATCAATAAGTTTAACTGAATATAAGAAACAAATAGCATAGAAACATGATCATTTTGTTTTTAAAAATCAGTTTTTTTAATTGAAAATAAATACAGCACATACAATGTATTCTGATTATGACCCCCATGCCCATCACCCACCAGGTCCTCCCCACTTCTTCACTCACCCAGATCTACACTGCTTTTTTTTTTTGTCTCATCAAAATACCAGTAAACATTTAAAAATAATAAGATAGAATAAAAATAAACAGGGAGGAAAAAGAACCAAAACGAAAGCACAAAAAGCATGGAATAAAAGGCACGCTGTGCTCTATATGAAAGTTGGCGTCAGAATTTCAAACAGCGGACATGAAGTTAGGAGATGCCTGGTTGTACCATCGGGGAGTTTCAGGAAGTACAATCTCAGACCCACACCACACAACCAGAGAAGGAACCCCCGCTGCCTCCACCATCAGTCCTACGCCTTCACTGCCTCCACTGTCAGTCTTGATTTCAACTTCGAACTTTATCTTAGACACAGTCAACTTTGGTTCAAAACTTGGGGTTCTTATAGACTGGCTATCATAGACTAAATAATTCCCTCTCTTGTCTTGTTTCCCAGTTTCACTGTTAAAGGACTTAAAACATGCAAATATAGTAACGTTGCATGACATCGTTCACACGGACAAGTCTTTGACTCTGGTCTTTGAGTACCTGGTAAGCATTTAATACAATTTAGCATTCTATTTTGCTTTGATATAATAGAACGTTGGATCTTTCAACAGCCTCAGGGACATTGTTGTTTAAGTATTGGTGCTTAAATGTGGTGTGATGAATTCTGTATGATTCCTTGAAAAGCAACTTCGTTCTAAAATTAACCTCCGTTGGGCTGGGCAGATGGCTCCATGGATAAGGGTGTTTACCACCATGACTGACAACTTGAGTTCTGTGCCTGGAACTTAACATAGAATAGAATCAACTCCCTGGAGTTGTCCACGGATCCCCGCACGCATGCCGTGGCACATATGTGTGCACCCCCAACATATAAATTAACGTTTTAAAAAAGAAAGCTCCCCAGTTAGCCAGCCATGCCTTCCCAAAGGCATGGTCAGCTGAAGTGCCGTACGTGTCTTTCCAGGACAAAGACCTGAAGCAGTACATGGACGACTGTGGGAGCATCATGAGCATGCACAACGTCAAGGTAGGCCTGGCCTGGCGCGAGGCGCAGCGGGCTGTATGGCCCGGGCAAGTAGGCCGGCCCCGCACGTGATTTCCCGTTGGTGTCTAAGCATAGTTAGTCAGCGTCTGCTGCTGGATGTACTAAGCTGTTAAAAACCAGACCCTGTGGGGTGCTGCTTCCTTTCCAAGGTCTCTTACATTTTGACATTTTCTTTGAGAGCAATCCTTTATATGTAGGATGGATAGCCAAGTATATTCTGGATTAAAAAGCCCTTAAGATAAATGATAAAAAGCCCTTAAGATAAATATAAATGGTGGGTTTGTACTGTGAAAGGTCCTTTTTAAGGATAAACGTCACTAATATATTTAAAGTAGCATTTGAAATAGTCAACTGGACAAGGTCAGAAACTTATAGGTATCTTGATAGCTGAGCTAGAAATATTGATCTGTGTGATGAGAAGAAAATGGGTGTGTTCTCTTAGCATTAGTTATCTAAGAGGTGACGCTGGGGAAGTTTGCTAAGACACCTACTGCTGGATGAGACTCAAAAGTTACTTAAATAAAATTAGTTTAACATGGCTGAATTTTCACAATAGACGTCTTTGACCAGACTGGCATACCCTAAATTTATCAAAGACTTATTTATGCAAAATTAACAGTTCCTGGAAACTTATTTTGGAAGAAGGCACTGTGCCGTGTGTGGTTGAGACATTTCTAATTCTGTAAATAGTAAATTTAACTTTTTTTCTTTAAATAGTAACTCGGTGGATCCAGAGGAAAGCCAGTTTCTGTTACTAACAGAATGCTCTGAAAACAGGCAGAACAGGGCTTTGAATGGATTTCCATGTGTTCTAGGAGGGTTTTTTTAAAAATACTTTATTATATTTTATAAGATATTATGAATAACATTTGTGAATTTTTGTTCTGTTAATTTTGTTTTCTCTGCTTGAAGCAATAATTTGGAAACAGAATAGAGTTTAACTGTCATAATTGACAAAGGTTTGCAAAGTCCGTGCATGCGGCCGCATATGGCGGCTGTAAGGTGGAAAGAAAGTGTTTTACTGTCTGTCTGTTAAAATCACACTTCACGTTTCCCACGGATAGAAAGTTCAGATACTGAGATAATAATTGTGGAGTTTTCAGAACAGAGCAGTGGCAACTCTGGAAACAGCGTCTAAGAATTCTTTCAGGCCCTTCCGCATCCTCTGCAGTGGATGCACGCTGCGTCCTCTCTATGCAGTCTCTTTCTGCTAACCACAAAGAACCCAAATGCTTTCCTTCTTCTAAAATACATAGAGCCCTTGGCCATTAACCTTACAGTAGTCCCTTTTCTGTCATTCAGAGTACAATAGTGCCAGGGCCCCTTTCTGAGTCACAGTGGAGCTTGAAGAGTGAGTAGGAAGCGCTCAAAGTCAAGTGCCCAGGCAGTGCGGGGGAAGCCACTTACTCTTACAGCAAATGGCTTGCCAGGGCTACACAGCACCTTTCTCTTCTGATAGCTTGGCTCTTCTGAAAAACCACCAAATATGGTGCCCTTTTAAGTTGATGCTGCCCCAGATCATCAGGGAAGTGTGTGTGTGTGTGTGTGTGTGTGTGTGTGTGTGTGTGTGTGTGTGTTTCTTAGAAGGAGGAAATCAGTGGCGGGGTTTGGGGGTTTGGTTGGTTGTTACAATAGAATTTTATAATCAAACTCTAGGCCCCTAACCACTGAACTTATGTTGTTCAACATTTTATTTGTAGTATTTATTTTCCTGATTATCATTAGGTTAAAAGCTAATCGATTAAGTTTTACATTGAACAGTAAACAGTCAAATTCAGAAAATAGCCGTAAGATGAAACGATGTCACTTTAACTGGCTTTACTTGATTGCTCTTTGTAGTGAGACCCGTTAAGACTGCTTTTCATTTGTTTCTGCAGCTGTTCCTGTACCAGATTCTCCGTGGTTTGGCATATTGCCATAGAAGAAAAGTGTTGCACCGGGACCTGAAACCACAGAACCTCCTCATTAATGAAAGAGGAGAACTAAAGCTGGCTGACTTTGGTATGGAGAGACAAGATGTTCAGAAATAACTTGCAGGTGGCTAAGCGAGAAAACCACCATTGTCACAGTGCCATCCCTTTTCTGTGGGTTTTGACGTGTTCTCTGTAGCTCAGAGATATGTGATAGAATTTAGGTGGATGGTTCATTGGTGACAACTCTAACATGCGAGTGTTCCCTAGCATGGTTAGACCTCTAGTAGACTTCCCAGGGTCTCAGTGGGATTCCCAGTGTGAATTCTACTGTCGCTCCCTGCTTTTTCCTGAGTCACTCTTTGCACTGAGGACTCAATACCAGTAGGAGGTAGAGTCACCCGTTCCTCTGCGTGTTGGGGTATCCAGGGCAGGGCCACGTGTAGTCTTCACTGCTTACATTTTTAGGGGAAAGTGTCTGTTATACTTGGGATACGTGATACCACAGTACCATTTGTTTTCCTAAATCTTGAGCCTAGAGTATAAGTCTTTACAGTATTTCTTGTGATAAAACGAAGACCATACATAAACCACAGTGGCCTCACAGAAACAACAGTAGTCGAAAGAGGAAGATTATTAAGGGCTGCTTTTTTTTTTTTTTTTAAAGAAACACCATTTTACTAGGAAAATTTGGACCAGTAGACCAATTATTGAGACTTTGACATTTGGTTTTCTGAAAAATGAATTGTCCTTTAGTCTGAGGTAGGCATCTATCTGTTGATATTTCATGGGTGTAGCTCCCCTGACACTTGTGGGAGGTGTTCTCTCCACAGATTTCCTGTTCCGCAAGCTCCTTCTTCTGCCCCCTCTTGGGAGACGATCCCTGAGCCTTAGGTGCGGGACTGTGCTGTGGATGGGTCCGTGGGGACTGTGGAGCCATGGCAGGGGCTGTGGTATAGATGGATCAGTTGATGTGGGGCCACGTGCTCACTTGTTCTTTGCATTTTGATCAGTTGTGCGAGTTTTATATTGGAATCATCTGTTCCAAAACAGTTGGGGTTTTTTTGTTTTTTGTTTGTTTTTGTTGTTTTTTGTTTTTGTTTGTTTGTTGGAAGTTTTGAGCTACCTTACTTCTGTGGGTATAAGGATAAATAGTTGTGATGCAATTAGCAATTGTGCTGGCTTAGTAAAATGGCAGCTACAGGCTCTTCTTCAGGATCCAGATCATGGTAATAGGCAAGGGGGAAGTCTCCAGAGACTCAACTCTAGAAGAAAACCGCAAGTCACTAAGGAATCTCGGGTGTGGGAGAAATCATCTTCCCCAGGCAAGAGCCTTGCTCCAAGTTACCCAGGACCAAGTGATTGTGGTCATATATGTCCAAGTACCATTATATGAGCTGAACAGACTATGTTTATATATTTAGGAATATACCTATGTAGACGTATGTGTGCGTGCATGTGTGTGTGTATGTGTTTTAAAGAAAAAGAGGCTCTGGATTGAGATCTGAGAGAGCAAGTGTCAGGAAAGGTGTGTAACATTGGAGGAGTTGGAAAAGGAAGAGGGAACAATGTGATTTGTATTTTCATTTCAAAAAATTAAAAATGAATTGCCATTTTAATAAAAAATTAAGTTAACATATTTATCTATAACTCAGTATATTAATATAACACAAATATATAAAAAGGGAAAACAACTAGAAGTATTTTTGTCGATATTATTCAAGTTTTCTTTCTTCTTTTTTTTTCGGAGCTGGGGACCAAACCCAGGGCCTTGCGCTTGCTAGGCAAGCACTCTACCACTGAGCTAAATCCCCAACCCCATTTATTCAAGTTTTCAAACAAAATTTAGTATTTGAAAATTTGGACCTGCTACTTTGGCCATATTTACTAACTTGTTAGAGACAACACAGAGAGACGTACATGTGAACTGTGGATACTTTTAAGGAATACATAGCTGTTTATAATACATATCTCAAAGATCAGTATTTTCCCAATTACCAGGAAATGATACTACAGAGTGTGCACGGATAAACATGTAATTACAGCACCAGGCAGAGCAGTGGGCTGCAGTGGAAGCAGGAGCAGGTCAGCGTGGCACTCCTTTTACCTACGTTTTACTAAGGCCGCGGTCTCTCCGGCTCTAGCACGGCCACAGACGATGGTTCGTGGCTTCACTTCAGCAGAGGCGCTAGGGTCCTCCTTTCTCTCTTGGTCTCTGTGTGATTTATTCTTGTCATATGTATGCAAGTGATTACAAATTTGATGTGCTGCCCTGTATATACCATGTATATCAAAGAAAATATGGAATCCAGTTATCCTTTATTAACATGACATTTAAGATAATAAGAATAGAAGACTTTTTTTTTTTTTTTTGCCTTGGAAAGTAACTTTTTATAGAGATGGTATTGCAGACAGCCTATTGTGACTGGCGAGCATTTGAGGATCGAATTGTTTCTGTTTTTGAATCAGGATCTCACTGTGTACTTGCATTGTCCTCAAACTCATGATCATCCTGCCTCAGTCTCTTGAATTACAGGATTGTAGGACAGGGTCGCTGCACCTGATTGTGTCTTAGTTTTAATCTGTAAATAAATACTTTAAGTTTTATCCCTTTTGGGTTACAGATACAGTAAATATCAATGATCCATGTAAAATAAAAACACTTCTTAATTTCGAGATGCTTACTCCAGATCTGAGAACTAGACGCTGCCCCTGGAAGGTTCCAGTCCCCCAATATGTCACCCACCATTTGACTGCTGCTGTTGTCTGCTTGGTGACTTGACTAGCAGCTCCGTCTATCCCTTTAGCTAATCTGATTTTATAGGATTTGACAGTAAAGTCCAGTAGCATGCTCTTCGCTTCTAGGAGTAAACCTTTTATATTGAAAGAACATTTTTAGAGTTAGCTTTGATTTTTGTGTTACATGCTTATAATTTGAATTATTTTAATAAATAAATTATGTTAGCGTTTGGGTTAGGACTGTGTGAAACATTTCACAAATAGGAGATTTTTTTTCAAGCGTTTTCTTAGTAACAAGTTAAAAACATGCCCTGGCTATTCCTAGATATTTGTTTATGTAGGACTTTTGTGGTTTGTTTGAAAGGGATTTGCTGTTGTCTACCTGAGATTGAAGCAGACTATTTCTTGAGCATTGTTTACGGTATTTCCCCTATAATCAGCCCTGCTCCCCTCCCCCCTTCATGCCAAGCTGTTTTTCATGCAGCTCGCGTGGAACCATGCAAAGGGTGTGTCACGGGCCATGGAAAATTTTTATCTGAGAATTCTTTGAATCTAATACTTGAACATTTTGCTTTTAACCTCCAGAAAGCAGATCTCACAACACAGTCATCAAGTTTCTGGTCCTTGGCTTGTGTTGTTGTTGTTGTTGTTGTTTTTGTTGTTATTGTTGCTGTTGTTGCATAGTGAGTACATAATATGGCTTCAAGTAATGAGTGTTGTTTAAGTTTGAATATTTCCACTGTTGGTTGACCCCCGCCCCTTGGTGGTATTGGGGATCAAAGTCAGAGAGAGCCTTGAATATGCTAGGCAAGCACTGTCTCTCCACCATATCTCTACCCTTTTGACTTACTCTCTATTCCTTTGAAAATTCCAATGTTACTACTATCAATGAAATTCACAAAAAAACAAGGTCACCATGGTATAGTGACTAAAAAAAACCAAGGAAGAGGAATCAGAGCTGCCCTACATCTTGCTAATTACTAAAATGTGTGGAAGAATAATTTGTTGGGCATGACTAAATCAAGCTGGCATGCTACGGTAAATTTAAATAATGTCAGCATTATACCAGTTTAATGAAATGTTGAATTACTGTTTATGACATTTTTCTTCCTTAATATTTTTTAATAAGATATGTAAAGTTTTTACATAGCAGCAATCTTAGCCTAAGTGCTATTGTTACTTGAAGCAAACTGTATGGTAAAAATAGGGATCTGTTTCTTCAGATCTAAACTCAGTGACCACAATCTAGAGGTTATGGGGAGCTAATCCTCTACCAGTGGCAAAGCAAGAAGGTTGGGAGCCGACCTTGTGTTTCTGGACGCA